>NC_061862.1:135171585-135490419 GCF_907164915.1 Impatiens glandulifera
AGGAAGAAGAGAGGAAGAAAGTGGGCGAACGTGGGTTAATTTAGGGCAAAATAGATTATTATCACCGAGGGCAACCCTTTTTTCTCGGCGATAGTAATTAATATTACCAAGAGTAACCCTTTGCTCTCGGCGATATTAATATTACCGAGAGTTTTCTTTCGCTCTCGGAGATAGTTCTTGATAATTGTGCTTATTTTACTAGTGTACCATATGAGATTTGAATATATATATTTATCTTCTATTTTAATATAGAACTGAATAATTGTTATTACTTTATTTGAATTACTAAAAATCTTATTTCGGTTATCATATAATATATTTTATAAGTTTTGGGTTTATCATTAAAAATGTAAATAGTTTTATTTTTAAAAATAATATTTTTCATTGCGAAATTTTCATAAGTAATATATTCTTTCAATTAGATAAAAATAGAATTATATAACATAAATAGTAAATAGAAAAAATAAAATAGTTTCATTGATATATGTGAATCATTTATGATGGACAAAATTACAAGGTCACCTTTCAAAGACGTTTGAAAGAGCTACTGAACTACAAGACGTAATACATACTAATGTATGCGGGTCAATGAAGATAAAAGAGGTAGTTATAGATAATTCATCACATTTACTAATGATATGAGTAGATATGAGTATATTATCTTATGTCACATAAATGAGAGTTCTTTGAAAACTTAAAAGAAATATAAAATGAAGTAAAAACTCCAAGTTGCAAAAAATAAAAATAAAAACACTTCGATTTGATCGTGGTGGTAAATATTTAAGCAACAAATTTGACTATTATTTGAAAAAATGTGTGATAGTAACACAATTGTCAGTCCGAGAAACACCATGGTTGAATGGTGTGTTTGAAAGGAGAAAATGACTTTGTGAGACATGGTCTAATTATTGATGAGTTTTGCTAATCTTCCGATATCATTTTGATGATATGCATTCACTACCGCTATACTTACATAAACAAGGATTCCGTCAAGAAATGTAGACAAAACCCCATATGAGATATGGATTGGAAATGTTCCAAAGTTGTCTTTTCTGAAAATATGGAAATGTAAAACTTAACATTGAAGATGTTGGGTCAAATTATTTTGACTAAGTGTCAAAGTATTTTGACTATTGAAATTTTAATGATGAGTGTGTATAAAACTTAATTTAAGTCGTCTAATCGTTTTTGGTGCAGGTGTATCGAAAACAGGTTATATTAGACTAAGTCTTAATGAGGTTCATTAGACTGATTGATCATTGGATGTATTGATTTAGACGTGCAGTTTAACAGACGTAGTTAGACGTGCAGTCGAACAGACATGTAGTTAGACGTGCAGTCTAATAGACGTAGTTAGACGTGCAGTCTAACAGGCGTAGTTAGATGTGCAGTCTAACAGACGTAGTTAGACGTGCAGTCTAACAAGCGTAGTTAGATGTGCAGTCTAACGGATACGTAGTTAGACGTGCAGTCTAACAAACGTAGTTAGACGTGTAGTCTAACGGATACGTAGTTAGACGTGCAGTCTAACAGATACGTAGTTAGACGTGCAGTCTAACAGATACGTAGTTAAACGTGCAGTCTAATAGACGTTGTTAGACGTGCAGTCTAACAGATACATAGTTAGACGTGTAGTCTAACGGATACGTAGTTAGACGTGCAGTCTAACAGACGTAGTTAGACGTGCAGTCTAACGGATACGTAGTTAGACGTGCAGTCTAACAGATACGTAGTTAGACGTGCAGTCTAACAGATACGTAGTTAAACGTGCAGTCTAATAGACGTTGTTAGACGTGCAGTCTAACAGATACATAGTTAGACATGTAGTCTAACAGACGTAGTTAAACGTGTAGTCTAACTGATGCGTAGTTAGACGTTTAGTCTAACAGACGTAGTTAGACGTGCAGTCTAACGTATGAGAGTTAGACGTGCAGTCTAACTCCTTCAGATTAGTCTGAAGGGATACATAGTTAGACGTGTAGTCTAACGTATGAGAGTTAGACGTGCAGTCTAACTCTTTCAGATTAGGATGAAGAGATGCGTAGTTAGACGTGCAGTCTAACGTACGAGAGTTAGACGTACAGTCTAACTCCTTTAGATTAGTCTGAAGGAAACCGTAATTAGACAGGTCGTCTAATCCCATTAGACCAGGTGGTCTAATGGATCTTGCTATTAGACGTGGGCGACTAATTTCATTAGACGATGTCGTCTAAGTGAAATACGTCTAATGCCATGCTTAAGCAGTTGCTTGAAGGTAGCACACGTCTACCCACGATCAACTAGTTGTACGCTACTCCTACTCCACTTTCAGTGAAGATCAGTACGACAGCCAGTTGCAACCAATTGATTAATGCCACGTAAACAAATATTCTTCCCACTACTTATTTTTGCAGAAATATCTTAGAAGAATATTTGGCGCACTACCAGATTGGTACGGCCACGATCCTGGTGCTTAGAGTCTGATGTGTACTATGGAGGCGTTCCAATGGAAGTTTGCCACGTGTCATTATGGAATATTTGATCGTTGGTACATGTTCCTTATTTAAAGATCTTCAAGGACAACGTAAGAACTGTTGGACACAATTGCTGAACACTGAGAAATACGCATACGAGAGATCTACTGAATTTACAATCTTAAGAACTACTTTCTTTCTTTACTGTGTGTTTATCAAGAGAAAGTTAGAATCAAAGCATTGTTTTAGCTGAGTGATATACTTCATCATATTGTAAGTTGAACAAAGTCTGTTCTGTTCAATAGTGAGCTAATCGTGCGACTGTATTTGATTCTAAGAAACGTATAGTGAATCCTTCCGGTGGTTGGAAGAAGGGGTGACGCAGGAGAGTTTGCTCTGAACATCCATAAACAAACTGATGTGTCCTTTTCATTCTGTCATCTTCTCCTTCTTAGTTCTTAGCTTTAAACCTGAGCAAACGTTTCCGCACTTGAATCGTTCAAGAGTTTGCAAGAGTTTGTGCAGAATAGAAAGTGATTTAAATCCTTAACAGGATTTCTATCAAACCGTTTTTATTAAGCCGTCATCAATAGCCAGACTCCGTCTCTATCGATTCTTTTAATTTAACCGATTATAAATTTAAAGGTTAACTCATGAATTAAGAACCCGATCGTTGATTTGAAGTTAAACATTATATTATATTATATATATATATATAACTAAATTTGTTATTTTATTACAAAAATATGTCATATTTTTAGTCTAATTTGATAATAGATAAATTTAAAATTTAATGTAGTTTTTTTATCGGTTAAAATTATAAAACCTCATATTATATATTACTTTTTATCACATTTTTTAAAATTTAACTGTTTTAAATATATAGACGAGTGAATTCGTAAATTAAAATAACCGATATGTTTACTTTCACTAAATAAGTTGTACCAGTGCTTATATATTATTGTTAAAATGTGTATTTGTAAAAAATATAATTAATTGTGTAATAAAATGAGTTAATAAGGAATAAGAGTATCATATTTATCTATAAATATTTGGTTTATATATACATATTTAATAAATCTAACCAAAAAAATTAATAATATGAGTACTAACTTTTAAAATGTGAGTTCATCATGTAAAGTTTTTAATTTTTATTGTCATTCCAACTGTCCTTGACCTTCAAATAAAATAAGGAACATTATACAAAATTACGTGGTCATTATTCCTAAATATTAGCTTTTTTTAGGTAATAATTTTTTATGTTCATATGAATGACCTACTTCATAATATACAAATAAAAGGACAGTGAGTTATGTCAGTTATTAAATGATTTTTGTCCTAAATTGATATCATATTTTTTTCAACTATTAAATCAATTAATTGTTCAGTTTTATGAGCACGTAAATACAGGTTCGGCCCAAGGATAATGCAATTGTATAGAGTCTCATATTTTCAAAAGGTATCTAAATTTTTAATTTTTAATATATAATATTATTATTATATATTATATATTATAAAGTATATATTTTATATATTTATTTCCTTATAATATTCTAACTTTCTCTCTATATTATATATAAAAATATAATTTTTTTCTTTTTTCATATTATATAATAATATATTACTTATTTTTCTATATATCATATATAATATATTAATATATTAATTTTCTTCTCTCTTTATATAATATCTAATATAATAATATATTGATTTTTTTTTTTAATATTTTATTATTTTTATAACATTTTTTTTATCCTTATACTTATTTTTTATCCTCCTCTGTTATAACTTTTTTACCTCACTAATCTTAATTATATTATTTATATTGTGTTCGTCTTTCCATCTCTAATATTTTAAAATTTTATCATTACATTTTCATGCTTTTAATTTTTTTTATTTGTTCTTATTCTTATGTTTATCTTCATAATCTCTTCTCATTTTAAAATATATATCATATTTTTTTCATTATAGAAACATCATACACAATATATCACAAATATTATTAAAAAAGGCTTCAAAATCATCAAAAGCATATCAATACATATGTATTTTTTTTTCTTTTTTAAATCATTTATCTAGTTATATATATTTTAATTCGTATATTTAATATGTTTTTGATAAAATGTACAACTATTATATTTATTTTAATTTGGGAGACCTTTGAATTTGCATTTGACCTCTCAACCCTCTCAACCCTCGGGACGGCCCTGCATAAATATCAACCTAAACATAAACAAAAGTGTTAGATCCTCCTCTCTTAACTACACAAAATTGTATCGTCTTGTAACCAAACTTCTTCATATTCCAATTCATTCCAAAATCGCTTCAATCAAATAGTATCTAAATATTTATAGTTCATAATAACATTCATTTGAAATTTGAGTCAATCACTTCACAATAGCGTCAAACAAAAACCATTGATAATTAAGCATATTTACCACGACATATTAATGCAAATAATCAAAGTGATTCATTAGGAAAATGAGTAGGTGAAGAAGAAAAAAGAATCTATAAAAAAAGAAGAGTAGGTTGAAGAAGATAATAATGGTTAAAATAATACCACTAACCAATTTAATTTTTCCAACAAAACAGTATAATTTATATAAAAAAAATCATGTTGTTCCTTTTTTTATCACATACTTTGGATTTAAAAGAATAATAACAGTTAAATGGAGAAAATAAAATACATTCTTTATTTTATTTTTAATATGAAATAAAGTTACTATTTTAACTTTATTTTTTATTCTTATTCAATTTATCAACACAATTCAAATTCTAACTATCATCATGTAGGTAGTTAGGTTTTATTCCCTATTAGAACATGTAATTTCTTACCTATTTAAAGTTTTGAATTATTATTTCTTTGAATTCATATTCATAATCACTCAAATTAAATATCTAAATGATTCTCAATGATTAATGAAGAGATGAGTTTTTTTTTTTTTTGCATTAGTTCCAAAATTTATAATATTGAGATTATTTAATTAGCTTATTGAAATGATGAAATCCTATCATTTTTACTGTCTTTCTCTTTTTAAATGAAAATAAAATGTAAGATTTATTTCGTTACGTTTATAATAGGGTGTCGTTATATAATAAATATTATAATAAATATAAATAAGACATCACCATTTTTTTATTATTGTTTATAGAATAATTTAATTTGATATATTTATGACTATCACAATGGTTAATTAATTGTAAAATTATTTTGAAAAAATAGTATATTATTAGTGAAAAGACAACTTTTTATAATAAGTGTACGTCATAAAATGGCAAGTGAAAGAGAAATAAAAATTAGAAAGAGTAGAAAGTGATTAATTTGAAAACCAAATCAACTTTGAGGTAACACTTAGTATCATGTAAGGACAATGAGCGATACAAATCAACTAATTAAATATAATTAAATATAATTAAAAATAATAGTAAAAATATATAGGGTTAATTTGACATTACCCCCAAAGGATGGGCTTTGTTACAATGAGCAATGCAAATCAAATAATTAAAAATAATAGTAAAAATCTATAGGGTTAATTGGACATCGTCCCCCGAAGGATGGGCCGACAAAGCCCATATGCATATAAGAAAGAAACCCTAAATTTACCTATATATATATACAACTAAGTTTCTCTAGTAGCACGCCTCTCAATGTGTTACCTCCTCGAAAGAAGACTTATTTTTCACAACCATGCTAAATTGTATTTTCGACTACGAGACACGAAACTCAATTATCATTCTATTGTCATTTTCTACTGGAAAGATCTACAAAGAGTATACCTTGTCAACATCAAGAAATCGATCTTCATTTTGGATGGTGTGTTTCACTTAAGTTTGAGCTTTTCTTATTTATAATTCATTTTATTTGATCACCACTAATAATTTTTTTTTATGTTTAGTCACGACGAGAATTCACATGGATATTGTTAGATTCATTGCTGATTCAGTCCTCGGACGTGACTTGTTAGTGAAAGCACGTCTTTGCTTCTTGAGAAGCCGTGAATTTGTAAAAATACTTATCCAAGACTAAATCAAGGGATAGAGACCATATACTATACATAACTCATTGTCCTTAAGGGTGCGGGGCCATTATTAAACTTTGTTTACCCAATTGGAGTTTGGCAATAGATTTTTCAAGACATTCAACGGATTCTCCTCCGACAACTTTCATCAACTCATACAATTTCAAGTCAGTGTGGGGAAACACAATAAGTCATTAACTTCTCCCTCCATGTCTTAGTTTGAAGATGTTACACATCTGCACCATGTCCTTCAAACATTCTCCATTTTTTTATGTCTGCATCTAATTATAACCCATAATTCCTCTCCAATTACCCACAACCCTCTGATCTTGACACTTCTCACTTGATGCAATTCCGTCCACTCCTCCTTCCACACATCATACTCCCAAACCGCATCCTCGATCTTGTGAAGGTCAACGCTGATGAAAACCTTGGACTGAGTTGTAAAATCCAACACGAACATTTACTTCACCTGGTCACAACACATCATCGGATCCTATTGTTAAACACGACTAGTTTCCCTTTTGAGATAGAAATAGAAGTTGTACAAGGAATCCCCTTTGTGAAAGTAGGGATCGGAGGAAGTCGATTCCACTCTCTATTCTTCGGGTCAAACACGTTGATTACATGTTGATGGAGATAAGTGCTGGAGCAAGCAAGCCACCTGATTCGTATATCCAAGTTGTTTCCCGAGGGTGTAAAAATGACTGACATTCAATAAGATGAAGCCATTTACGACAGACTTGCGATGCAGCAGGTAAATCCTCGAGGTACATACGAGCAAGACACAGAAGAATCAGGGTTGATAACGGCCGCCAGCGTACAGGGAGAGGAGTTAAATTGAGATGCTAAATTAGGGTTGTAGAAATGGTGAATGTATTTAAGTAATTAACATCCATCTCTTCATAATTTCACATATAATAAAAATTACTTGATATTTTGTGCCTGTATATCAGCCCTTTAGTTATATATATCATTGTGCCATAATGATGGGTGTTAAATATTTGGTCTGAATCGAATATCCGATCGAATTCGAATTCACCGAATTCGAATTTCATTTTCAGTTTTCGAATCGAATTTCAAACCAATTCGAATTCAAATACGGTTTTCGAATTAGTTTTCGAGTTTGGGTTTCAACTCGAAAACCAAACCGAAAACCGAATTCATTTTTTATTATTTATTTTTCCAAACATAGCTTAAGAAAAAGTTCAAAATAATTAAATTATAATAAAAGAAAAAAAAACAAAAGCATCAGTGTTCTAGTGGTAGTGTAATACCCTGCCACGGTATAGACTCGGGTTCGATTCCTGGTTGGTTCAATTTATTTTGATTTATGCTAGTTCCAAAAATTAAAAAAAAACGAATTCTGTTTGTATTCGAAATTCGAACCGAATATCGAATTTGATTCGGTTTAATTAAAATTTATTCGAATTCGGTTCGGTTTTCAAATTGGCTAAAGAAAAAAAAAATCGAATAAACCGAACCGAGGAACTCGAATAACCCGAAAACGGAATCGATTAACACCGCTACATATCATAGTACTCATAACTTGTCAATATCATTTATTTCAAGACTAAGCGTGTTAGGTGAGAATTGTGATTTTGAACCCATAGGGATACACTATTTAAAATATAAAATTTTATATAAATAAAAATATTTTAATATATTAATTAATGAAGTTATTGATTTGATTATCATTAAATAATAATTAAAATACATTTATTTTAATTTCATAAAATTTAAGTTTTATATATAAAATAATATTTTAATAATTAAACTAATAGACAATTAAAAAATAATATTTCAATCACTTTTAGATAACTCTTCAATGAATAACTCTACAATGATGTAAGAATTATTGTCCAAACATCATTGTGTTGTGTTGGGTTAAGTTTTTAATTGATCTAAAATAATTTAACATACTTGATTTCAATAATTGATGAAATAGTTTTTGATAATAAATTGATAAAACTAAGTTTAATTATTTTTAGTAATATCAATTGTAAAATATATAGTTATATAAATGAGTTTGTGTGTGGTGTAGTGGTAAGTACTCATACTTGTCACATGGGTGACCTAGGTCTGCTCGTCTCAAAGTCAACGCACGTAGTTAGACGTGCAAGTCTAACTTCATTGGACTTGGTGGTCTAATAGAATGCGAAGTTAGACGTGCAAGTCTAACTCATTAAGATTAGTCTGATGTGATATGTAATTAGAGTTGACACTCAAACTCCATTAGACTTGGTGGTCTAATGGTTGCGAAGTTAGACGTACAAATCTATCTCTTTCAGATTAGTCTGAAGTGATATATAGTTAGACTTGTCAGTCTAACTCCATTACACTTTGTGGTCTAATAGGATGCGAAGTTAGACGTGCAAGTCTAACTCCTTCAGATTAGTCTAAAGTGATATGTAGTTAGACTTGGAAGTCTAACTCCATTAGACTTGGTGGTCTAATGTGATGTGAAGTTGACATGCAAGTTTAACTCCTTCATATTAGTCTGAAGTGATTAGACTTGGCAGTCTAACTCAATTAGACTTTGTGGTCTAATGGAACATGCTATTAGACGTTGACGTTTAACTCCCTTAGACTTGGCAGTCTAATGGAGCACGTCTAATGCCTCACTTCAGCAGTTGTTTGAAGTTAGCATACGTCTACCCACGATCAACTAGCTGTATGCTACTCTACTTCACTCTCTTCTATGTAGTCTGACACCCAGCTAATTGCATCCAGTGAAAGAATGCCACGTACGCATTTGTCCTTCTAACGGTTTGTCCAGTACCAGACAAGATCAGAAGAATATTTGGCGCACTACCCGTTCAGTACGGCCACGATCCATTTCTTAGAGTCTGTTGTATTTGTGTACTATGGGCGGTCTTCCAATGGACGCTTGCCACGTGTCCAAAAGGAGGATTCGACCGTTGAAGCTTTTCAAGAATAAATTGTTGCCTAAAGACAATGGATGGCGGGAAGAAATTAAAAAGACAGAAGTTGAAGCTCTCTATCTCTCATTGAATCACCAGATTTCTACAAGCTTGATTTCTTGAATCAACTTAATCTCTCTCTAGATATTTTATTCTCAAGTGTATTTTGTAAATCACTACGTGAAGTTGAGAGATAATTTACTGGACTATTTGATAGTCATTAAAAGTGTATTGTAAGTTGAACAAAGGTTGTTTTGTTCAACCATGAGTTAGTTAGATCAGTGAATTGTATTTAATTCAAAGAAGTATCTAGTGATATCCTTCCGGTTGTGGAAGAATGGGTGACGTAGGAGGGTTTGCTCCGAACATCCATAAACAACTCGATGTATTCTTTACTTTCTGCCATTTATCTTTCATTGGTTCAAAACTTCAAATCCAACGAACATTTCCGCACTTGAATCCGTTTCAAGAGTTCGAAGGATTTGCGAAAAATAGAAAGAGATATTAATCCCTAACAAGATTTCTATCAATCCGTTTATCCGAAGTTGTTATCAATACTCAGACCCCCGTCTCTATTGATTACACAGATCCTATCAATTGGTATCAGAGCTCTGTTTTCTATTCTCAAGCATCAACAACCTAAATCATGTTTGTCATCAACCAAATTTATGTGCTCTCAAAAGAAACTATGATTATTGGATGATGAGAATGCAAGCTCATTTGACTGCCCTTGACTGTGACATGTGGAATGTCATCACTAATGGTTCGATAAAGATTGAAATGCCAAGATGTAGCTGGACAACTGAAGATAAAATGATGAACAACCTGGATAATATTGCCAAAGACATATTGTTCAAGTCAATCAACATGAACATATTCATTGAAATCAAGTCCTGCTCCTCTACTAAAGAAATCTGGGAGAAGCTAATTAAAATTTATGGCAATAATGTTCAAATAAAGAGGAACCAAACTAAGCAGAAGATTCTTGTATGTGTTGAAAACAAGTCAAAGTGGGCCGACAGTGACACAGATGATTCACCTAGCGATAACGAGAATGAAGTCATCACATGCTTAATGGAAGATGATCAACCTAAGGTATTTGATTTCTCTTTAGAAGATTTTACTCGAGATGATTTAACTTCTGCACTCAATGACATGGTCAGTGAGTACAAGAAGTTATCAGACTCATTCAATGAAATGAAACTAAAATATGAACCTGATAACTCTTCTACATCTTAAGTTTCTAAACTAAAATTTTCTGAAAACAAAGTAGCTGAGATCTCATCTGAGAATGAGATGCTCAAAAAAAAGGTTGAAATCCTATCTTTAGAAAACAGACGGTTGAAGTATGTGGTCAGTTCATGGACAAAATCTGGAGACGCTGTTAGACAGCAAATTCATATGTTGAGGTCTGTCGGATACAAATCTGGTTTAGGATTTGACAGCAATGACTTAGACCAGTCCTGTAAAAAAGTTAAACCCATAAACTGACAAGTTTAAGTCTATAAACTTTGTTAAAGGGAGCTAAATAGATAATGAAACTGACTTAAGCTGTGAGAAGCTAACCTTGAAGGATGACCTTATTTATGTTACGTCGACTGTTAGCTGGCTAAAATGTAGGAAAAAAACAACCATCAATTCTGGCAAACTAAAACCTGACAAGAAGTCAAGAATTTTTAAATCAAAACTATCCTCCAAGGTTAAGGGATCAGCTGCTAGAAGGAAGACGCCTACTAAGCCTAAATCAGACGCACTGATCACAATGCAACATGGGAAATCCATAAAAATAATCAAAGTATGGATTCCCAATGGACTAATAAGCCATGGACCCAAAGAAAAATGGGTACCAGATTCGTTATTGTCTTTGAATGCAGGTAAACCAGGAAAGCAGCCTGGAAGAGTTAAATGGCATCTGGACAGTCGGCTGCTCGGACATAGCATATGACAATCAACAACCTGAAGTGACTAACATTTTCTCAAAGCCACTTCTCGAGTCTAAGTTTTCTTACCTTAAAAATATTTTTAGGATTGTTATATTATGATAATTCTTAGATTATGTTTAAATCATGAACTCAATTGGTTTTGATAATTTAGTTTAAATAATCAAAAGGAGAGAAATTGTTGGGTTAAGATTTTAGAAATTGTTAAATTATGTTTAAATTATGAACTCAACTGGTTTTGATAATTTAGCTTAAATAATCAAAAAGGAAGAAATTGTTGGGTAAGTTTTTAATTGATTTAAAATAATTTAACATACTTGATTTCAATGATTGATGAAATAATTTTTGAAAATAAATGGATAAAACTAAGTTCAATTATTGTTAGTCAAATCAATTATAAAATATATAGTTATATAAATGAGTTCGTATGTGGTGTAGTGGTAAGTACTCCTACCTGTCACATTGGTGACCTGAGTTCGAATTTTACCAGATACATAATGTAGTTAGAATTGCAAGTCTAACTCCATTAGACTTGGTGGTCTAATGGGATGTGAAGTTAGACGTGCAAGTCTAACTCCTTCAGATTAGTCTAAGAATATATGTAGTTAGACTTGGCAGTCTAACTCCATTAGACTTGGTGGTCTAATGGGTACGAAATTAGACGTGAAAGTCTAACTCTTTTACGTCTAACTCCCTTAGACTTGGCAGTTTAATGGAGCACGTCTAATGTCTCGGTTCAGCAGCTGTTTGAAGTTAGCATACGTCTACACACGATCAACTAACTGTCTACTACTCTGCTCCACTCTCTCATGTGCAGTCTGACAGCCAGCTAATTGCATCCAATGAAAGAACACCACGTACGCATTTGTACTTCTAACGGTTTTTCCAGTACTAGACAAGATCAGAAGAATATTTGGCGCACTACCCATTCAGTACGGCCACGATCCATTTGCTCAGAGCTGCTATATTTGTGTACTATGGGCGGTCTTCCAATGGACGCTTGTCATGTGTCCAAAAGAAGGATTCAACCGTTGAAGCTTTTCAAGAATAAATTGCTTCCTAAAGACAATGGATGGCGGACAGAAATTAAAAAAGACAGAAGCTGAAGATCTCTTTCATTGAATCACCAGATTTCTACAAGCTTGATTTCTTGAATCAACTTACTCTCTCTCTAGATATTTTATGTATTTTGTAAATCACTACGTGAACTTGAGAGATAAGTTACTGGACTATTTGATAGTTATTAATAGTGTGTTGTAAGTTGAACAAATGTTGTTTTGTTCAACAAAGAGTTAGTTAGATTAGTGAATTGTATTTGATTCAAAGAAGTATCTAGTGATATCCTTTCGGTTGTGGAAGAAGGGGTGACATAGGAGGGTTTGCTCCGAACATCCATAAACAACTCGCTGTGTTCTTACTTTATGGCATTTATCTTTCATTGGTTAAAAACTTCAAATCCGACGAAGTAGGGGTGTTCAATATTTGGTCTGAACCGAATATCCGACCGAATTCGAATTCACCGAATTCGAATTTCATTTTTGGTTTTCGAATCGAATTTCAAACCAATTCGAATTCAAATACTGTTTTCGAATTAGTTTTCGAGTTTGGGTTTCAACTCGAAAACCAAACCGAAAACCGAATTCATTTTTTATTATTTATTTTTCCATTTTTTATTATTTATTTTTCAAACTTAGCTTAAGAAAAAGTTAATAATAATTAAATTATAATAAAAGGAAAAGAAAACAAAAGCATTAGTGGTCTAGTGTTAGAGTAATACCCTGCTATGGTATAGACCCGGGTTCAATTCCTGTCTGGTTCAATTTATTTTGATTTATGCTAGTTCTAAATATCACATTCGAATTCGGTTCGGTTTAATTAAAATTTATTCAAATTCGGTTCAGTTTTTGAATTGGCTAAAAAAAATAAAAATTCGAATAAACCGAACCGAGGAACTCGAATAACCCGAAAACCGAAGCGATGAACACCGCCAATTCGAAGGATTTGCGAAAAATAGAAAGAGATATTAATCTCTAACATTATTTCTATCAATCTGTTTATCCGAAGTTGTTATCAATAGTCAGACCCCGTCTTTATTGATTACACCGATCCTATCACAATGTATATTCATTTGACTTGATTTTGGATCTTCTTTGATTTGTGTTGAATTTTTTTTATTTGAATATTAAAAAAAGTGATGTTATGAGATTTATCTCTAATAAGTTTTAACTAGTTTGATCTTAGGCTTTATGATTTTTTTTATCTGTAAAATTTGTATGATTAAATCAAATTAGTTATCGGATATAAGTTAAGAAGGTAATTGGTAAGTAAAATTTCCCGCACGAACCAGCATATGCTCAATGGCTGGCCTTCATCATCATTACAAGAATGAACGAGGATTGAGAGGATCCCATCTTATGGCATGAAACTGTCTTTCTTTTCATCAATAACTTGTCTCAACACATTTGGACTTTTTTTTATTCAATTTTAGATCAAATGTTGTATTAAATTGTAAGTTTTTACTTCTATAATATGATAGGAAAGTAAGCTAAAAATATCCATGTATGTAATCTTCAGGAAGAATATAAAAATATTAAATACCATGCCATTTGAATGGGCTCACATCCACTTTTCACAACTAAGAGTGATTATCAAATTTTAAGATGAATTCATTAAAATAATTTATATTATTGATTTAAAATAATAAAAAAAACTAAAATAATAAAAAAATATTCAAAAAACGATTCAATAGATCAACATGACCACTTGACTCTATGATTTCTATGTTTCTTTTTCTTTTTTCATGACAGTTATTTATAATTAATCTCTTAATCATCAGAAACTAAATTAATAGTTATTTACAACTAATTGATTACCTACCAAAATAATTCGATCCAACAAATATAGACACTCAATTCATACAAAATTAAACAAAATAAAAAAAATGCTCAAAAAAGCTTCTCAATTTGTTTTCTGAGATTTTCTTAGTAACCTCAATTTTAAGTTAGATAATACTTTATGCAATTTTTTATTTTTATTTTAGAGAATTATTTTACTTCTTATTCTTATTGAAAATGATATCAATTCACCGCCCTTTCTTTAACAAAGTTCTAGCACTATTGTATAACTATTAATCTTCCTTTAGAGTTCAGTCATTTCTAATTCTACAAGTTTGGTTCTCTTTCAATATAGGATAATAACTTCTTTTTTTTAAACATTCTAACTTGGATAAGTTTATGGATGTACTTAACAATTTTGTTACATTATATGGAAATTTTATTGAATGTTATATGGAGCTAAATAAATAATGTCTAATACATTACACTAGACTACTTGTATGTAGAGCGGTCAGACGGGCCACCCATGGTGGGCGGGCTTACCCATCAAAACCCATCGTTTGATGAGTCGACGGCGGGCCGGCCCACCATCGCGGCGGACTGAAAATCTCCAATTCAACCCAACCCAATGTGGGTTGCGGGTTAAGTGGGCCAGTCCGCGGGTTGTCTCACTACAAATAAAAATTATTAATAGTTTTAGAAAACAAGAGTTCAATAACATGATCCAATAGTCATAATTAATACACACTAAACAAGAGTTGTCTATCATTACACATTAATTGACCAAATAATTCAACAAAGTAACTAAAATTTGAAAAATTCATAAAATAGAAATTTCAATAAAGTAACATTTTTTTAAATATCATCAATCGAGATATAATCTATGTCAAATCCTTCTCCTTCACCGCCTTTCTCTTTAATGTATGCATCAGCATCCTTTAGAACATTTGTTTCTTGCTTGGACAATATTGATGTAACTATTACGTTGTCTTCTTAATTTTTATCTACATATGAAATACACAAAAATGAATATAGTTAAAAATTCAAATCAAATTAAACTAATATATAAAGTCACAAGTCACAAATAAGTCACAAATAAATCAAGAACATAATTAAAAATTTATAAATAAAATTACCGATAGCATATCCATGTAACCAATTGCGAGTACAAATAAGAGCTTGCACATTTTCAGGAAGAGTGAAACTTCTATACTTGGTAAGCACCCGGGCACCAATGGAAAAAGATAATGCTGATGCAATAGTAGTTATAGGAATAGCCAAAACATCACATGCCATAAGTGAAAGGATTGGGTACCGATTTTTTTGATTCTTCCAATGCTCCAAAACATCCAAATCATGATAATATACAAATTCAAGTTTTGACTCCTCCAAATAAAGATCCAATTGAGATTTTCCAGCACTTGTAATTATTTGGCTCTCATATGCCATCATTTCCTACATTAATTTAAATAGTTATAATAAGAAAATGTAAACTAATTAGATAGTACAAGTAAAAAAAACATTAGAAAACTTACATCAAAGATTCTCTTGCTCTTTCCTTTAACTGCTCCTACACTTTGGAGAGGTGTGTGGTACAAGATCGTGGTTGTGAAGAACTTTTTTCGTTATTGTTAGAATATTGGCCAACTTGTGGGCCAACCCAATCCTGACACGCCTAGGCCCGCGACCCGAGCGGGCTGGCCCGTGTAGGACCACTTCCAAATGGGTTGCTAATATTTCAACACAACCCGTCTAAATTGTTTGGTGGGGCGGGCCAACCCAACGGGCCTAACCCAAATTGACGGCTCTTGTATGTTAATAAATAAAACTCGAAGTCGTCGACTGGCAGATTTTAAAATTTGTGAATGTCACTTTGGAAAAGGGGGAGAAAATATTATGTTGAAGTAATCCCTCAAAATATCATGATTCATTAAAATGATCAAGATTTATGACAATCTCTAAAAAAAGAGGGTGAGAAACTGGGAAGTAGAAAAACGTCCATTTATCCAAACACATGAGCTATATGTTCATAAATAAAACTTGAAACCGATGAATGACGGATTGCAAAAGTTGTGAAGGTCACTTGGGAAAAGAGGCGATAAATGATTATGTTGAAATAGTCCCTTTGGGAAAAATAAAACCAATAGAGTTACTACGAAAGTTAAATAAGCAGTCGAATCTCCAAACACCATGTATGTTGATAGGTACTCGAGATCCTTTGTATATGATTTAACAAAAAACCCTATTTATTGATAAGTATTTAAGATCATTTGTACATGATCCGACAAAAACCTATTTATTGATAGGTACAAGAGATCATTCGTACATGATTCAGACTAAAACTCTATTTGTCGATAGGTACATGAGATCATTTGTGTATGATCCGAAAAAAACCCTATATGTTAATAAGTACTTGAGATCATTTGTGTATGATCCGATGAAACCCTATATGTTGATAGGTACATGATATCATCTGAGTGTGATCCAACCAAATTCTTTATGTTGATAGGTACAAGAGAACATTCGTACATGATCTAGCCAAAAACCTTATTTATCGATAGGTACATAAGATCATCCGTACATGATCCAACCAAAATCCTATATGTCGATAGGTACATGATATCATTCGTACATGATCTAGTAAAAAAACTTATATGTCGATAAGTACATAAAATCATTTGTACATGAACCAACCAAAACTCTATATTTCAATATGTACATAAGATCATTCGTAAATGATCCAGCCAAAACATTATCTATCGATATGTACATGAGATCATTCGTACATGATCCAATAGAAAATCCTATTTATTGATAAGTACCTAAGATCATTCGTACATGATCCGACAAAAACCTATTTATTGATAGGTACAACAGATTATTCGTACATTATTCAGACTAAAACTCTATTTGCCGATAGGTACATGAGATCATTTGTGTATGATCCGAAAAAACCCTATATGTTAATAGGTACATGAGATCATTTGTGTATGATTCGACGAAACCCTATATGTTGATAGGCACATGATATCATCTTTGTATGATCCAACCAAACCCTATATGTTGATAGGTACAAAAGAACATTCGTACATGATCTAGCCAAAAACCTTATATATCGATAGGTACATAAGATCATTCATACATGATCTAGCCAAAATCATATATGTCGATAGGTACATGAAATCATTCATACATGATCTAGCCAAAATCATATATGTCGATAGGTACATGAAATCATTCGTACATGATCTAGTCAAAAAACTTATATGTCGATAAGTACATAAAATCATTTGTACATGAACCAACCAAAACCCTATCTTTCAATATTTATATAAGATCATTCGTAAATGATCCAGCCAAAACATTATCTATCGATATATAAATGAGATCATTCGTACATGATCCAATCAAAAACCCTATATGTTAATAGGTACAAGAGAACATTTGTACATGATCCAACCAAAAACCTTATATGTTAATATGTACAAGAGATCATTCATACATGATCCGACCAAAACCCTTATGTTCATAAGTACATGATATCGTTTTTATACAATTCAACTAAATCTCTATCTGTTAATAGGTACATGATATCGTTTTTATATAGTTCTACCAAAACTCTATTCCTCAAATTCTAACGATTATATTCACGTCGCATCATCACATGTTTGGCTTTAGGCTTTACTATTGGTGATTGAACTATTGCATATAATGATATTTGTTTGTGAGTTGTGATTACATCATTTCCTTGGGTTAGATTTGCTTTAGTTGTGCTAACACTTTTCAGATAAAATGGGTTTTGTTTCAGTATTTCAGAAACTTTACAAATATACGCGCATTCATTTGCTTAAACTTTGCATGAATTGTTTCGATCTACTTTCATAGTCTTCTCTTCATTTTCCTCCACTACTTTTCTATCACTTCCATCTTCTAATTTTCCATTGCTTTCATCCCCTAATTCTTCACCTTTTTCTTCCTCTAATTCTTCTTCATTTTCATCCTCTAATTCTTCTTCTTTATCCGATTCTTCATCTTCTTCTTCCTCTAATTTTTCATCTTCTCCTTCCTCTAAATCTTCAATATTTCATCCACTACTTCTCCATATTTAGTTTCCTCTAAATGCATTCCAGTTCTTGATTCTTCATTTTCATTTTCCTGGGTTTTCTCATTCTGCTCCTAAACTCTTAACCTTTCCTTCTACTCCTGAATTTTCAAGATTTCCTGATGTTTTTTAATTGCTTTTGCACATTTATTATTGACATGTTTAAAAGTATTGCAGAACACATATCTGTTTGACCTCCATTAATATGAAATATCCATGACTGTGGGCTTACCTCTTTTGTCAATAATTGTCATTATTTTTGGGTAGCTTATCCTAGCATATGTGATGTGTTCGCTTTATTACGTGATTTGGTCCATATACAATGGTTTCCTAAGAGACTAGCAAAATAACTAAGTGATTCTGCATTGTACATATGAGCTGAAATATTTCTTAGTTTGAACCAAATTTGAGTTGCTTTTTTCAGTTTGCTAAGTAGGTTAATTTCTTCACATCATCTTTCCAGCTTCATGTAGTTTGACCCAACATAAGTATTCCCCAAATTCAGAATATTCTCTAGATTTATTCCCTGCTTGAACTTTAAGAAATAAAGATCATTGATATTTGTAGATACCTTTTCCAGTCCAATGTTCTCACATTGTTTTACCAAAATATTCTTAATGACCGAAAAAGTTACATGATTTTTTCCTATGTAGTTACTAATTACTACATATTCTCACTATTTAATGCACTTCTCTTCAACTTCAAAGGGTAATTTAAACTTAAAAGGAGATTTGAGAATCTCAACATTTGGTTTAAATCCCCCTAAGTAAATTTTGCCTTTATATTGTACTTGAGTTTCAACTTTTTGTTCTGTGTTTTTCTTCCAGACTTTATTTACTTTCTGACTGGAGTTACTTCTGATAGTTCAAGTCTTGGTTTTTGGGCACTTCATTAGCTCCCGCATTGTTTCTACAGACCAACTAACTATCTTATCATATTATTCCTTTTTGAGTTAATTGCAGTCATGAAAATAGTGAATATTAAGTTGGGCTATGGACTATTGGGTTTTTTCCTTACTAAGAACAATATCTTATTTCTTCGCTTGATACTAACACTAAGTTCCTAGGTTCGAGCCCGTCAGGCGGTAAGTTCTGCGCCTAGTTAAATGGTTAAGTGTGTTTGCGATCTACATATTTTATTCGTTGTCTCATTTAGTCAATACAGTCTCTTTTCATCGTCATAGGAAGGGGAAGAGAAAGAGGAAGGGGAAGAAGGTGTCTCAATGAAAACGGATGACATGTGAAAATGTCAAGTTGGAATGGTTAGGTTTAAATGTAGTCTTTTTGTTTGTAATCTCTGTTTTTTCTTAGAATGTATGAATGCGACTAAACAATTTTTTTAGGGTTTTTTATTGTCATCTTTAATCATAGTTAATGTTTGTCTAGCTTGATTTCTGACCCTCCCATTTTTGGGATTTTAATGAAATAGTTCTAACCGTTTTCCCAAAAAAACAATTTATTAATTTGATTCTTTAGTCCGTAGAGATTAGCCCATTCATTATATTCAACCCTCCATTTTCAATTCTTGTTGCGTTCTACATGACCACTTTCTGTCTTTTCAGTTTTATTTTGAGAATTTTCTTTGTTTTCCTATTTCTTTATTTCATCCTTCTCAGAACTTTGTTTATGTTCTATTTCAGCCTTCTAAAACTCTATTTCTGTTCTGTTTCAGCCATCGCTTTCTTGCTTGTATCAATTTCCCCGAATTTTTTTACTTATTTTGTCTTATTTTTGTTCTTTTCCTCCATTGTTGAAGAGAAAAACACAATAATAAAACAGAGTAAATGTAGAAATAGAGCAATTTAGAAACTCTTAAGATTTAGTGACTGAATTGCTTCGAAAGGCAACATTCTGAGAACACCCAAGATTAGAGACCTAACTTACACTCGCGATTAGGAAATAAGCGTCCAAAAAAGCTATTGACGCAATTTTGAGAGGTTTAGGGATAGCGACACTTACTTCGTGAATCGTGTCGTTCGTGCTGATCATGTCGAGTGGCAATTGTGCCATTCGTGTTGTTGATTATGTTGTGTCAACTGTGCTGATCTTGCCAATCATGTTTCAAACGACAATGACGTTTCTTGCTTTTCCGGTGATGCGATTGAATTTCAAATTTGTTATTATTGCTGAGTAGAATGATGTGCACGTTCTTGAAAATGAATTTCAAGAGTCTATTGCCGGAAAATTTCGCCAAAATGGAAAATTCTCATTGGAAATCTCCAAAGCTTTTCTCTCTCTAGTACATTGAGGGATTTATTAAGAGAAGATGATCCAACAAGATCATTATTCTTAGATTTCTTGAAATATACAATATTTAAATTATCTCTACACATGAGAGGATAAATAGTTCTACATTCATCATCACAATATCGATGGATGAAAAACAGTTGGTTTCTTGAAAACCCAGATAGCTAGATTCTTGAGCTAAAGTAGTTGTCTTAGGAATCGGAGCCAAGTTTTTTAGGGAGTCACGCCAATAGTCCATTCCTTTCTTAATCTTGCAAACAGAAAATTTTAGGATTATGAGGACAATCTAAAAATATTTCAAGGACTACAAAACATCTCAGTAAATCAGAATTGGTAAAGGGTTCGGGGAAGTCAAAGCATACGGTGCTTTGTCCCACGTAGATGTATTATCCATTTAAGGTTAGTGGAACAACTATGTGTCGTTTTTATATCATTTCCTTGTGGATTTCTTCAAATCATGTTGGAATGTATCCTAGACCGTGGTGATCCATTACAACATGGTTATGAGAATAATGCCATGTCGTTAACGTTTGGATCTAAGCCCATGCCAAGTTAGGGTGTTTGGATGAGTCTATACCTTTTGAGAGGATTTGACATATCTCTAACCGCTTAGTTCAACCTCACGGGTATCAATGTGGGTAGATCCTATGATTGTTGTGGTATCAATTATACCGTTGACTGTGATAACTTGGTCGTTGGCGATGACCTAAGCTTTTGGAGTAAGGTAGAGGCTAAAGCATTGGCTTGACGAAGTAAAGTTATAGGAATGATGCATGTTGATGACACAAAAGTCAACCTGGAAGGGGATGACGACTACTCGGACAATGCACTCGAAGAAACCCATTATCTCATAGTGAGAAATGTCAAAACTTCTAACACACAAGTGGGATGGTATGATCTTGTCTTGGGATACACATATCTTCTCAAGAGCCCTCCAAGGACATATGTTGAGAGAGGATCCATTGTCTATTAAGACCATCGGAATAATCTTTTCTTCCATTTGCATAGGAAAGTAGAGGGCTTTGTCATAATTTTCTTCGGCTGATGAAAGATCCTTGTCTTCGAAGCCAATCATGTTGTGTTGCAAACTAGCGGATATGATCCATACTAATTCTTCATAGGTAATGGTTATAGGGACATTGTCCTTGCTTAACTCATTGAGGACTTCTTTCATGTGCTCGATATAATATATTAAGATTTCCTATATGGAAATTGTTAGGATCGGATACAACAACATAAGGGGGGTTGAATGTTGTTGTGTTAATTTTGACTTTCAATTCGATTTTAATCGTATTAGGGACTTAAAACCTGTTTATATTCTACACAAATCTTCACAAGCTCTTGAAATGAATTCAAGTACGGAAATACTTGCTTAGATTTGAAGTGGTAGATGCAAGAAGGAAATATGCAAAAAGTAAATGACACGAGAGTTTTATGGATGTTCGAAGATAAAACTCCTACGTCACTCATTCTTCTGTTTCCAGAAGGATTCTACTAGAAGACTTTGGTTTATATAGCACCTATAGAAAACCCAGTCAGAAACCCAGGACATAACAATAGCCTGTTCTGAACTCCTAGCACTCACTTTGTTGAACAGACAACTTCTGTTTAACTTACAATAAGGAATATGTTCTCAGCTTACAAAATAAACTTATGGAGTATGAGCTAGAAAGAGAGTAAATAGATTGAGTATTCGTAGATTGTTGAATTGTTTTAATGCTCGATTGATCTCGTATTCGTTGTGTGTATATGTTTTATGTGTGACCACTTTCTTCGTTGTGCTTTGAAGCTCTTTAAATAAGATGCATGGAAATGGTCGAATTTAACCGGTAATCCAGAGATCTTGAATTGACTAATGAGGATTCAGAATTAAATACTCTCATTTAATGCTTCTGTAGTTCAGGGGATTATGTAACCAAGAAAACCATCAATGTGCAATAGTAGACTCTATTCTTTGAATATGTGTCATCTTTTGTTGGTTACCCTTCTTGTCAACATTGATCTGATGTGGGAGTCTGATCTTGTATTGACTTAAAAGTTTCAGAAATTAATGTTTGAGTAATTTAGGGGTTAGGTAACCAAAAAAGTCGTCGTTGTGGTTTGATGTCTTTTCGTAGCAACGGTTGACTATGTTTCTTGAATATGTGTCGTCTTTTCATTGGTTGCGTTTCTTGACATCTTAAACTGATGTGGCAGTTAGTTTTTAGTGTGCACCGTTGATATCGTAGAACATTTGTTGGCACAACACTATTGGTTAGCGCTTCTTCAGATTTCTACTGAAGATAGACGGTTGTTTAGCGCTTCAACTAGTAAAATGTATGCCCGCTTCCTTCAGCTTTAAGACGACTGCACATCTTGAGACGTCTTCTCATCTTGAGACGTCTGCTCATCTTGAGACGTCTTCTCATCTTGAGATGTATGTTCATCTTGAGACGTCTTTTTATCTTGAGACGTCTACTCATCTTGAAACGTCTGTTCATCTTAAGACGTTTTCTCATCTTAAAATGTCTGCCCGCACTTCCTTAGTTTTACCTGCGCATTAAACATTTATAGGACTTAGTTTTATTTAATCACATCATCAGAACTATGTCTTAATTAATTATTCTAAGTTCAATTAAAACGTTTTTCTCAATCAAATGATTTCCTTCTAATCTTAATTCCCCTTATTAATTCTTTAACTTAATCTAATAATTTTCCCTTTATCTAACAAGAATGTTAGCATTTGTCATTTTTAGTTAATTAAGGAGGTGTATCATATGTTAAAAGATATGGGTTCATCCTCCCTTCTAGTTCTTACAAGTAGTTAGGAGGTAGATGACACGTTTTCCGGTGTAGTTTTCATGAAAATGGATTGGAAATCCGTTTTGACATCCACCAATCAGAAGTCTCACCGGAGCAGGTTTTAGACTTCTCTTTGGATTAGGGATTGACATGTTGATCTATGGTTTAGTGTTATGGATCAGGTTTAGTAACACATTGGGGTTAAAGGATGCTTCATTAGTGGTGATCATATTGACTTTATGATCTGGTAGTTGATTCTTTGTTATTTCTAGCTTGGCGATCACATTCTGATTGATCAAGTCCTGGAATAGGTGTTTATGGGCACTACATTTGTCAGTAGTGTGGCCCTTTTCTTGGTGATAGTCGCACCAAGCATTCTCGTACTTTCCCAAGAATGGACTGTTTGTTCTTGGGGAGAGAGGTTTGATAAGATTCTATTCCTAAAGAATCTTCATCACCTAGCTCAAAGGCATTCCTAGGTCATCAAAGACTCTGGGAGGTTTGGGTTCCATTGGAGGTGTGCCCTTGGAAGGAGTGGTTATTCCTACATTGGGTTGTGAAGACTTAATTGAGCTCGCCTTTTAAGGCGATTGTTCCAACAAGGTAGTGGTTACCTGGTGTAGTGTTGTCCTTTCCTTTCTCAGAAACGACTTGAAGTTGTGGTAGCTTTGACTACTTTTTTCTCTTTTCCTTCATTCCTAATAGTGTCATCGAAGTTAATGCCAGTCTTTAACAATTTCTTCATTGTTGGGAAGGTTTTGACGGCGAATCTAATAGAATATTGTCCGTTAACATTTTCTAGGATCATATCGATTTGACGTTGTTCACTCGGAAGGGAATCGATTTTCTCGGTGACAGATTTCCATCGTTTGATAAACACGAAGAATTTTTCAATTTCTCCCTGTTTGATTTTCTTTAACCTCTTTTCTGGTCATTCAAGGGTGAGATGCATTGAGAAGCGTTCTATGAATGTTGCAGCCAATTCCTCTATGCTCTATAAATAGACTATCTTTTGTTGGTGATAATAGTGCAGAACAGCGTCATCAACGTACTAGGGGAATAGGTGGAGAACAATTAGTTCTCCAAGTCGCAATGTGTTCATTGCGGAGGCGTACATTTTGAATAAGACAGGTGGAACGTTTTTTCCTATGTACTTAGATAGTGCTTGAAGCTTGACGCCTATGAGAATAACTTCTCGTTCGATGTCTTTCGTAGCGTCTTTCCAATCATGATGTTCTTCAAAAAAATTTCACTTTACTAACTTGTTTAGCTGGGTTTGCATCTCTGTCTACATGGCTTGAACTTGAGACATCTGGCGTTCATGTTCCGTTAGCGGTGGTTGGTCATCCGCTGGAATTTGTTTTTCCTATGAACCTAGAGGGTTGATTACTTCCTCATGTTGTACTCGTGTAGTTAGGTCGATATCCTCTTTGGAGACTTCAAATAGAGAGACTTATTGTTGAGCTTGTTGACCAATAAGACAGGGGTTAATGGGAGTGAACATAACCGAAATTGCCTTGCTATAAAATCGAGGAGAAGAATGTATGTTCTAGGATGTAGACAAAATTTGCTGATTAGTTAAAGAAGTTGTGATCAAAGTGACTTGTTTTGTTACATGTTGTAGAGTTTCCTTTATTTCTCTAAAGTCGGTCGTAGAGACCATTTTGGGTACGGAGGGATCTTCGACCATCTGGTGGCGTATAAAACGTCCGGTTTTTGAATCTCTCTTTCTAGGGGCCGTGTCGGCTTGTCATAGACGTGGACTGTTACGAAGAGAAAGAGTTGAGGGTTTGTACATATAACAAAGTACAAATGCAATGCATATGCATATAAAATAAATCCTAGAGAGTGAGCATCTCTTTTGTGATTCGATTAAACAAACATAGAGTTGTTGTATTCACATACTCGCTTAGTTTGTTATATGCATGACTCTCTTATTGATATTTTACAAAGAGAGTCTAAAAGGGAAAAAATTAAGGATCAAATCTTGTAGTTCTACTATAGCCTGTACTAGAAGCTTCATCCTCTTCATTCTTCTAAACCCTCTTGTATTATATAAGAATGACGTTCAAGTAATTCTTTCGCTTTTTTGGGATACCATTTGAGAGGTATTGTTCCATTTCTCGAGGTCCCTCGTATAGGCCTTGTGATCGATGGGCATATCTATGGCGATGTGGTTTCCCATATAAAGGGGCATACAATCACGACCAAACTGTTTGTAGAGGTCGTGGTTGTATTATAATGTAACCCATTCCAAGCCCATAAGTATGATCATTGGTATATCATCCATCATGTACGTTATTCTCTTGATGGGGTACCATGAGAGTAAATCCCTACACCTGACTTCGTCATCACTTTCCACTAGGGTTCCATGTGAGGTCTTTCTCATCCTTTGGTATTGAATATAAGGGGATAAAATGTCTTTGGGACATATCGATGAAAAGAGTCCAAGCTTATCAAGGATCCAAATGTAGAGGACCATAGGTGAGACTATTTTGCGCACGGAAGAGGTTAAGAATAAGTTGTTCAAATTCATCAATATTTTAGCCAAAATGATACCCGAGGGGAGGGGTCTTTTTGTTTCCTACGAAAGTGGTATGCTACCTCCAGGATTTTGGAAGATGGCTTATCATCTTCTGAAGCCATTATAAATGGGCCAACGGGACTGTCATTGTTATCAAGGAGGTTCCCATAGCTAGGGGAACTTGTTCATTCCTTATTTCTATTTTTGTACATTTCTGAAAGTCAATGACATTGTTTTTTAGGATTGTTTCGGATATTGTTTTAGTGTATTCATATTCCTCTTGCAAAAAATTCCTTAGAAACATTATTCTACATGTGGCTTCAAGTGTAGACTGTTTTTATTGTCCACCATTAGGATTCCTCGAAACTCTTTTATGGTTGAGCACATGGGTCTTTCTCCCATATAGTAAACTCGTCCAGTATGGACCCATATCCTTTGCGTTTGCATCATGAATGTTTATTTTGAAGTTTGTAAACCTCATGATGGGGGTTAGTCTGTAAACCACATGATTCCACTCGTTCTCGTGGAAATTTTCAACCCATGGGATTAGCTCGACATCTGTCAGCATGGACATTGTCTGTGATTGGAAATTCAAAACATTTATTTTGAAAAGAAAGGAACATGTTCGAGATGCTCTCTTAGACTATACATGCATACACATAATACATATATAATAGTCACATGAGGGTTGTAATGACTAGGCCTTTTGGTTGTCTGGGCATAATAAACAACCGGATTGGTGATAGTGACCAGGGTTTTCGTTCTAAGGGGAATCATAAGAGAATTTCATTCACCGATAGTGGAGGGGATAAACAGATGTCATAAACCAGGGAATATCTACTCAATTGGGAATTTCCCCCACCTCCACAATATTTGTGTCCTATCGGACGACTCATCGCCAAAGGTGTGGTCAATTCTGTGCATTCTAATTTTTCCTCTCGCAACATCACTTGGTTTGTAACAAGTTGTCAGTCCACATTGACAATCTTTGTACATAAGTGTAGAAGTACCGATCCCGTTCAAGTACTTCTTTGCAAGTAAAAAGATGGTGATGTACCATTTACACATAAATGCTTTAAATATGATACAACTCATGCGTCTTTTAAGGTACTATACATTTTAAGACAAGTCTATTAAGTGGAAAATGTGATACATACGTTTCAAAAACCAAGTTTATGTTTTTGAGTTAAACATTTAATCCTCAATAAAGTCTCCATAAAGCCGTAACCCTCGGAAAACCACTTTGCATAGGTTCCCGTGAAAAGCTCGAGGTTCAAGAATTCAACCTCGGTTTGCATGTCAGGAATTTCCTTTTTAAATAAAATATTATTTTTAAAAGATTTCATTGATTCCTGGCCGCTCTTGAAATTATTTAAAAATAATTAACTTCGAGATTTAATTTTAAATAATTTGGGAATTTATGATAATCAAATTACAATTTGATTTTTTTTAAATCCTTTAGTTTAAATTAATTAAACATTCTAATTTAAAAGATTATTTATTTTGAAACAAAGTCACCAATTGATTTATGAAAATCAATAAAAGTTAACATGCGTATACAAACGTATTGACTAGAGTTTTCTTTTAGTTCGTAGTTTAATGATACTAGAGAAAGGGCTTTCGCGCTTCATCCTCCTTACCCATTTTAAAAGTGGTCTCTACTTATAAAGTTATCTTTTGAAAATCGATTATATAACATTTTGATTTTTAACCGATTATTCTTTTGGTCATAGTCATGCTTCTAGGTTTAGCGTTATTTAAAATATTGAAACAATAATATTTAATAAGTTGGTACATGTTGCGGATGATAACTATGGAGGAAATACCTTAAGAATATTAATCATTTTAAAGGCAATATGATTTTGAAAATAAACACTAAACGAGCCTTTGTCGAAATAAATTTGTAAGAATATCCCAAAAATATTCAATATGAATTTTCTAATTTTTCAATATTTTTAGAAAATGATTTGAAGTCCCAAAATTATATAAATAATTTTGGATTTAAAAAGGGGAACAAACAGGCATTAAGACTAAAGTCCTAAGCCTGGGGTTCGTTTTTATCTATCGAGGTCAAAAGACCCTCGGTCTAGGTCAAGGAGCTTCTTAGTCGAGGCTTAGGATCTTCGGTCTAGGTGTCGAAGTCCCTTGATCGAGGTGCTAAGGACTCTCGGTCCTTGGCTGATCTTACCAGTCTAGGTGTATAAACCTATCGGTCCTAGGTTAGCTTAGGTTAAGTCCCTCGGTCGAGGTGTATAAACCTCTCGGTCTTAGACTAGCTCTAGGCTAAGTCCCTAAGTCCTGGGTTCGATAGCTTTTGGTCCCAAGCTTGGGATTCTCGATCCCAAGGTTAGACCTCTCGGTCCTAGGGTTTGGGATTCTTGGTCCCAGGGTTGGACCTCTCGGTTCTAGGGATTGGGATTCTCGGTCCCAGACTTGGTATTCTAGGTCCCAAGGTCGGACCTCTCGGTCCTAGGTGAGAATCCTCAATCGATTTCTCGATCCTTCCTCAAGAACACTGTCGGACCTCTCGGTCCTAGCTCAATAACATGGGTCCTAGGTCTCGGTCCTAGCTCAAGAACATTTTTCCTATATTTAAATTTCTCGGTCCAAGACTAACAATCCTCGATCCTCAAGAACACAAAAGTGTAAGTCTTTAAATTCATTTTTAGCTCTAATTATTTGATCTAAGAGAATGGATAGCTTCATAAAGCGCTCAGTAACATGTTGATCATCATCTCAATGTGTGGATCAACTTGGATGATAAACAATTTGTATAAAACAGTTTGTGATAAAAAAAATCAAGTTTTTAATTTTAAAGTTATATTTAAGTGTAAGGAGATATTCAATAGTTTTCTTATACTACATATACTTGATTGGTACCAAAACAAGAACACTAGTTGCTTGTATAAACCAAATGAAGAAGTCAAAAATTTCAATTATTTTGAAAATTTTGATTCTGATCAAACCTGATCGGGATGGATCAAACATGATCGAATAGTTGTCCAACATTATTACAATCATGTTGGGAAGTTTTCTAGGTTGTGATTCAACAGGATTAACTCAATAACTGCAAACCCGGTTTTTTTATTTTTTAAATTCAAATTTGGGTTTTTTTATTTAGATCGATTGATCGGTTCTATTCTATCAGGATAGTTTCTAAATCATCTAAGGATGAATTTTCAACCATAAAACACCATAAACATCAAGCATATAAGCTTATGCAATTTGAAAGATTAAATTTTCGAATTCAAATTATAAATATGAGTTAGAGGGTGATTGAAACCTTACCAAAGATTTGAAAACACTCATTGATCTTTAGGGAAGCTTTTGGGATGTACAGAACCGGATGTACATCCAAGATAAGACTTCAAACAAATTTTCGAAAAATCCATAAGCTTTGAGCTTCAATGGTGGATTTTTGTAAAATCGTGATTTGAGAGTGGAGATTGAATTATTTGGTTTGGGAACGATTCAGGAGGTATATTTATAACTTTCCTAAGTCGATGGAGGCTTCTAGTGGCTTGAATCGGGCAAAAGTCATTAATGGTTGTTGGCTATTCTTGACTTAAGTCGCTGAAATAGGGATGAATTGTCCCTATTTTGATAGGGAGAAATGTTCACCTTCGTAGGGTGATCATTTCAGGCTTTAAATGAACAAAAAATGTGGACTGATGGTTGAGTTCTAAGTTGGAGAAATCAACCACGATTCTTCATCCTTTTCTTCTCGGCGTCTTGATGAAGAAGAAGACTAGAGTCCAAAACGGGCGTAATTTTGATGCAGGGACACGATCCGTTAGAAATCCACCCAACGCCATTGGCATTTGGGCGGTCCGTTAGTGATCTGGCTAACAGATGTTAGACGATCTTGTGTGATGCGCGCGCTCTTCTCCTCGGTTACAACTGGCTATGCGGACGCTTCCTGGGCGTTAGATGAAAATTCAGTCATCTGATGGTTATTAATCCTGTTGTAGCGAATCCTTTGGGTTTCGGCTACACTAAAATATTTATATTTGTTTTTATTAAATCCTTAAGGATTTGTTTGAAATTGATTTTTTTTTTCACCTTTTTGGCTTTAATTTGATCTTAAAATAAATATGAAAAATATTTTACCAATTTATTTATTTATTTTACATTTTTAGGGTTAAATAAATTATTGTTTTAAATTAAATGGATACAACAATTAATTCTAAATTATTTATTTGTGTCCCTTATTTTTTCTAAAATTATTTTTAAATAAATGAGTACATCATGTATCCCAAATAATTTTAATTTTATTATTTTGACATTTTTTTAATTAATTAAGCTTTAATTATCACAATAATTAATTTAATTAATTATTTTAATTTATTTTTGACCATAAGATTAATTATTTTGATTTTATTTTAAAAAATAAGTCAAAATAATTATTTTAATATTATTATATATATTAAATATTTTTTATTATATAATTTTATATAATTACTCTCCCATCTTATCAAATATATATTGTCTTATAATAATTTTTATATTTATATACATATTATTATATCTCTTTTTATAAAATTTTCTTTATTTATTTCTTAATATTTAATATATATATATATATATTCTATTTTTTAATAATTATATATATATTTAATAAAAAACATTATATATATTACCCTAATCAAAATAAATTCTTACCTCATTTATTCACACATATATATTTATAAATATTTTTTTCGGCCTAACTAACTTTTTAATTTAATATCTCGTTATATATATATATATATATATATATATATATATATATATATATATATATATATATATATATATATATATATATATATATATATATATATTATATTTATTATATTACTATATATTCTTTCTTAATTAATTTTATATAAATATTTTATCATAAACCATAACTATTATTTTTTTTAGCTTATCATATAACAAAATTATCTAATGTGTGAATAAATAACATTTGTATATTTTTAAGTGGTTAAGAGTATTTCTTAGCTTTTTAGGCTTATACTTTTTAACCCTTATTCACTTATTGAATTTATCTTGGTTGGATATATTTGAAATATTTTGATTAACATATTTATTATATTTTATGTTCTAAATCATCTTAATCTTCAGTTGTAAAATAAGTATTTGTAGGTAATCATTTAATTATAAATCACAATTAATTTATTTTCTGATAAGTAAGAGATTACTTCTAAATAATCGATCACAAAAAAAAATTAAAAAAATATCTTTTGAATAATTTATTTATTATTATATTATTTTAAATTAATCATAAAATTTTAATCTATTTTAATGAATTAAAATTAAATTTGGATAATTATTCTTAAGTGTAAAAAATGAATGTGAACCCATCCAAATGACATGTAATTTAATATTTTTAATATTCTTTCAAAAGATTACATGATGAACTTCTGATACTCCATCAAAGATCTTATTTAATAGCTATTAAGGTTTTAATGTTATATAGAACTTTCTAAGAGCAACCATCTAACGATCACTACAAAAAATCAACTAAGCAATCTTCTTTGCATTAAAAAATTCTCTTTTTATAAAACTGTAACTATAAGCACTAAATATCAACACTCAAATTTAAGAAATTCAAATAATTATTTTGATTTTTTTTAAATAAATAAAATCAAAATAATTAAATAAATGGCAAAAAAACTCAATTAATTATATTTAATTATTGTACTGATTAATCAAATTAATTAAGGGTTAAGGCCAAAATAAAAAATACATACGGTAGAAGTGGCTTCCACCAATACAACTTCAGCAGAGAGAAATGTAACAATTGGTTGTTTTTTTCATAGCTTTTTTTAAGACATCAATCATTTGTTCACTACTTCCTATTAAAACCAAATCATCAACATACAAGTTAACAATCAATATTTTTACTTCTGCATTTATTTTAACAAACAAAGTTAGTTCAGACGAGCACTTTTTCAAGCCTTATTCTATAAAGTAAGCTTTAATTCTGTTGAACTATGCCCTCAGAGTTTGTTTTAATCCATACAAAGTTTTTTCTAGTTTATAAACTTTGTCCTCCTTCCCTTTTTTCACAAATCCCTTGAGATGGTCAATAAATACTTCCTCAAGTAGTCTTCCATTAAAAAATGCACTATTCAAATCCATTTGATAGAGAGTCCACATTTGTTGAGCAGCTATTGCAATGATCATACGAATAGTATCCCAGCGAGCTACAGGAGAAAAAACTTTGTTATAGTCAATGCCCTTTCTTGAGAGTGTACCCTTTAACAACTAGTCTGGCCTTAGGTTTATCAACTTATCCATACTCATTGAGTTTAGTTTTAAAAACCCATTTCACTCTTATCGTTTATGCTCTAATTGGAGGCTTCACTAGCTTCCATGTATTATTTCTCTCAATGGCTTATATTTCTTGGTTCATTGTTTCTTTCCACCTGCCATTGAGTGCAGCTTCTTCGAAAGTGACTAGATCAAGAGTAACAAGCAATGCCACATCATTCCATTGTTGGAATTATTTCCAATATTTGGGTATATATATTATTTATAATTGTATATTAGTTGTTATCATAATAAAGATTAAAGCCCAATTAAAGTGATCTGTTAAAGTATAAAAAATATGGGCTTATTTAGACATCTATAATAAATATGGGGATTATTTGTGTAGAAGCAGAAATGTCATTTATTATTACGTTGATGGGCCGAATAATAAATGGGTATATTAGGGCTAGGTTCCCAACTCATATAGATAGCCTACCTAATTTGTTTCTCTCATCGAACAATAAGGTTTTAAGTTCATCTCTCAAGAACACTAAAGGGCTATCACTTAAACCCCACCCACATCAGACATTTCAATCCAAGTCCAGATATAGAACAAGAAGATCCACATTCCGAGATTTAGAGAAGATCAAGAAGAAGAGAATAACGAAGAACGACTTAATGGACCGTTCTTCATTCAAGATCCATGTATGTTTCCGCAATTACAGTTTATCTCAATTTTACAACATAGAGTATATTAAGAATATACATTTAAGGATTAAAGATCTAGACTAAAGATTCTAACAAGTGATATCAGAGCCTCTCTATGTCAATCTATTGGGATTTAAGTTTATAAGAATTTTTTTAGAATATGAGCATACATTTTTATATATATATATATATATATGTTCTTGATCTAATTTAGCTAGAACAGATAATGATAGAATGAATTAATGAATAGTAATAACAATATTTGATGTATATATTGATCTAAATTTTTGGATTAGATTAAAATAAAGAAAACACATCTAAATAATTTTAGATATTCATTTCTGATGAACATATTTTGTTTAAAGAATTATGATTAAAGAATTGTTTATATTCTCTAATTAGATATAATATATGAATATCTAATTAATTAGAAAGATAAAGAAGTTAAAATAAAGAACTGATGCATATGTTATAAAGAAAAATATCAAATATTGAAAAGAATTTGTTAAAGAATATTTGTTAAAGCATGAGGAAGATGAACTATTTAGAAACAATCTTTATTAAATTATATGTTATATATACAAGAACACATTATATATATAATGTATATATTTTACAATTCAAAGATTTTAGTTATATATATATATATATATATATATATATATATATATATATATATATATATATATATATATATATAATTATGTGCATTGAAGAGTCAAATACTAAGAATATAGTTACCTAATTAATTAGGTGATATAAATGTATACGTTTTTTTTATATATTACTCAATAACATTAACATGGATATGGATTAAAACCAATTATATATAATCTATTTATAATTAATAATTTATAGATTAATGAGAGAATTATAATTAATTATATATTATATATAATCTATTTATAATTAATAATTTATAGATTAATGAGAGAATTATAATTAATTATATAGTTAAGCAATTATAATTAATTAAAGAATTCAGATTTTAGAATAATAATTAATTATTATTAATTAAGGAAAAAATTAATTATACATCGAAGAGATTTATGGTAAAGAAGTTGAAACATTTGTAAAGAATTGGTCAAATTAATATCTTTTTATTATTAACTAGATAATTAAGGAGATATTAATTAATATATTATATATATTTTGGTTATATATATATATTTTGAGTATGAATTTAATAATAATTATAACCGAATTAATTAAGTGAATTAATTAAGGAAATTTGAATTTTAGAATAATAATTTATTATCCTTCTAAATATATATTTATGTAAGGAATTAAGAAATTCAGTTTTAGTTAATTATTATAATTAATTTACGGAATTAAAATAATAATAATATTATTTTAATTAGTTAAAAATTCAAGTAATATTTATTCCTGATATAATTGTTAATGTATTAATACATTTATATACAATTAAGAATAAAGTAAAATATAGAATGAAATTCTAGAATTTTAATATATACATATCATATAGGTTATGATTTGAGAATTAAGTAAAGAAAAATAGTTACTTATCATGTTTATAATATTTTATAAATATTGAAAAAGTTTATAATATATTTAATGAATTAGTATAAAAACGGATGAATACATCCATTTAATTTATGACTTAATTAATGTATGAAATATATTCAAAAATGAAGAAAAAGTCAATTTATATAAATATATTCAGAAATTAAGAAAAGACAAGAATAAAGAGAAAGAAAATAAAGAGATTATTATTTTATTAATAATAATAATTTACAATTAAAGAATAAATAAATATCAATAACTTATTTATCAAGAATTAAGTTATTTATCAAGAATTAAGAAAATCAATTAATCTAATAATTGATAAATTTAGAATTTTAGGTAACCTGTGTAATTGATTATTTAATTATTTATTATTATTATTATTATTATATTTGGATGAATAATCAATCCTGTTATATTACACATTCGAATATATATACATATTTCGGTCTTTATGTATATATTGTGTTGATTGATATTAAAAAATAATTGAGTGATTAGTAAAATCACAATTATTTGTTTTGTGTAACACATATGGAATTTATGCAATTTTGATACATAAAACAACATTCAGATTTTCGGTATTAATAACACATTCAAAATTTGGTACAATTTTAGGCCCACTTAAATTTGTAATTATGCGGTTGTTAATCGGCCCAAAGGAAGGTTAATAATTGGTCGGATTGCAAATTTAAATAATGTACAAATTGTTAATTTATAGAACATATTTGTTTTATAAGATTAAGACGGTTGTGTTTGTAACTATGCGATTATTAATTGGACAAAAGAAAGTTTAATAATTGGTCGAGTTACACACTTAAAGTATGTACATAATTTATTAATTTATTAAATCAATTAATTGAAGCAACATCCTACCAAAGTAGGCTCTCTTGTGAAGGTTAATATGTTTTATAAATTAAGAAGGTAGTGTGTATGTATTTCATGCGGTTATTTAATCGGCCCAAAGGAAGATAAATAATTGGTCAGAATAACATTATGTACATGTGGTAATAAATATGTAACAATTATTCGGTGGGCCATGTGAATAATTGGAATATCCAAAGATAACCAATTATTTGACAGGACTTATTGTTAATATTTGATTACTATAAAAGAGTACCGTTTGCAAGTTAATATTTAATGTCCAAAGACTAAATATTAATGTTGCGTTTGGTATCTTATGATGAGACGTACCATTATTTTGAATTTATGTGATTATTAAAATTTTGTGAGTATGTGTTCATTTGTTTTGTTATCTAATCAAGTTAACACTTCTGCTTATACGGATTATTTTCTTGTCAACATCTTAAGTTCATTTTATATGATATAATTTTTAAGACATATTTAGAATTTGTTGTATTCTTAAGAATTATATCTAAAAGGGTTAAAATTGCTAAGGGTATTATTAGAATAAAGATTTCATAAATAATATATGTTTTATTTTGTTTCAAAAGTAATGCATCAAAGTCAGAGTTACAATAATGTATTCTCATGCATCTAATTTGGATTTTCTTATTTACACTTAAGTTAATTGATGTGAATTGTAGTTGTCTAAAGGGAGACATAGTCTCTATATGAACTCACATCAATTGTGTGTAAGAAAAAATAAAAGATTGAAACAAAAATAACATAAATAGTGTTCACTTAGCAAATACCTTAATACATAATAAAGAAATGAAGTTGTAAGAATTGCAGATATTGCACCTAAAATAAAATTACTAAAGAAAGTGGTGCATAAAAGAATACATATTATAGTTTGTTTTGTTTGTTCTAAGAGTAATTTAACTTCGGTACTCATACACATTTGATGGTAACTTCAGTATTACTAAAGTAAATGTGTTGATGTACGGTTGAGTTAATTGTCAAAAGTCAATTGATGGTGAAAGAAACATCGGTGTGGGCATTGACAATTCATATTAAAGATGAAGAAATAAAGAACTACTTTAGATACTTTTTTATTTGGAAACAAACATTTATGGAATATCTTCATGTAATTGATTCATTTGGAATGAAGAGTTAAGAATTACAACTTATATATGGAATAAAGATTCAACTAAAACAACTAGTAAATTCTTTTGGGGTTGTCCAGTTAAGGTCAAGCCTTATAGGTCTAAAGAAAATAAACTAGACTAAAGAATTTCTAGATGTTAATTATTGGATATTTTGAAAGATCTAGAGACAAACTTAGTCTCATAAGTACTTTAAGATTAGCCTTGAAAATAAATATATACATAATACTCCTTAAACATGAGTCTAATGTATGTTCTAGATTATATGAATCAAGAAATTAAGTACATTAATGATGTTGGACAAATACTTGAAGGATCCTGGTTTGGATCATTAAGAAAGCAACCAAACAACTAATGTGGTATTTTAAGAACAAAACATTACATACTCATATAGTGAAATCGAATCGGATAGAGATCATTTGGTATTTTGATTCGATTTTTTTTGGATACCAAAACAGTCGAAAATTCGTGTCACATACTTTTAGTTTAATTATTAGTTTAAAGAATTAATTCTTGTAAGAGTGTTAAGCAGACACTAGAATTAATTCGACATGATGGCAGAATTTATTAGGTGTTTTGTGACATCCAATTACAGAATTTGACTGCAAAGTTTTGTCACGAGGTTGCAAATTATGGATGATATAGAAAGACCACTAAAGTTATTACGTGACAATAATTTGCAGTTCTTTTAATTTAAGAGTAATATGAGTTTGACTAAGTCGAACTATTTGGAAAATAAATAATTCAGAATGTTTACTTATCTATTGAGCATATTTGTACAAACTCTAAAATTATGGATCAGTTCTCTAAATATTTTCTATCTGAGGTCTTTGATGAATATATTGTTCATATGGATATTACATATTTAGATGATATACAGTTTTAGTGGGAGTTTGTATTATGATGCTTGTATAGATATAATTTGGAATTTATGTGCACATTAAAGAATCAGTTTCTAAAGAAATTAAAGATTTAGTTTTTAAAGATATCAAGATTATAAAGTTATTCAGATTGATCTCTATAAGGAATAAAGGAGGACCAGTTGGTATTAGACATGTTAAAGATCACACTACATGTTAATCCACACTACACACCCATGTTTAATCTATGTCATTTGATTGTATTGACATATGTGACTATTGAGGTTTAGTTACGAATTAATGTAACAAAAATCGCTTTAATCCTATGTTGATATAATTGATGGACGAGATTGATATAGATGTATTTGGAAATGATAACAATATTTTGAGCTCTTAAGGTTATAATATACAATTGAAGGAAATATTATATGACCCAAGTGGGAGATTGTTGGAATTATTTCCAATATTTGGGTACATATATTATTTATAATTGTATATTAGTTGTTATCATAATAAAGATTAAAACTCAATTAAAGTGATCTATTAAAGTATAAAAATTATGGGGCTTATTTAGATATCTATAATAGATATGGGGATTATTTGTGTAGAAGCAGAACTGTCATTTATTATTACGTTGATGGGCCGAATAATAAATGGGTATATTAGGGTTAGGTCCCCAACCCATATAGATAGCCTACCTAATTTGTTTCTCTCATCGAACAATAAGGTTTTAAGTTCATCTCTCAAGAACACTAAAGGGCTATCGATATAGGGTTGGAAGACTTAAACCCCACCCACATCAGACATTTCAATCCAAGTCCAGATATAGAACAAGAAGATCCAGATTCCGATCCAGGTCCAGATTTAGAACAAGAAGATTCAAGATCTAGAGAAGATCAAGAAGAAGAAATAACGAAGAACGACTTAATGGACCGTTCTTCATTCAAGATCCAGGTATGTTTCCGCAATTACAGTTTATCTCAATTTTACGACATAGAGTATATTAAGAATATATATATATACATTTAAGGATTAAAGATCTAGACTAAAGATTCTAACATCCATCCCTCTTCTTTTGATAAGTCTTCATCACATAGATAGTCTTTGTTCTATTTAGGGCCCTTCTATTTCTTCCTGATTAGACAGTAAGTTGAGTAGGTTGGATTACTGTTATTTTCTTGAGAGGAGTTAGAAATAGTAAGTTGGTTTGCTGTTATATCTTCAGAAGATGAGCTGGAAGACTCAAGCTCCTCTTCATTTTCTACAACAGATTCTTCTTTTGTTTCACTTTCTTCTTCAATCACACCACTTTTCCAAACTATTCAATTATAAACTTCAAGCATTTCTTTTTATAGTTCCATTGTTTTCTTTCTTCGAATATCACATCTTTTCTCACGATAACCTTTCTTAACATTGGATCATAAATTTTATATGCCTTATATTCTCTGATAATGCCAAGAAATATGTAAATATGACTTTTATCATCAAGTTTATGTCTTCTTTGTATATGAACTAAGGTGTGAGCTATGCAACCAAAAACTTTTAAATGACTTATAGATAGTTTTATGTTTCTCCATACCTCTTCTGGAGTTATTTTTGCTGCACAGTTGAAGTGTGACTTTTTTTCATTAGGTATATACACCAGTCATTTGTTTCTGCCTAAAACTCTTTACGCATTTCTCTGCTAGCCAACATGCTCCTTACAGAGTTCATGATTGTTCTATTTTTCTTTTTTGCAACTCCATTTTATTGAGGAGTGAATGATGCAATCAATTTCCTCTTAATTCCCATTTTCTCACAAAACTAGTTGAGCTCCTTTGAGGTAAATTTCTCACCTCTGTCGGTACGAAGTAGCCAACATGCTCCTTACAGAGTTCATGATTGTTATGTTTTTCTTTTCTACAACTCTACTTTATTGAGGAGTGAATGATGTAATCAATTGTCTCTTAATTCCCCTTTCTCCCAAAACTAGTTGAGCTCCTTTGAGGTAAATTTCCCACCTCTATCGGTACGATGGCAAGTCAGTGGTAGTTCACTCTCATTTTAAAGCATTAGCTTGAAGTTCTTAAATTTCTCAAACACATCAGATTTTTCACATATAAAATATGTCCATATTTTTCTATTGTAATCATCAATAAAAGTTAATAGGTACATTTTCCCTAGAGTAATAGGACCACAAAGATCTGAGTGAAATATTTACAGCTTCTTTGTGGCTCTCCACTTACTTTTCTTTGACTGCTTCTTCCTATGTTGATTTTCAATCAGGTAGTGTATGCATGTGTCTTCAGGAATGGTGATTAAGGGTAGTCCATCTACCATCTTTTGAGAATGCATCTTTTATAGACTCTGATAATTAAGATATCTCATTCTACATTGCCATAACAGAGATTCCTCATTATAAATAGCTTGAAGACATGTAGTTGTAGAAACTATTTTTTTTATTCCTTTGGTTTTCTCTTCGAGTGTTATTTCTCAGTATTGATCTTAAAGAGTCTATTTGAGCTCATCTTTGTGGTCATTATTAATCCCCTCTCGGATGATAGATTTTGCATTCATCATCTAGCACAAGTAGCACTATACATGTATGTTGTAGCTGACTCATACTTAAGAGGTTACATTTCATCTCTGAAGTATAGTAAACAGCTTCAACCATTTGTTTAATGCCATCCACTTTAATTTGAATGCTTCATTTTCCCGATACACCAATTTTCATGTCATTTCCCATTTTAACAAAGTGATTGAACTTGGTATCCAAGTGTGTGAACCAATGTAGTTCTCTACACATGTAATTTGAGCAGCCTAAGTCTAAAAACCATTCATTACTCTTGAGCTCTACTTGTACTTATGGTGGAGTTGTTGTTCTAACCTCTAATTCAACATTAGCCATAAGTAGGACTTATTCTTCATCCTTTCAACATAATTGGCTTTGTTCCACACAGAACATTCAATCTGAAAATGTCTCAACTTCTTGCACTTGAAACATTCAATACGTGACTTATCAAATGTCCTTCCTCTTCCGCCTCTTCCTCTATTCATCCCTTTGCATTTGTCTCTTCCTCTTCCATTAACAGAAACATACATTCTCAAGATTTGAGCTTCTTCCTTTTCAATGGGCTTAAATTTCTGTTTGTGTACAGCCAACGAACTTTGTAGTTCATCGACTGACATCTTTTGCCTCTTCTATTACAACCACAACGTAGGTAAACTTTCCAGTCAAGGTTCTCAATATTTTTTCTACGATAATGGTGTCCTACATTGTTTCTATGTTGCTTCTCATCTAGTTTGCTACAGATGTAACCCTCGCGAAATACTCCTTGATCATTTCACTCCTCTTCATCTTCAGGATTTCAAATTTGCGTCTTAGAATGCTGAACAGAGATCTCTTGACCCTCTCGTTGCCCCAAATTTACTTTTAAGAGACTCCCAAACAATCTTAGTTGAACTATGGTCTAAGATTTGTTCAAAAGTAACTTTGTCACTTTGTTAGGTAGAGGAAGTATTTCACTTTTCAATCCTTGTTCTTTAGTTCATCAATATGAGTTTTGTTAAGACGGACTGCTTCTGCGTATTCTTCAACATTTTTTCGATTAGATGCCACATCCCCTTTGCCCTAAGCAAATTTTCCATCAATTCATTATAGTGGTCATAGTGTTGACCAGTGAAGGTGGGTAACCTTGTGAGGCTGTTGTTGTTCTTCTCGTCCATCCTTGTGAATCGAATGCATCTTACTTCGCCCCTTTCGATTATAAATCAAACTCTCAATTGATTCTGAAAGTTAAATCTAACTCTAATACCAATTGTAAAATAGTAATCAAAAGCCTTTTCAAACTCATGATAATATTAATAAAAAGTAAGGTATTAAATAGTACAACAAATAACTATTGTCCTATAAAATAGGAAACACTAACTAATAAGGAAACTATCAAAACTAGTATCAACTTAGTCTAACCAACATTTTATTCAAACAAATTCTAACACTTCTAGTTTGTAGTTCTAGTTTGTAGGAGACAAGTTTCTTCAAGGCTTTAGCCGATATATTATTATATTGACATCAACTTCATCCGTGGCATCAGATTTTGCATCACCGTTGTTCATCCACTCATCAACGTTCTCATCTTCAACATCAGATTTTTTATTGATTCGTACAGGAAAAATACCTAGCTCAGAAAAACTCGTTCCCTACTCAAATAAAATTTAGGTCTAGATTGGGAGAATGAAAGGAAAAAAATATGTAGTGAGGGTTAAGTTGTGAAAGGATAGGGAACTCTATATTAGGGACGGTAAGTTGTTCCGTTCTTCCATCTTTTATAAGTCTTGTTCTGTCAGCTTATACCTCATGTGTATGTCTCGAAAGGATGATTGAATTTATTATCCAACTATTTCCCGTTTTAAGCCAACATTTCCAACTGAATTTATGGGTCAAATTTTCGAGATAAACGTCCGATCGGAATGAATTTTGGCCAGTTCAAAAGGTACCTATATTGAAAGTAAAATCCTGAAAGAGCATTCACCCGTTTCGCGGTCTGACCGGTTGGACCGCCGAACCGACCGCGTATTTTACGACTTTTATTTATTCTTAAAATAATACAAAATATATTTTATCTTAACAGTTTTAAATTTTCAATTTATTATCTACGTAACATTTAAAAAAATAAAATAAAATTATTGGTGACTAGTTTAATAATAAGTCACTTATTTTTAATAGTTATTATAACTAGTTATTATATATATATATATATATATATATATATATATATATATATATTATAGTAGTTTTTCATTCATAGCATATATATATGAGCCGTTTGGTAAGTGGTATTAGTTATATAGGTATTAGTTGTAAGGGGTATAACTTGTATAGGGGTATTAAGATGTATAAATTATATGGATTATTAATGTTTGGTTGGAATGATAAAAGATGTATAAATTATATTGATTTTATAATTTTGTGTTTGTTTGGTGTTATAAAAAAAGTAGTAAAAAAATGACTATTTTATCCTTGTATTTATATAAATTATTTTAATATTTATTTTATTAATTATATTTAAACTAATAAAAATATATATTTAATTAACATATAAATATTTTTAAAATAAATAATAATGTTATATGATAATATAATTATATGTTAATTCTTATGTTTAAATAAATATTTATCAATAATTATTTTATTAAATATATAATAACAAAATTACAAACAAATTAATGAACTTAAATTCTAATTTTTTTTATTAAAATAAATAATACAAATGAATTCGATACTCAAAATCAATTCGAAAAGAGCTACTGCTCTCATGAAAACAAATCATTGGTCTCTTTTGAATTAAGATGGCCTCTAGAGAATAACTCCACCACAATTAGACAAGAAAATAAATTGTTCTAAAAAATTAGGTTAAGAATAACAAAAACTATTTAAATATTTAAGAAAAGAGATAATAAAATAGTGAAGGATTAAAAATGGAAAAAGAAAAAATTAAAAGTTGACAGGGTTAAAAATGGAAAGAAAAAATTAAAAAAAAGTTGTACCTGGTTATACCTGTTACAATGTTATACCTAGTTTGAGGTATAAGTTATACCTATCACCCTCACTGTTTATATAAATATTATTGACCAAACATCAACTAAAGTCTACTGTTAATACTAATATTCTATATGTACAGTACTATACCTCTAACCAAACGGAGGCATAGTGTACTGAAAGTTTCGGTATTAAAAAAATCATATTAATATCATACCGTTATTTTTGGTATACTAAAGTTTTCTATTCTTTTTCGAATTTCGGCACAAGAAATGTCGTTGAAAGTTCTTTTTGGGCTTTCGGTATAGGAAATGTCATTGAACAATACTATGTAAAGTCGCAATCCATTCTTTCCAAACTTTCCTTAGATTATAATACAAGTCCTACTTTAGCAACGCCATACTTTCACATCGATTTTTGTTTACCTTTTCTTGCATATCTCCAAATTCGGCATCTTTGCAAGAGTCTTGACGCTCATAATATATTAGGCTATCCTCATCGGATTTACCACTACCTCCGCCTCCTCCGGTGTATATGGCACTGTCATTCTTATCTCAAAAGTTGCAGGACAAATTCCCTTTGCAAGAGAGCAAGAAAAGTGTATTCGTGAATATCGAATCAATTATCAAATTTTATACCCTAAGGCCCTAATTTATCTTGAATTAAGAATATTCACAACATTTCATTCCAGATTTGAATTCAAATAAAAAATGAGAAGTATTTTAAAATAATTTAGAGAAGATCTTGAAGGATATAAAGTTATCAAAAATATATATTAATTAGTTAATAAAAAAAATGAATAATAAGTTAACCATATTTAAATTGTTTAAACAAAATCATGTTTTTGTATAATTATAATAATAATAAAAACTTAAAACTGCATACGGTTTTGAAGTAAAAAAATCTGAAATCTCAATTAATTAACCCGTAAAGTCCCAATTTACCATAAAACTAATATTTATAATACTCTTTTAATAATATATTTAAAAGTAAAAAAAATGCTATACAAAACATATACAGCTGACGTCACTGAAGAGATGCGCTGGCTGTATCCGTCAGAGGCCGACAATACTCGTCTCAATCTCAATGATGCACGTTCTCTTTATTATAGATTAATGCCACGTATCCAAATCAATGACGGTGAAACACTATAAATTTGTTAGATCAAAATCCGGTCTAATCATTCATCCATGGAGGCCACAACAATCACATTTCAAACGGGTCACAGATTTCCGTTCTTTTCATACACCACATTTTCACCTAGTCCAAATAATGACGGTCGTGTCTTCTGTCGGCCGGCGGGAAGTCGGTTGTTGAGGCGGCAGCGGTGTGGGAAAGACGGGAAAGAGAAGGAGGTTGTGTCGGCGGTGGAAGAGAGAGAAAGGAGGAGGAGGTTAGTGGAGATGATGGAGTGTTTAGAGAGAGAGGCAATTATGGGAGATGATGAAGGGAAAGAGGCAGATGATTATAATAGGCGAGCCCAGATCTTTGAAAATAGCTCGAAGCTATTTCAAGCTCTTCAACAAGAAGAAGAAGAAAAAGAAATAACCCCAAACACAAATGATTGATTTATTATTTTCTAACTTTTGTTTTAAATAAATAAATAAAGGGATGTATATGTTATAATGTATAGTGTTTAATTATCAATAAATCAATCATGTTTTAGTTACAAAAATAATCTATGGGAAAGTCTAATTAAGGTCTTGTTTTGATTTGAAACTAGTGAGGTTACTATATATATATATTAGAGGCATGTTTTGAAACCAGCTACTAGATATTGAAATAATGTTATTTAGTTATATATTAACAAATATACCTAATTAACAAATTTAATATAATATTTGTTCCTTCACCCTCTAAATGTTTCTAAACCGGCCTATATGTTTTGATTAAGTTTGAGGGCTTGAATACTTCAATTTTAAAATTTAGGGCTCTTACCAAAAAAAAATTATATATATACTTTTTTTGAGAAAATTTAAATAATTTAGTTTTAGTTTTGTTGGTTAGTTATTACTTTATAAGTTTAGTGATTATATGAAAATGACATCCAATAAAACAAATGAAATATAGATTTCCAAAATATTTTAAATAAATTCACTGCAAAATCCATACTCAGCATCCAGGACTACTTTACCATATTCAGATTTCAATAAACTCCTTTCATTTCAATAAACCCCTTACATTAATAGTTTGTTTTGTTTTAATCTGAACAATAAATACATTTTTTACACGGTCTTTCGAGGGATCTCTATGCAAATGTATAGATTGCATCACTTTTAGAGTCGATTTGGGTGTGTTTTAGATGTGAGAGTGTTGCTTATACAATAGTGTGACTTGGTTTTTATAATAAGAAATTTAAACTGATCAAATAACTTCAATTTTGGAATTTTGGTTTTTAAATTCTGTGTTGAATTCATCTATTTATAGCTCTTTAATTAATTAAAAAAATTTCCATAAAGTCTTTCCATCTGATCCATGAAAAATCAAGGATCTATAATAAGTAAGTCTATCCAAGTTAGCAATTGATAGATTATCCCAAGTGAAATTTAGAGCTTAAAATCATCTAGTTTAAAAACCGCCTAGTTGACGTTTGAAATTATAGAGATTTTTTTAATTCTCGTAGAAGTCCTAGGACTTTCTTTTTCTTGGTCCATCCAATAGTTTATCGTTTTCAACCACTTGTAAGTCTCAAATTATTGTATAATCTTAATCTCAATTCTATTTTTTATCTATGTTTTTGAGTTATTGTCTCTTTATTACCTGTAAGTTTATTCGATTTAATTGCCTAGTCACACTCTAATTTCAATTTAGAAGCTAACCTTTTAATTAAAATCCTCTATTTCGTCTCAAATCAACATGTTTGAATAAAAATATTAATATATTGGATCATCACTCTTGATCGTTGAGAGTCGGAGCTCGAACTCGAGGGTGATGATCCGGAAATGCTTCAAATATATTAGAATCGATTAGGATTAATTTAAGGAAACTGTAATGGCATAATGGCATCTCAACATAATTCTAACAAATTTTGAAACAGTGTAACGAAAGTCTGGCTTATAACTAGTTTGCTTCTCAACTTTATATTTTAAATCATTTTCTATTATTTGATTATCAATTGATTTTATTAATTTAATAAAAATATAGAGAATAGTTTTAAAGTAATTTTAGGACTAGTTTAAAATATTGTCTCTATTTTATCATACTTAATATGAAAAAAAAATCATACATTATCCTTCTAATATTCTTAATCATCATCTTCAATTTTCGAATGATTTCATGTACCATTTTTTTTACCCTCTCTAGATACATTTATATTTAATTTTGTTTACACATATTCTGTCCATGCAATGCTATAATTAAGTTTCTAACCTTAGACATATACAATAGGTTTAAATTATCATTTTAGTGTAAAATTGTTGGGTCTCTCTCATATAAACCATCAGTTCAGTTTAGTAGTAGAGAACTTCGAAAGACAGGTCATTCACACGTGTTATCAAACAACGAACTTTAAAGAATTTTTATTATTTATTAATTTCAAAAGGAGACAAATTAGGTGACGATTCTCGAACTAAAACTAAAATAATATTCAAAAGGCCGACTAAAATGAATTAGCTGGATACGGACTATTTTTGGGGCGTACAATGAGAAAGGAAGAAGGAACTTATGTGTGGTAATATATTACCTAATAAGAAGTGATGTGGTCACTAATTTCTAATGATGTTGGTGGTAAAAAGCCGCTCAAAATGATTGTGGGTATTCTGTCGAACACTTTGTAGTCAAAAACTTGAAAAAAAAAAAAAGTAAAAAATCAACCATAAAAACAACAACAAAAATATTTTTTGTTGATGAATATGATGAAGGGTATCGAATATGATGAAGGGTATCGAAGAAAACTACCTAAACAGAAGACATCCATAGCGGTTGCAACCCGTACTTTGCCAGACCTAGCCAAACGAAACCATATCAAAGAAACAAATTAACATGGCTAGCTATCTTCTCCGTCGTTGAGGTTTGATAATGCCTACTAAATGTTAGGACCCTCTCTAACTCTCACATTTAATAAGTACGATATCAATTGACAAGTCTTTTATATTTAAATTAAATAAGGTTTTATTTTATTTAATACATTTTTAAATTAAAAATATGGGCAGTTACTCATCAGATAAAATGATTTTGGATATGGATAGATATAGATATTGCCCTATTAGACTATCCACAGTCGGTATCAAATTTTTTCATTTAATACCCTACCACGTCAGTTTAACACATATTTTAACACCCACTTTTTAGCATATCCTACAGCAGAGTGTTATTCAAGGTATCAAAATTATTTTTTCATTTTCTCTCACTTCCACATCATTTATACGTAATTTCATTTTTTTTAACCATAAACAAAGATGATAATATGGTGGAAAATTTTAGAAATTTTTTGGTGTCCAAATGACACAAACCAAGTCTCTATTTATAGATCTCCAAAAATAAAAAATAATGATATATATATATATATATATAAATTTTGATCAATTATTATGCAAAAGTGTATTTAAAAAAGAAAACAAAAACAAAAAAGTAACCACCCGCGCTGTCACTTGGCACGCTGTGATTGGGCTACGTCAAATTTGGTCCCTTATCAAAATTTGATACTCATATTTTAACACTTAATTTTAATTTTGATACTCTGCTTGTACCAATTAATATTATATTAACACTCATTTGATACCCTGTTGTTGACACACTGCTGTTGATAGTCTTAACGATTTGAAAATTTATTATTTTGATAACAGTAATAACATATCTTTGCAAATTTGATTGCTATTGACTATTTTATAGTAGGGTTTTATTTAGATCAAGAAATATTTGGAGTAATGGATTGATTTTATATATTAGGTGTAAGGTCACTCACACCTGTGACCTGTCTGTCTAGACATTAATGTGATTTGAATAAAATTGTATTTAATAAAATTTTGTTTTAAATAAATAATCATTTTTATAGCTTTTAAGTTATAATATATTATATACACTATGGCTTCTTTTTGTTGATAGTGATATCATATATATGGCATGAATTAGTTTTATGAGTTGTGACATGATAAAATAGTTTTGTTAAGTTAAAAAAATACACTAATACCAACTATTTTAAAGTGATTGACATGAATTAGTTTTATGAGTTGTGACATGATAAAATAGTTTTGTTAAGTTAAAAAAATACACTAATACCAACCATTTTAAAGTGATTGATATAGATGAATAAATATTCACTGTTTTAAAATAATTGATATTATCCCCTATAATAAAATATGTAGTTCATTAGGAAGACATTATCTATTAGTTACAAGACACAATGATGGATTCGTATATAAGAGATGCTATAGGATAAAAAAATAATATAAGGAACCAACATCCATCTTTTATTATTGCATTATACAATATATATATAGACATGATGTTTGGTGTTGAATGAGTAATATATTTCATCACCTTTAAGACGGATGATTCGGACTTCAGACATGAGTAAATTGTTATGAATAATATAAGTTTGAGCTAATGTATGTCTTATTACGATCTAATGAGCATAAGTAGTTTATAAGTATGTACATTTATAAATATAGAGACGATGTAATATAGAGTTACTTGAATTATTATTCATTAAAAATCAATAGAATGGACGCGCGACTCCCCGAGGACGTAGACATTGTTGATAGAACCTAGTTAAATATTGTGTTATTTACTCTATCGTATCTCTATTGTTTAGATCGTTATTATTTATTTTGTGATTTTTTTAACATGAATAAGCCTTATATTTTGAATCACTACATTGAGCCTCTAAGTTTCTACATATCATTTATTTGTCATGAATCAAAAATTTTGAGAGATGAAAGAGTATATACAAGTCTAAATAAAGGGACGTGATAACTAGAATCATAATCTTAACCAATTGCAAACGTTATTAATAACCTAGGTGATAAAGATAAAATTATCAAATCAAAACAAGAAAATTCATAGTGAGGTAAATTATGACATAAAAATACATGTCATGAGATTGGAACAATTTCATAAATTCTCCAAAATGAATGTGGAGGTAGAGTTATTAGAATGTATAGTCTTTGGTTATATTTTCATTGTTTTCCAAAAATAGTATTTGGCTTAGGATTGATTGCTCTTTTTATTAAATCAATAGGATATTCCTATTTTGTAGGCCTAGTTAGGTTGGGTTATTTTAATAACTCAACCCACTCAAACTTTTTTTTACTCCCCTTCTAATCAATTACATCACTCAATTCATTATCCAAAATACTAAAATACCCTTTATTTTAAATTACTATTTATTATTTTATTATTATATATCAATACCCTTTAAGTAATTTTACCAAAAATATTCTCATTATCTCAAAATCATCACCAATTATTACTTATTTTCCCCTCTAGTTATTACAATAACCCCAATCCGAACAAGGCTGTAGTATCTGAACGATGAGAACCAACTATCCACAAGTTATCACAAGTTAGTGTATGATTTTAAAGTTTGAAGGCTTCTTTGAATATATGTAACAAATTATAGGATTAACTAATGTGTTTTGTCTGCTAATGTGTCGTGTATTTTGATAGTGGGGTACTAATTTATGGATCTTATCTACAATTGGCCGGCCAGAAACTATTAAAGAATAATAAAGATACAGTACGATGCCAGCTCATCAAGGAAGGAAAACGATAGGTGCATCAGCCCTAGTATCTTCTTTCGTCATCTACATGACGTCATTTTTAATAACTAAGGACTTGTTTGATATTAAATATTTGAATTTAATCTAAATAAATCACTTTTACATATTTATTTAACTTGTTTTACTTTATTATTTATAAAATTTTAAAATATTATATATAAGATATATAGTTTTTCATTCAATTCAAAAATTTGAAATAATTGTTTTTTTTTATAAACGGATATTTTGTAAAAAAAATGGTTAATTTATTTTAAAAAAAACGTGCTATAACTTATTTTTATTTTATTTAATACCATGTTACCAAGTAAGGGCTTGTTTGGTCTGATTATTATTTTTGAAATAAGATAGATTTTGGAGAAGTTTTTGTATGATAAAAAATAATTAATTTGGTTTAAATGACTTATATGTGTCTAATATTTATTTTTTAATTTTATAGAATAAAATAATGATATGTACTTAATTTAATAGTTAAATTGAAAATAAGCATAATTTATTATAGCTTGCTTTGATTGCAGGCTCCTTTTGCTAATAAAAGTTTGATCTATAAATCATTTATAGCACAATTAAAAAGTTGATATTTTTCTTACTAAATAAAATTTAATTATATTTTTCATATTAAATATTAAAAAATAATTATTTTTTCTGATTTTTATTATAAATTTTGATAAAATACACCAAATTATAATTTGGTAGTTTGTGTTGATATTAATTATATAATGATTAACCATTTATGTAAGTATTAACTTCCTTTCAGATGATTTTATGTTTTATTATGTAATATGAATCTATAAAACAAAATTTGAATTTAAGAAGCTAATGCACCTATCCTTGCTATTTAAGCTAGCCTAATTAAGTAAAAAAAAGTTATTCCTTTCAAAATTATATAGTTTAATTTGTAATTGTTTGTAATATTTTTTAATGACATTTCACAATCTTTTATAATTAATGAAACTAGTAATATATGCAATCCAGCTTAGAGATATATGAATTTGTTTTCTTGATTTTTGTAATTGAAAACTATTATCACCCCACACGATTAAACTTTCACTTCAACTTTAAACATTTTAAGTAAAAATCAAACATGTAATATTTAATCTTTTATTCATTATTTTCATTTAAACTCTTTTAATGAGTTTTAGAGATATATGAATTATTCACTTTATTCCAGTTATAATTCAAATAAATGATTATAACTTATGATAGCTTATTTAAATCTAGTTCCAAAGTTGCTTTAAAATCTGACTTAGATTAGTATTTTCATTCAGAATCTTTACCCTAATTAGATATGATTTATTTATGTCTTAACTAGGTAATAATTTTGGTTTAAATTATTTAATCTTTACAAATAATAATAAAAAACAGACAAACAATAACTATAATAGAACTCTATCTATAATTAGAAAAAACAAACAAACTTTGATGTACTATATAATTTTAAATTAATAAAAAATGGTACTACTTGAGTTTGACTAAACTAAATAAATAGACAAAAACCAATATTTAATGCATAATATATAACGTTTAGACCACTTTAATTATAGCTTCTTTTAGACTCAGCTGTCTTTCTCTTTCACTTTCTCTCTCTAGATGAGGTAGGAGCAAGAAGAGTGATGGAAGAATCATCCAATTGGTCAGAAAACCTAAAGCCCCAAGATTGTGAGATGGAGATTGTAGAGGAGCTGATAAAGGGGAAAGATATGGCGAATCAGCTCAAGATCTTGCTTAAAAACCCACCACAAAATGCTACTTTTATTACCGATTATGCAGAAAATATCTTCACATCTTTTACTCAGGCTATTTCTCTCCTCGCCTCTTCCGGCAGCCAGTTGACCGGCCAGAGTTCAAACCCGCAGCCGCAACCGCCGGCCACGGCCACGAAGGATCGAAGAGGCTGCTATAAGAGAAGGTACATCATATCTACTTTTGGTACAATATTAATTATATATATTTAAGGCTTTCTTTCAATTTATTATTATTATTTTTTTTTTGTTTAGTAAAGGTGAAATAAATTCATTAATAATGCAATCCCATGTATAGTGATGAAGCTTTCACTATTGTTTGTTAGTTTATTAATAAACTTTAGATTAACCCAATATACATAATTAAAATTATAAGAATTCGATTCTTATTTAAAACGTACTAAGTTAAGCTGAAATGAAGTAATTACCGGAAAAAAATAAAATGAATAAGTATTTTTTTGGTTATTGAGAAATAAGTTAGAGATAACCCGACCCGACCCTAAATGATGGGTAAGATGGGACTAGTGATTTTCAACCCAACAATTAGTAAAGGATTTAGACATGGTAATTGATTCTTGATAACCGAACAAATTGACGCTAAAATCGATTGAGGAAGAGATAGATGATGTTGTGGTCCAATTTGAAGAAAGTGAATGATGTGAGGTTGAGAATAGCCACTAAAAATTGCAAGAGTTATAGCTAGTATGTACAGAGAACAACATCTCCAAGAGTATAGAGAAGGTTTTGCCACTAACAAAAAGAGTACATTGAAACCTAATAAAGGAAAGTATTAAGTAACATGCAACCTAACTTACTTAGTCTTCCATTTTTTTAAGACTTTTACTATTAGAGATTCATAATTGAATGATGATGGATACATTTTCTTTTAGGATGAATGCACTTTTTTAATGTTACCTTGATGTTTTTTATTTGATGTGTGGTTACTACGACTCTTTGATATAGCTTTGATTTTAATTTATGTCATTTATGATAAAACTGATATCTTGATTTGGGTGCTACAAATCTTCTTACTGGAGATCTTACTAAAATGAAGATGAGCTCTTTTTACACAAGTAATAAAAAGTGTTTGAAGTAGGAGATAATATTCTTCTCACTATTTTATAGTATTGATTATATATACTATTCCATGACTGAAAACAAGTCATTTTCTCTCTACAAATCACCTTCATCCTAAATATTAATGTGCCTACAACTATAAAATCTGATGTGTGAATTAATTTACTACCAATTATAATGTCATTTTCAATTTTATACTAAATATTGTATTTTCAAGAATCATGCCACAAATGAGGTACTCTTATATGGAATATTTAAAAATGATCTTTATTGTCAAACAAAATCTATGTAAATTCAAATATTTCTACCCTTACCAAAACAACACTTGTGCAAATAAACTTTACAACCATCTATTTTAATTAGCAAACTATTTATATGTTGCATGAACGAGTCAATTGTTTTTCACAATGAGGCACATCACATCTTTATTACTACTTCAACACCTCACCGTCTTCTATCTTCATTATAAGTTAGGGTTGCTGTCAACCAACGACTTCTCGCTCATCTATGCCTTCTTTAATAAGAAAAATCAAATACATGTTGTCTTCTTCTCTCTTCTTCTCAAGGCATCGTCACCCAGAATCGAGAAAAATATTAACCACTATTATGGCAACTGAAACTTTAAACTCACATATTTATTACTAATTATTCTACAATGAATGTCTTTTTTCAATTAACTTACAATCTTTAACAAGAGCACAAAATTTACAACAACTTCTTCAATAAAGATTTTATGATGGCATATCATCATAAATAGAATATGTTAGTTATATTCTTAAAATATGTTTTTGATACCACTTATTGAGTAAAACACATACAAAAATAACATTAATGTAGCACGATGGAGATAGAGATAAAATAATTAACACAATATATAATGAGGTTCAACAAACATATGACTAAATCTATACAGAATTGTCAATTCTATAAATTTTCCATAGAATAATGGTTCAAATAACCTAAGTTATTATAACATCTATATTTATAGAAAAAATGATTGGGAGCACGACTTTGGGGAAGCGACTCGTACAGCGAAAGTGACATCGCTGTTATACGAAAGTGACATCGCTGTTATACAAAAAAGACATCGTTGTTATACAAAAGGGACGAGGTCTCTTTTGTATAACAGCGAGATCACTTTAGTATAACAGCGATGTCACTTTCGTTGTACGAGTCGCTCCCCCAAAGTCGTGCTCCCTATCATTCATCATATTTATATTAGTATATACATCTAAAATCATAAAAAACTAAATTATATTATTATTTTTATGCCAAAGACATTATAATATAAACTCTAATAAAATTTGAGACAAAACTCCATATTATATCCTATCATGATAATTTGAGACAAAACCTACTCGACTACTCTATACAGTAGAATATTATTCTCCCAATATCTACACCCCGACCCTATGGTGAGATACCACTGGCGTTATATTCTTAGTTGTCAATCTTGTCTTCCATGCTTAAAATCATAGAGAGATTGATTATGATTCCATGCTACTAAAACATCGTTGGTATAATGTATTTATTTTGAAAATTAAATTGTTGATATTATAATCAAAAGATTATCGTCTCACACGACAAGTTTGAGATTATGCCTCATTTTATTTTAAGGTGTATTAAAGATATAATAGATTTTGGGACTTAACCTAAGATTATCACGTCAACGATCTCCAATCAAACTGATTTAGTCGACTAAAATGGATACATACGGAAAAAAGATTTGAATTATATGTTGATATTTCGTCTCGAAATTACATAAAATTTGTATAAATACGATGATACAAATAAATTATAATACAAAAAACGAAATCATTAAGTAATAAAGAAGTAGTTGTGTATTAAAATGTATTTTCTATGTATGATTACAATTATAAGAGTATGAATTTATAAAAAAAAAAGTAAAGAGTAACTAAAGAGTTATAATATGTACCATCTTAAAGGATAGAAGATGAAAACCAATGGACTCGAGTGAACTGATCATTACTTTAAATTGTAGAGTCTTTAATACATTATCTCAAACAAAATAGGGAGGCACACACCGTGAATTTGTTACATAATAAAGCAAACCGATTTGATGTAAGTCATTTGGTGAGGATGTCGACAATCTGATCATCAGTAGGTATGTATCGGATAAAGAGAGATTTCTGGGCAGCACGTTCAAGAACGGAGTGAAAATTAATCTCTATATGTTTCGTACGAACATGAAAAACTAGATTGGTTAAGAGAAACACAACACCAATATTGTCACACCTAAAATGGGAGGTTGAGGTAAGGAGATGCAAAGTTCACGTAGCAAAGATTAGAGCTAGATGGGTTCAGTAGTGGCATGAGCTAGAACTCGATATTCAGACTCGATACTAGACCAAGCATCGACATGTTGTTTCTTTGAATTCTAAGAGATAAATTTGTCATACAAAAATGTGTAATAGTCAATTGTGGAGAGACGATCGTCTGGACAAACAATCAGTTAGAGTAAAAAAAGGTAGATAGATCGAGAGAAGGTTATGGACGAATGAGGAGTCCATAATGAGGAGTATTAAAAAGATAGCATATTATTCTTTTCACTATAGACCAATGAGTAATGGTAGGAGGCTGCATTAGTTGACATGCACGGTTGACAACAAATGCAAGTTCAAGTCGAGTATGCATCAAATATTGAAGATCGCCAACAATGATGTGATATATAAATGACTTTAAAAAGTGTCGTCATTATGACGAGATAAAGATTACTCATAAGAGATTGGGATATTAAAAAGTTTTGAGTCACTCATATTGGCTTGGATAAAAATATCATGGATATATTCTAATTGAGATAGAAAAATGTCGGAGATAAATCGATGAGATTCAATCCCGAGAAAATAGTGTAGTGTACCTAAATCCTTGAGGGGGGAAATGTGATTAAGTTGAGAAATGATGGAGGAGATGTGAAAGGAGGATTTGCTATTGAATATAATATAATCTAGTAGCCAAGAAATAATGATGTAATTTGTGGAGAGTGATACATGAATAAAGGTGAATTGTTTTTGGATGATATGATCCTTCTTCGTGACCTAATCCTTGACAATGCAATGATTTGGAAGAAATTAAAAAATGTATTATTATCGACAGAAATTTGAAAACACTTAGAATTTTTTGTGATTAATGAGACATAAATATATTACGTAGATGATGATTTTATTGGAACATGAAATAAATGATTTCCCAATATTAGAAATAGGAAAAGGGTTATCGTCACCCATTTTAATAGTTTATGTACCATGATAGGAGGTTACGACGCTAAGGTTGTCAAGATTCGTCATAAGATGATATGTAGCACTAGAGTCGAGATATGAGTCCAATGCATAAACAAAGGAAGGTGTAGTCTTCATAGTAGAGTGTGTCGTATTTTGATTATGACGACATCAACAAGTTTCAATCGAATGACCTATAAAGTTACAAATCTGATAAAACAGACCAGACCAAACCGACAAACATTAGTCGCGTGACCAAAACGATCACACAATTGATATTGTATTTTATTTCTATTGGACTCACAAGACCATGACCCAAAATAGAAGACACAATAGTAGAAGGACCCCAAACATGTTAGCATAAAGCTAGTTGGAGTGTGAAAAATTAGAGGAACTGAAGTCCCATTTATTTTATATCCATTAAAATTAGGGGAGCCTAATCGATTGATAATTTTATTTTCTCCACTATAATCACTCGAGGAGGAGACCGAATGTCACAATCATTAGAAGTTGGATGGTTTCGAAGATCCTCTCGATCAAATAGCAAGATTAAAGGTTGGAGAGTTAAAATGGAGTGATTTAAGGCAGATCTCATGTTTAAGAAGCATTATACGAGGTCTTCGATGGCGATGTGGTCGGTGCGGATGGTTACCGCTATAGTGAAATATTCGTATTTAGGACCAAGTCCTCTCAAAACATAAATGATGAAATCTTGTTGAGATGTGTTTTGCCTAACACTAGCGAGACTAGCGATGATTGATTTTATTTTCTACAGATAACACTTATCTGGAGTGAGTCCTTTTTTACCGTCAAGAGCTGGAGATGAAATTGCATTAGATGAGTTTGGGATTGAGAGGCGAATGTGCATTCTAAATCAAATCAAATGGCTTTAAATGTGATGGAGAGAATTTAACCACTTGGACTAGGGTGGATTCTAAAAGGGTGGAAAGAAGACATGAAAGAATCCTTTGATCTTGTTCCTCCCCGGTGGTAAAAATATGATTTGTAGAGAGGACACTAGATCCGTCAAAAGTGTCGGCTTGGAGAAAAATTTAAGAGCATAATTAGTTCTAGTAACGTATGGATAAAAGTCATAACCTTTTAGGGTATGTAAGATTTGAGATTTCTAAAGAAAAAAGTTTTTGTGATAAATTTATTAGAGTTGAGGTTGAAGTAGAAGAGGAGGAAGAAGATGCCATTATATAGAGGTATGTTAAAACCGAGTAATGACTCTAATACCAAGTTAGAGAAAGATAAATAGTAAAGAAGTTGATGTGTATTAAGAATGATTTTTTATATTATTAGAATTACAAGTATTAATAAATAATTAGAATATGTATCAACTAAGACTAGAAGATTAAAACCAAGGAAATCAAGTGAGTTAGCTTACTTTTAATTCTAAAATTTTTAATAATGATAAATGTTCGATACAACGAATTTATTAATGAATTAATATTGTAATCACTACTAATTGAAATTGTCTATACATGTATAACTATAATAAAGTTCAAAGTAACAAGGTCAAGTCTAATCTAATTTTGAGTGGTATAGAATTGATTACATTCAAGAATTATATATAAATATATAGTCATTGGTTCAATTAGTACTGGTTGTTGTATGTTTTTTCTTTGTTAAAATATTTTTTGAAGAAGTTTTTACAAAATTAGAAAAATTCCTATTTTAATTTAGTTTAATTTTTATTTTATTTATTTTTTTTTAGGATGATAATACTTATAGGCTAAGTATTTCTTTTGTTAGACGTTCTTCTTCTATTTCTTCTTCTTTTTTTTTTTTTTTTTTTTGAAATTTAGAAATCCTTCTAAAATCTTTCTACGAAGTAATTTTTTTTTTTTTTTTTTTATGAATCAACCTGTGAAAATATTTCCATAAATTTAAAATTATTAACTTAAAAGAACATGCTTTCACAATTAGAGGTTTTGTTGCATAATAGACTTGGAAAAATAATTCTATTATATTCTAAAATTATTGAAGGGATATTTATTTGCTGAAAACTAAAACCATCAAATAGATACTTGACCAAACCTTTAACTTTGGTCATTAATCGAGAATAAGAATATATATACCAAATGCTCATTTTCATTAAATAGATTTAAATTACTAATTGTTATAATTATCAATCACAACTAATTTGTTTTGATTAACAACAAAGCAATAACAAAGAAATAGTAAATATCATTATACATAATACATTAATGTTGACATCATTCTACATTTTGATCATTTGGTATTTATATACAATTAATTTATTAATTGCTTTTGGATTAATTAATTAGAATTAATTAATTCAAATATTACTAATTCAATGACATACAAATTTATTGATAATTTTATTATTAGCATTTAGAGTAAAACTTAAACAATCATATATTGACTTTTGAATTGATCGAGTACAATATTTGATTTTATTTTGTTCGGACATACCAACTTAATTAGCTAGATATATTATTCTTATATTATCATTTTCATTCATTTTAATGAGTTCATTTCAATATTATAATTAATATATGAAATTAGATTATGAATTAATAATCTAATTCTTAAATTTTCTAGCATTCTATTTTATTTTCTCTAGTCATATATGTATCTGATAACTTCAGTTGAAGCATTCAGAACAACAATTCACCCTACAAGAATGTTGAGCATATTGTTTTCTATTTTACAACACATTTCATTATTTTTTTCTATCTACATAAGAATTCATATATATATATATATAACCATAGAATAAGACAACCAATGCAACTGCATAGGGTTTCATAAAAAAATTATAAAAACAAATACCTTAGAAAGGTTTGAGAACCCAATACCTCTTAGAAAGTATTATTATACAATTTAACCAACTAAACTAAATTAGTTAGGTTAAATATAATACAAAATTATTATTTTTTACAATATAACATAAAAAATAACAAGTTAAATAAAAATAAGAATAATTTTTTTCTTTTCGCATAGGCCCCAAACTTCGGAGATATATATATATACTCCATAAGAATGACATTGTTGTTGATATGAAAAAATCCTTATGGATTGTAGTAATTTCTTTTATGTTGTTTGAGTAGTAATCGGATAGCGGAATATATTTTGACATAACTTATACTGAATTATTTTGACGAGTTTTTTACCATTTCTTTTGCAATCTTCGCAAAAGTACTATCTATAATATATTTGACCAATAATATTGGATCTCCAATTGAAATGATAGTCACTCATCCCAAAAGGATGATGAGATAAAAGTTGTGATTTGCTATTGGACTTGTAGTGTGGGTAAGAAAACTTATAATTTTTATAATTTGAAAGATGAGTTTGTACTTGAGAAACTATACACGAAAAAGTCAAATTAAAATAAATAGAGATGAGGACTATGGATAATAGATTGTCTATAAGTTTAATTCTAGTGTGGATAATTACAATTCAACTTGCTATATTGATGTTAATAATAAAGACAATTTTGTTTAATTGATAAAATAATTGTGAGAGTAGATCTGATCAATAATTCTAGCAAACCTCTTATAGTAAAGATGTTACTTTGGTGGTTTGCACTTCTTCTTTTTTCAATCAAACCTTGTTTATACTCATTACACATGAGCATGAAAACAAATCAAAATGAATGTGTGATTCCAGACATATTTGTGATGGATTCGCTTTAATGGACTGATGGGAGGCGAGATGTTGAGGGAGTGATTGGAGAATTTTTCGAATTCAACAAAATACTTTGGAGTCGGGTCTGATTTGGAGGGGTTGAAGATGTAGTAGAAGAAATCTCATATGGGATTGAGGATGTTGGAGATGATGATGTTACTTAGCTTAGAAGGGCGCGGTCACTCCGCCTATGAAGAGAGATTTGACCTTTTATCCTCTTAACTAATTCAGAATCTTTTCGCTAAACTCTTTTGCAGAGATTGCAAAAGTGAGATGGTCGAAAAGGCGACCAAAACAGTTGAGAAAATCTAAAATGACTAAGAATGTAACTTTATTATAAAAAAAATTAGAGAATAGTATAGAAACTTGAAAACTCCAAAGCGAAATAAACTATGCGAATAACAAAGAAAAAGTCCCGAAAAAAAGACAGAAAATGACATAGGTATACGTCATTGACTCGTTGATTTTTCTATTGTTTGTTATTTGGATCATTAATGTTTTTTCAGTTTTTTATTTAATTTTTGTTTTCAACTTACGACTAAACTTGTTTTTAAATGTTTTGTTGGGGGTTAACTCCAAAATTTTGCAAAAATTTTATAAGTATGTTATCAAGCTAGAAGGTCTTACTTTTATTCTAAAAAAATATGTAGTTTCCATATGGACTATCATAGAATAATGGGGTAGGAATTTATTTCTTATTTAGTAAGGTCAATTTGCATCAATTCATTAATAGGGTCTCCAAAAATCCACAGTCAATCGAGGCATATCCCCCCAACAAATCTCATATGATTATCACAATCTATTAGTAAGCTATCACGGTCAAAGAAAGATATATTTCGGTTTTTAGGTTCACATAAATTGAAAAACATACATACAAATACCCAAGCAACCAAAAATTACTATGACCTCCCCACAAAAATTATCATATTCACTCACAACCGAAATCGCACCCACCCACAATTTCTTGTGGATGAGCGCGATAGTTTGATGATTTAAATATATATTAGAAGAGCTGTTTACAGGTTTATAAGAACTGTGGTGTAGTTGAATGTGTTTGTAAGTATTCATTTTAAATTTGTGAAATAATTATTGGACAAATGTGAGAGTTTTAATCTGAATTTTTAAGAGCACAAAGTAGTTTTTGTTACTAATTTACTTTGATCATGAAATTTTCTCCACTTTTACTGGTTGATGCAGAAAAGGGGCTGATTCAATGGAAAATTTTTCTACAACAACTGAAGATAATTATGCTTGGAGAAAATATGGCCAAAAGAAGATCCACAATGCTCATCACCCAAGGTCTGTATTCTCAATCAATGGATATACATCTAGATTCTACATTTAGCATTGTAGTTCCATTTGATTTGGTTTAGCCAATTTATTGCAATGTATTGGTAGGTAGCAACATGAGATAGTGGTCGGGTCAAATCGGGTAACCAAGATAAACAGTTAACTAAAACTACTTTTTAAAAGAATGATAAAATTTTCAATGACCCATGTTGTATGCAAATTCACATTATTTATGAAAAAATTAAAATGAGTCTGTTACAAAATGACATGGATTGTCATTATTAGGCATCTAGCTAGTTTTGAAAATTAACTTAAGTACAAAATTGTGGTGTTATAGAATCAATGAAATTGAAACATATATTGTAGATGGAGTTCACTTTGATAAAACTTATAAATATCTTTGATAATTAATCTGCACATTCAGTTGCTTACAATTAATTGTACATGTGCTCTTAATGCATGCAATTATAGTTTTAGTTCACAAATATAAGATTGGGCAATTAAATGTCTCAAATTCAAGACAATAAAATCTATACATTGAATAAAATAAACTTTTTTTTTGAATTTTTGGAAACTTAATTAAATTAGCAATAGGAAAAACAAAACCACAAAAGTAGTTAAATAGTACCTAGCTACCCGCAAGTAGAGTTTTTCATGGCTATAAATTCTTACTACATTACATGCCTTAGGGGGTCATATGAAACTTATATATTTTTTTTAATTCCTTTATCTATTTTTTTTTAAATAGAGAAATACCATATTTTAACGTTAAAATTAAAAAAAAAATAGTTTGGTTTATTTTGTTAAACAGACTTAGTGGTTTAAATTCAAACATCAAGAGATATTCTTTTTGAATTTGCCCTAACTAAAGGATATGCTCTGTCATAGACAACCAAACATTTTCCTTAGGTTTTTGTATAAGTATAGAACACACCCACTTAACATTTAAAAAAATCTTGAAGAGACTTTCCACAACTATAAAAAAAACTCATAGAAAGTTGTCAAGAAGGTCAAAATCACGTTTATTTCCTTTTTCTTTTACGTATTTGTATATTTACGTTGTTTAAGATTAACTATAAAAGTATTTACAATAACCCATTTCACATACGAAATATAAGACCCAAATGACAAACATTATAGTTAATCGAAACTACCTTTTGTAATCTAATGTATTTTTGGTTGTATATTTTAACCTTTTTTTGGCTAATGAGGTATTTTTGGTTGTAGGTGCTATTATAGGTGTACTAACAAGTTCGTTGAAAGTTGCAAAGCATTGAAACAGGTACAGCAAATTCCTGGTGAAAAATTATTATACCACATCACATACATCGGCCAACATACATGCCAAGACACATCAACATCAAGGAACCCTTCAAATATAATCTTTGATTCTGATGTTGCAAAGTTTAGCCTCACCGGTTTCGAATCTACCATGGTTAATCCATCTTTTGTTAAAGAAGAGGCGAATGATAATAGTGTTTCCGATCCATTGGATTCAATCACATGGCCTTCAAATATGATCGTCTCGGATGTTCAAGAGGATGATGCTTTTGTCACGAATTTGCGTTATTAGGTTTGATGGATTGCACTATAATTTTCTATGTTTGATGTTTATGATTGTCGCATTGATTTTTGGATATTCTTGTAATGTAAAGTTTTATTGTTCATTGTTTGTAAAGAGAAATAATTACTCCCTTTTGAAATATCCTTGTGCTAACAAGATGGAGACTTTTTTTATTTTTTTCTTTATTGGAAGCAAGACTTTCTTGTTGATGATAGCCAAGTCAACCATGTCAATAAATTATGAGCTTATTCTTGATTTTAGGGTTTATTTTGCTTCACAATTTGAATCTTGCACATATTGAGGTAAGTATCAACTTATAATTATTATAATTATTAGGGTCAAATCGTTTGTTGATCTCATTTTAATTATGAATAATAAAAGAAAAAGTGAAACTTTTAATGCAAATAATGCAATATGATGAGTTGATCTTGTACAACTCATCTAAAAGTATATAAAAATATAAACGATAAATATAAACGTTATTCTCTATTCAAATTTTTTTTATTAATAGATGAATATATATATAAACGCGAAATCTTATACTCTCTTTTCAGTATTTTATTATTAAATGAATTATATTAATTTTGTACAAGTAAAATATTTAACGAAGAAAAAATGTATAAAAAAAATCAAACAAAGTAAAGCAAAACATCAAAAAAAAAGAAACATATATCAAGCTCACATTGCAATACTCAATGGAGCTCATAGAGAAAAATCCCATGGTGATTATGAGGAAGCTGTGCAAGTTGCTTGAGAAAAATATTTTAATTATTTTTAATAAGATAATCTAGTAAATAATAATGATGGAAATGAAAAGTTAATTTTTTTTTGTTAATGATAACCTTGATAATGACTCATACTTCTCATAAGTCATTTGTCACATATATTTAACAAATCAATTAATATAAGCACTTAAAATTTAGACAATTATTTAATACTTGATTTTTAATATTATAAAAAATATTAACCATTTATACTTTGTGATTAACCAAGTAACTTTTCAATGGAAAAAACATAAAAAGAGAGAAAAAAAAAAGCCTAATAAAGCATTCCATATACAATAGAATGGTTCACAAATTTGTAGCGTGTTTTTGTGTGGAATATTATAATAATGATAGGGAGCAAATGGGCATCGATCTCTAGCTACCCTAACTTGAGAGTTACTTGAAAAAATAAGTCAAATTGGAAAAATTAATCTGCCACTTAAAAAGAAAATTATAAATGTAAAGAAAGACATATTCATTCGGATCATTCTGTCCCGAACATAATTTCTCTCTCTAATTTTTTATATTATAATTTTTTTTACCTTGACTTATTTTTTTCACGTGACTATCAGATGGGTTCGTTGCCCCGACGTCCTCTCTTTATCATTCTTATTATTATTATTTAGCTTTGAAGGTTAGTTGAGAATATGTTACCATCTCGCCCCATTCTATTCCAGTTGTTTTTTTATTATCATTTTTGTCCATTCAATTTCGGGGAATCTCGGTTGGCACCCTTAATCATATTATATAAAAAAAAATATTGATAATATTATATATTCAATTATGTTTATTAGTGTTCGTGGCAAAATTGTGTTGAGATCGAGACCGGAGATACAAATATCATTCTCGTCTCATCCTCGTTCGATTTCGAGAAAAATCGTCCCTAACAAAATGATTCATATTAAAAACCGCGTGACAATTTATAATTGTCATCCCTAATAATGATAAATTGTGTTTTAAGTGATAATCGAACTCGTGGTCGTATAATCAGAAAGTCTACATTGTTCTCTTAAACTTATTATAAAATAAATGAAACTTTTAAAAAATAAACCAAAATAAAAATTAATAAAATTAAATATTAAAGTGAAAAGTTGGTGTGTTCTAGACTTCTAGGCTTTATGATATTTAAAAAATATATTTTTTAAATAACAAATATATATATATATATATATATATATGGAAATTTGACGAAATGACCCTAAAACGGGGTAAATGTGTTGGTGACCAGCGCATAAAATTTATTGCACTAGTAACCACTTCATATTTTTTTTTGATAAAATTGCCCCCGTCGCGAGAGGCAACCACAACCGGATGCCCTGTGAAAAGTCTTCCATTTTCTTTTATTTCCTTTCTTCCATATTATCTCTCTTCTCAATCTTCTCTTCCTTCTCTCTAAAAATTAAACACCGAACATCCAGACGACCGAACCCCGACGACGGAATCCCAGCAAAGGCAACCATGAGCACAAAGATGATGTCCGGTACTGGTATGCTTCCTTATCCTTCGCTCATTGTTGTTTATTTCTTGTTTGAACGCATAGTAGGGTTTAAGGTTTTTTTAATTGATTCGCCTTGATTGAATTCAGATGTCGATGGGGTCCCTATTGATGAGGTTGGATGCGGTGGTGCGGTCTCATGTTGATTCACCTTGCGGAGCGGGCGCGATTGTTGATCGCTTGATAGTTATCGATTACGTCTCGCGGTTGGTTGCGTCTCGCGATTGCATCTCGTGAATGCTTCTCGCAAATGCTTCTCGCGAATGCGTCTCGCAACCTAAATTGCGTCTCTTGACAATGATAAAAGTTTGGACTATGATTTGTTTTGATTTTGTTGTTTAAACGATCAAAATGAGTGAGAATGATTGTGAAAGAATTGTATTTGTAACTGTTGGGACAACTTGTTTTGATTCTCTTGTTAAAGTTGTGGACACTTCTTTTGTATTAAGTCGTCAACATTATGTAGTTTGTTTATTCATACATAATTTTGCTGTAGAGTTCATTGTTGTTATTGTTGCTGCAAATCAAGTTTTATGAAAGAAAAAAATGCTAATTGATCTAAGATTGGGACAAGAAATTGTACATAGGTGTTTGTTGACAACCAAACTATAATTTCTATCTTGAACAATCCTGTTTTTCATAGGAAGACCAAGCATTTCAACATCAAGTTGTTCTTTCTTAATAAAGTGCAAAAAGTGAAGTACTGCAATTGAACTTCAGTTAGCAGACATGTTCACAAGGCCTTACTGAGGAATAAGTTCGAGTTTCTAAAGGAGAAACTTGACATCTACATCAACTCAAGCAATGAGAAGTGTTGAAGTTTCTTGAAACTACTGTTATTTTCTCTTATTTTTAGCATTTCAGATTTAGTTTGTGATGTAGTTGGTGATTTCTATAAGAGTTTATAGTAAATCATGTTTATGTATTTTCCTATTTTTTAGCTTCACCATAGTCATTTAATTGTATTTCAACTTAATGAAAATTTACAATGTTTTTTCTTCCATCTTTTTTCTACTTTAAGAAAACATTCTTAATTTAAAATAACCAACATACTTATAAAATAACAATATATCTACAATCAAACATCGATTTTCTATGATTATATATGAATAAACAAACTACATAATCTCGACAACTTAATACAAGAGAAATGTCCACAACTTTAACAAGAGAATCAAAACAAGTTGTCCCAACAGTTACAAATACAATTCTTTCACCATCATTCTCACTCATTTTGATCGCCTAAACAACAAAATCAAAACAAATCATAGTCCAAACTTTTATCATTGTCACGAGACGCATTCGCGAGACGCAATCAACCACGAGATGCAATCGACCGCACCACCGAATCCAACATCATCAACAGAGACCCCATCAACACCTGCATTCAATCAAGGCGAATCAATTAAACACAAAAACATTCATCTATAAATGACATAAGGGTTAAAGAGAAGAGAAAGGCAACTCCTCTTCGTCGCAGTTCAGTTCGCAGTTTGCCGTTCGCAGATGTCTTTACCGTTGTGTTTGTGTTCGTTGTTCGCATATGGAAAAAAGAGAAAGGCGGCTTATCATATCCGTCATGTGTGGTTGCGTCTCGCACAACAGGGTAATTTCGTCAAAAAAATATGAAGTGGTCACCAACGCAATAAAATTTATGTTACGGACATTTGAAGGCCTTTTAGGGTTATTTCGTCAAATTTCCATATATATATATATATATATATTAATAATATAATCAATTAAAATGATTGATTTCTCTAGTAATCTCATAATATTTTTGTAATCCTTTATTTGCCGGTCACAGGTTGCCGGTTGGCCCGTTTCTTCTCAAGAATCTCTGAATCTCCGACCCGTCCCTTCTCGGATCGAAAAGAGCTATTCCTTTCCTCTCTCTCTCTAGAGCTTGGAGCTGAAGATTGTCTTCTTCTGGCTGATCGGAAAACGTTAAGATGTTCAAATTCTTGAAAGGCGTGGTCGCCGGATCCGGTTCTGGCACCAATAATCTGCCTTACAACATTGGCGAACCTTACTCCTCTGCTTGGGGTTCCTGGACTCACTATCGCGGCATCTCCAAGGCAATTCAATCCCTCTTTATTTCTCTCTTTATCTATCTACTTGAATACGTGTATGCATAATATATATGGTATAATTCTGTCTCATTGGCATCTGGACTGTGTTAAGGCTGGATCGAGATTTAACAATTTTGTGGGATATCCATAATGTAGTTCTTGGTATCAGATCTTGGACTTTTAGAGATGAATTGTAGGATTAGTTCGTGATGACCATATAGTGGTTTTGTTCAACACTCTGGTTGCCATTTTGTTTGTTTTCGTGATAATTCAGGTGTAAATTTAACCTTTTTCAGTAACAGAAGAGTGGGACTCAAAATATGGAACTTGAATGGGATTAATTATCCCCGGGGTACTAGTTGGTTTCTGCTATACTATTTGACTTAATGTGATGAGGTTGATGATGTTGGCATTACTGCTTATGGATGATTCATCAATCCATTTTTAACTCATACCCTCGCAAGAAAACAAACAATTGACATAATTTGCTCAAAGGGAGTAACACCAATATGAAGATTCCTCTTCCATGTCATCTCTTAATTCCTTTCTCCCTATTTTTTCTGTACTTTTCCCTGTCTTCATTCATATCTTTATAGGTATGTATTGCATCCGCTAGTTGTGTAGCTTAATGCACTTAATTGGAAAGTGAAAACTTAGGAGAAAACTGTTTTTTTCATGTTATGCAATCTATAGATGGCTAAATAGACAAATAGACATGATTCAAAATGCAGTTCTTTCTACACGATAATGATGAAACATGGTCTCATATAGTGATTCCTTGCAATAAATAAATAAAGGAATAAATAAGGGGAAAGTAACATTAGGGAGTTTTCTATGCATGCTAGTAAGACGTAAATTAAATAAAGGCCAAGTTTTGTGCATGGGGTTCCCTGCCATTGTGGGTGTTTGAGAATGCTAACAATTTGTTTGAGGAGATTTGGATTCTTTCCGGATTCCAATTTTCCCCAAAATCACTTTTACCAACTAATATTGTTTATCCTATCATTTGATTTATGGAATTAATAGTTCAAAAACAGCAATTGCATAAACATCTGACTTGTTCTGTTTGATTTAATATTTTAATATATTTTCATTTACAACTCTCTTAAGATTATGATCTGAATTCAAATCAAATATAACCTTAGCCTCCATTAAGAGGGGAATTCTGGCCGTCAGTTCCATGAAGCAAGATTACTCGTTCTATTAAATTTAAATAGCCTTCTAAAATTCCTGAACTGTTGGTGCGGGATGATCTTTCATAAGTAAATCTTTGCACTACATGATTTTATGTAATCATATCAAAGTTCTCGCAAGAGAAGCACTATATTTATGATACAAGATAAATATGACAGTTTAGAAGGGTCAATACTAAGCATATTATATTTATTTTATGTAGGTAATTGTAATGAGTTAAAATAGGATAATACTCTAGTTATACTATTTAAATATTAATTCAAATTTGAATATTTTAGGATTATGCTAGCCACTATTATTTATGTTCACAAAATGCTATGTTTAAAATGCAGATTATGAGATCAATCTTTCTCTCCCCAGTTCTCTTATTTTCCATCTCCTTCTGCACTATCTTTTTTTCCCTATAAATCAACATATATCTTTGCAAAGGATTCTAATTCTTGTAACGAATTTCAATTGTTTGGTTTCAATGTGGCTTTTTATAGGCTAAATGAGCTTGATTAAGTAAGATGAGAATTAGTGCATTGAATCAAACGAGCGCCTAGTGCACTTATTGTGTATAAAAATCTCACAAAAAACTTCTCATGATGGGATATTTCTCCTTACAAGAATCTCTAATTTGGTGTTACATCTTTCTCTTATGAATATCCTACAATAGAAAAGAAAAATCTGCCATTGATGAATTATTAAGAAATGTACATGCTTACATTACATGCAAGATGAAAATAAAAGGAGAGTTAGACTATGAATTTATCAAAAGATTATGTGGGCAATTTTTATTTCAGTTGTTGGGTTAGCTCTATCTTTCGCGTTGTTAATTGAACAACTCAACCATCAAGCTACATTGAGTATGTGAGAATATATGAATTGCTTCTTAATTTCCTCTGCCATCCCAGCCAATAGGATTTGTTTTTGTTAACATCTTTTACAGTCACTTGTTTCATTATTCCCATCACTTCTTGCTTAACGGCCTTGGGATGAACTCTATAATAGCCCTCTACCATACTAGATTTCCTTACATTGAAAATAAGAAGTCACTACTTGCTTTGAGTTTAGGATACAATGCAATGCCAGTCTAGAGTAGGTGGTCGAGCTTCCATGAGTTATGTGTTTTTTTGAATAAAATGTGTGCATCTTTTATTATTCTAGCAATATGGCCTTTTTTCTTCTAAAGTTTGCTTGTATTTTATCATATGCTGGTCTAAGAGTGGGAAATAATGCTACTTTCTTCTCCTTCTTTCCTCCTCTATTTGATGGACCTTGTTTCATTTCATAGGATGATGGATCTCCTGTGTCAATATTCTCTCTTTCGGGAAGTAGTGATGATGGCCATATATCAGCAGGCAGAAATGGGGTTAAGCGCCTCCGTACGGTAAACCCTTAACCTAATTGGATCAACATATTTTATTAATACAATTCATTTTTTGCTCTCTTATTTCCTCTCACTATTAATTACGCCATCAGTTTCTTTTTATGATGATTTCATTTCTTATCCTGATAATGTGTTGGTGGCATGTCTTTTTATGTTAATGCGTTGGTGGAATGTCTTTTTGGGTTTTGATGAGATAGTTGATTTTAAAAAGTACACGAGGAAAAAAGAAAGTGATAATAAATAAAGAAGTTACTTGTGTTAACAATTTATGCACTGACTGAAGTTATATTGCTTGATGATAATTCTACTAGATGGGATGCATTTGAGTGCTGACTTTGCATTGTACTTACCTTTTATAGTAGTTTTCCTTACATATGCTTAGTTGAGATGGATTTTTTTTTTTAAATGGTCCGGGTATGAAGAATCGAACCATGGCCTTAGACACGAGTTCTTGCGCTCAACAACTGAGCTAATGAATCTTCATTGGTGGAGATGGACTTGTGTGGTCAATCTTCTTAATTAGGAGATAAAGTTTTAATGATGAATCATACAACCACTATGTTTATTGGTTTGAGATTAGTTTAAATTTTTTTCAGAGCATTCTGGTCTCACTATTAGCATAGATGATCTCTTGTAATTATTATACCTGAGATCAAACAAGGTGTGTACATAGGATTTTATTTTGAAATATTAACACTTATATAAATTATCAAGTTATTATGAAGGTCCTAATCCCTAGTTAACAAGTACAATAATGTCTCAGAACTCTAAACAATAGGTATCAACTAAAAACCCCATACTCTCTCAAAATTCATAAAATCAAGTAGAAATTGAAATCATCAACTTAACCATGCATATGTGAAGAAATTAAAGGGAAAGTAGATTTGATATATTTTGTGATGTTTAATTATTACATAGGAATACAAAAAGACTAACTAAATGATAGAACAATTTTTTAGATAAACATTAATAACCCTTTTGTTGGTAAAAATGTCTCAGAACTCCAAACAATAGGTATCAACTAAAAGCCCCATACTCCCTCAAAATTCACAAAATCAAGTAGAAATTGAAATCATCAACTTAACCATGCATATGTGAAGAAATTAAAGGAAAGTAGATTGATATATTTTGTGATGTTTAACTATTACATAGGAATACAAAAAGGCTAACTAAATGATAGAACAATTTTTTAGATAAACATTAATAACCCTTTTGTTGGTAAAAATGAGTGTCTACAGTTGGGAAGACACAACTTATAGGCCAACTTTTTATAAAGGGATAAAACAATAGGTATCAACTAAAAACCCCATACTCTCTCAAAATATTAACACTTATATATGTATGCAGTTTTGGAGTCAACTCACTACTTTGTTGGGAAGACACAACTCCAACCACTTGTAGTTAATGTCATGTGGAACTAATTTTGAATATAAAGGGATAAATATGTAGTTGGAGGGAACACTATTACAAATAGCCTGAATAGGACAACCATTGTTTTATGTTGATCATATTTCAAAGAAGGGATAAGCATATAAGACCTGATATAAAATTTGACACTAGGAGTAGGGATGGAAACTTAATCCGCCGTAATGGTATCCGATCCGAATTGTCCCGTACGGGGCGGGTTTTCCCCGGTTTGACTGGTAGGTGACCTGGGACTTGGGGATTTACCATCCTCATTTCTGTGATTCGATTATGATTGAAAGTAACTTCATTGAATGAGAGGTTATAGCCGTAGGTAGATGTGCTAGCTTCTCCCAGGATTAGTCGAAATGTGCGCAAGCTCGTTAGACACATCCTGATAATAGAAAAATAAAATAAAAGAGAAAAGGATTGTGCTTGGAGGATACTAGTTAGGGAAAATCATTTTTATTTCTCCTATCAGGCTGTGATATTTTAGTATTGAATTTGATTGCATAACTGAAATTTTAGCCAGTTATATACCATTAGCCAACCTTTTGATGCTCTAGTACAATAATTCTAACAAAGCGTATGTATGTCCTATGATGTCCAAAATTCAAAATATATATATATATAAAACAATGCAACTCATTATGTTTGACGGATGAAAGTTAGGATAAACAACTTATAATGTATATTTTAGCGTTTGAAAATGAGAAATGAATATGTTCAGCATCTCATTAAAAAATTCTGTAAATCCTTTTCATTATTATTATAAGGTTTAAATTCCTTTCCGCAAAACAAGAAAGAAAGAATAAACTCTCTATGGTATTGCCTTGAAGGCAGACACTTTAGATTTTATGAAGTGTTGAAGTTTTGTAGAATTTCTGCTCTGGATGAAAATGTTTGTCATATTCGGCTTATTTCCAATCCTGGATTTTCCAAATTGTCAGCAGCTACTAGTCAAGGTTCAGTTGTGGTTACTCTTTGTGCGTGCAGAGTTTGAGGCTTTACTATATTTCTAGATTTTATTTTGCTCCTGCATGTAAAACGTTTTCAGTGAATATCTAATAAACTTGAAACACTCTTTTCCCTTTTCAGGTGCGCCATCCAAATATATTATCTTTTCTTCACAGCAGTGAGGCTGAAACTTTTGATGGTTCTAACACTAAGGTGACTATATATATTGTTACTGAGCCTGTAATGCCTCTTTCAGAAAAGATCAAAGAATTGGGTTTGAAAAGCACACAGAGGTATTCTCTAGCCTTGCTTGCTGCTGCTAACCATTTTAATTTGTGTATATCACCATTTATGAAGAGATAGATTTCCCAGTCTGCCTCACTCTCTTATGTTTCTTATCATTGTGGTTGAATGATTTGTTAACTGTCACCACATTGGCTTAGGAAGGTGACTTCTATATGTTGTTCCTTAGTAATATTCATAGGTCATTGTTTGTCCTTAGTAATACAAGTTGAATATCTTTTAGATATGAGGATGTCATGTGCATTCCGATTTCTAGGATTTAAAGCTTTTGCTTTAAGCATTTTCTATAGCTATTTGAATTTGGTCCTTTCTTTATCTTATAATTTGACAAAGTTTAAAGCAGATATGTGTCAAAACCTGTAAATCTTAGTTGCTCCTTGTGGTGGCAGGGACGAATACTATGCATTGGGATTAAATAGAATAGCTAAAGCTGTCAGCTTCTTGAATAATGACTGCAAACTAGTAAGTTTCTGCTCAATTTCCCTGCTATTCTATTAATGATACTCCCTCTGTCCCATTTTATGGATCCATTATTTTGGAAAGCAAGTCCCAATTTCTCTTGGTTAATTCAATAACTTTTTAACAACACAATTCCTAAACAAGCTCTTTTTCTTTATTTAAAGAAATACATTCTCTTTCATCAACTCCAATGCCAATCAACATCAATTAAAAAGTACTCACTTTCTCTATTTTTCTCACACATTCATTACAATTTCCTTCATGATTTTTCAACAAAATTATGGATACTTTTCCATCAAATTAATTTCATACTACCTACCCCTCCAATCATATGATCATTGTTGAAAGGAAGTCTCATCCTGAGAACTGATGAAGTGCTCTGTATATATATACAACAGTGAGCCATAATCAAACATATTGCGGGTATCCTATAATCCTTCCATACCGCAACCGCAATTTGGTACACTGCATAAGAGATGTAATTGTTAGTTAGAATATTATTTTCTAGTACACTGCATAAGCTTTCTTAAGTCTTCTGAATTCTGATCCTTTTTAGTTTTTTTTAGTATTCCTTGGAAGTTTCAGAAATACTGATACCTCTCTGTTATGTTTTTGTATAATTTTTTACTTAGCACTTCTTAACTGCCCTTATGTATATATAGGGCGGACTTATGGAAAAAAATACTTGTAATCACGAACAACAAAGCATGGCTCTCCTTTCTTTAGCCATCTATCCATTTATTTCTTGTCTCGGTCAATCATTTGGTTTGCCTGGTTTTAAATGCTGCAGGTCCATGGAAATGTTTGTTTGGCAAGTGTTGTTGTTACTCAAACATTGGACTGGAAGCTTCATGCTTTAGATGTTCTATCGGAGTTCGATGGAAATAGTGAAAACCCTACAGGGCCTATGCTGGTAATACACAATCACCTAATTATGCGTGTGGTTGCTTAGCTGCTACTGTATTTTATCTAAGTTTCCATGTTGTTGCGTGTATCCTGTATCTTGTATCTGGATGAACTTGGAGTAAAATTAACCTGTCCGTTAAGATATTGCTTGTCCACCAGAAAGGCTGAGATATAGTAGAATTCTAGTCTTGTCTTGTGGAATATGCTTATAGTGATCCTGTTACTTCCATCTCCATTATGTGGTTGACCTTACAGGTCAAGGAACCTTTTCTTGACCTCTTTACTTTCTACGAGTAATCATGTTATAGTGACCATATTGCTTCCATCTCCACATTGTGTTTGGACTTACAGGTCCTGGAACCTGGTATATCCTGATGCTCTTACTTTTACTAGTTATAAGAAAATAATCAAAATATCCAATTCAATTACCACATTTGGAAAAGGTTGATAATAAGTTATGTGCAACTGGATACACTTGTTTGTAAATGCTTTGGTTTGAATTTGAGAAACATTGTTGAAGATATGAGAGCTTTAACTTGAATTTTTGAGAAACAGAAACGGGCCAATCTGTATATGATAAACTTCTCCTTGCAATATTTGCCAGTTTCTTTCTTTGATTTTAGGCCAATCTAGAGATGACGTAAGTTTTCTGCTATTTTGCTGGACTAGCTTCATTTGTATTGGAGAACTAAAATGTGGATTTCCCTTTATCCTGTTCCATTTGGTATTATTTGACAATGACATTTAAAGATGCTAATGATTTGGTACATTAGGTGCTATTTCCATGGTTAAGGATAGTGTAGGCTGGTCTAGGGAGTTTTCTTTTTCTTCTTTTTTCTGGTGACGAATACATAGGTTGGTTACTCACGTATGGGGATGATCTTGCAGCAATATGAGTGGCTTGTTGGTTCACAATATAAACCAACAGAAATGTCCAAGCATGACTGGACAACAATCAGAAAATCTCCACCATGGGTCATTGATTCCTGGGGTTTAGGTAAGATCCATTTCCTGTAAAGAGCTATTTGAGTTGCTTTTAAGCTTCCATTTATGTTGGTGCACAGTTGTTTTCCTTTTCTGTTGTTATATTTGGCTGGTTAATCCTCAGTGAATGTTATTTAGTTTTTATGGTTAATTAAAAAGTCTTAGCAAGCTAGACTTTCTTTCAGTACACTTAAAACCACTTTATTGAATATGTAAAGGTTTTTGTTTGTTTGTTTCAGATAGTAAGAAGAATATCTAGCAGAAGAACAATGTTCATTTTAATATTATTTAGTTTTTCCTTCTACATGGGAATGATTTGAAGGAGCCGAATGGACTAACACAATAATAAATTTGTTGTTCTACATCATTGAGTGCTATATTTGTGCGAAAAATTCAAATTCTAAACTGAACTTGCAAGGAAGCTAAGCTATTCACCCATTGAAATTGAAATTAACTCAATTCATCTTTGATGCAGAAATAGGAAGAAAAGAGAGATAAACAAGTATTTTCTTTAAATACATGTCTTTCATTCTCTAGGATATATCTAAATCCCTAGAAAGTAGGAACAACCTTTCATTCTCTATGATATATCTAAAATTCTAAATCCATACGAACCTTTGTTAGACAGTTATGGGTATTAACTTGTAGAAATTTAGAGAGAGGGAAAATATTATTTAGATATTGAGTTATTGTTTTAAATGAGAAATTCAGATATTTTAAGGACATTGAGGGTAATAAAAGATAAAAACTGACAACACTCAACATGTTCAGTGTAAACAAAGCAGCATGTTGAGTGCAAGTAATTGCATAATTCTACACTCCCCTCAAGTTGGGTAAAAGATATTGAGAGTACCCAACTTGCCACATAGTTCTTGGCTCTTGGCTCTTGGATCTTGGATTTTGGCACTTGGCTATTGGCACTTGCTCTGGCTCGTGCAACTCTTGAAGTGAAAAGTGATAATTTTTGGACAGATGAAATGTTGGAAGAAATCTGTCTGAGACACAAAGATGTACAAATTCGTCCGAGATATAAAGTGCAGTTTTGAAATGACATCCCACTTGTTTAACATAGTGGATGATAAAATAGAGATAAAAAAATACTTAGGAAATATGATATAATATAATCATTTGAGTTATCCTCCAATGGTTATTTTCACCATTGGAGGAGGCAGTGAAAAATTGTGAACAAGTTTCCTCAAGATAGAAAAGCTTGCTCTGATACCCAAGATAGAAAAGCCTGCTCTAATACCATGTAGAAATTTAGAGAGAGAAAATATTATTTAGATATTGAGTTATTGCTTTACATGAGAAATTCAGATATTTAAAGAACGTTGAGTGTAATAAAAGATAAAGACTGACAACACTCAACATGTTGAGTGTAAACAAAGTAACATGTTGAGTGCAAGTAATTGCATAATTCTACATAACTATACATAGCTAATCATTGGTTAGTAAGTTTAGATGGACATGATGTGATAAGGTACATGGAGTATGAGTATGGAATACTTTAACCACCAAAGATAAGACCCAATCATTTTCTCAATTTTGGATGTAAAAATCTAAAATGTCTTTATAGAATGAATAAACATGTTTCTCGTTGCTGCATAAGTGATGATTGGGGCTTGTGCGTGAGAGGATCATAAACAGTGACGGTTTTAGAAAACATGGGTGCAGTTTGCCTATAGATTTAAGTGTTATTTATTTCTACGAAGTGGTATGCATGATAAACTAATTTTCCCTGAAATAAAAGTGGCTGTTTTGAGAGGGGTTGTTGTGTAAGTAGTTATGGGCTAACGAGAAATAAAGGGATGAATTCGTTTGGCCTGGGTTTGCATTACAGAGCTTACTTAGATTACTTGGATAATAAGTCTTGGCTTTTCAAAGTGTCTGCAGTGGACAAGCTTAAACAACAAAATGCATGTCTGTACAGAGAAAAGAAAGAAAGATATAGATCAGCTTTGGGTTAGGCTAAGGTTGTCTTCTTTTGTCTGTTCCTGTCCTTCTCATTACAGTAAACTTGCTGGTAGATGAGCCAAGAAGGTTAGCGCAGAGATTGTTCACCAAGATTGATTGAAGAAGGCTTTGAGAATTTCAAGCAGTATGGCATTAGTTTTTGACAATCATGCTGGACAGCTCCCATCACCACAGCTTTTTTCTCTTACATTTTGTGATTTCGGGATATCAGTGATAAGGAAATCTAGAAACTGATTTGGGAGGTAGAAGCCAAGATCAATTGATCTCAGTCAATTATTCATCTCTGTACCCTATGATTGTTTAGGTTTGATACCGATTCATGTGAAACTGATATTAAGAAAAGGAGTCTTTATCAGTCTTTTGGCATACAAATCTGTGTTGAGAGTCATTTTTTGTCCTTATGCTTGTGCTAGTTATGACAAACTTGAGCCCAGTACAAATAAATCTTTCTCAAATTGTTTTGGTTCACCTGACCCACTACCAAGAAAATCTTTCACTTCTAAAACTATCCTATAGTACCGTAGGTGAAAGTGGGTAAGGGGTCAGACTTACCCCCACGGAAGTAAGAGTTAAGAATATAGTTTATAATGCTACAACAATGGGTATACTAAGAAAAATCATGCAAAAAGGAAAAAAGAGAGACAATAATGAAGTGGAGTGGATTAACTTAATTAATCAAACACACAGTTAACAACTCAAGTGATAGTGTAATCATTTATGGACTGAGAACTAGATTATGTACTGATTATTTGAGATGGTAAAAACTGATACAGTCATTTAGCTAGACTAAGGAGGCCTGGAATAGATAGAAGATTCCTCGTACATAGTAATTATGCATTACAAAACATTTATAAGGTGCAACATTTGTTTGAGGATCAAGGAGGCCATCGACCACATTCTTCTCCATTGCGACCTCGCCAAGAGCATGTGGTCTCTCTTGCAGAACATCCTTAATTTCCAATGAGACGCTCCGCAGCCTCCGCTCAATGTCGCCGACTTTTGGGCTTAATGAATTGATTGGAGATCTGGCAACAACATTGCAGACGACTGGAAATCAACCCCTCTCATCATGTGGTGGTGGTCTGGAAAGTGAGAATCAGAAGAGTCTTCGATGGGAAGAGCTACGGATTTGATAAACTCAAAGGATTCATGATGAACGCGTTCGCTTCAATCCGGGAAAAGGGGAAACGCATGGGATGACTGGGATGACATTTTTTTATCTTATTGGCATTAAGATTATTGTCATCTATTTTATTTGCCTCCCCCACCCCCTTTGTAATGACTGAATTCAACTTGCGTTCTTTCTTAATGAAAACTTGAACTTTTTCAAAAAAAATTTACATTCATACCTAAACATTTATTTGTGTTGTATTCTGTCACTGGATAAATGAAGGGACAAGTTTGTGCTGCACAGGGAGTATCTCCTAATGTATTTATTTGTGTTGTATTCTGTCACTGGATAAATGAAGGGAAAGGTTTGTGCTGCACGAGGAATATCTCCTAATGTATTTTATGAATGAGCTACATAATCTTTGTTTTATCAAATATATCATTAATTGGAAAGATGCGTTCTTGCTTTGTTGTTTTGCCTTTTGCCTGTTTGATTTTTGAGATGCAAGTTCTCAACGAGAGCTGTGTACTTTTGTCTTTTTATGTATTCCTCTATGTCTTATTGTCACTTTATTCTTCTTGGCATTCTTAGGTTGCCTGATTTATGAGCTTTTTTCTGGCATGAAGCTGAACCAAACAGAGGATCTTCGAAACACAAGTTCAATACCAAAGGTGAGAAACTTGTTAATCTGCCAAGAAACAACGATTAAGCTAAGAATTGACTTGTGTATTATTTCTTCTTTTGTGGTGTGTTACAAGATGGATATCCATGATAATATATAAGACAATAAAGCAAATAGTGATTAATGACAACATTGGAAAGGGAGAGACTCCTAGGAAGAAACAAGTATCCTAGGAATAAAACCAATGCTGGAAATAAGTTCAATTTACTGAAAAAATAATGGCAATTAATATTGCAACACTTGCACACTACAGAACATTGACTATAAGTTGTCCTCCTAAACACGCTATGTTTTTTTCTATTGTTACATTTCTTCTTTCTATTTAATTTAATGTTTTGTGTTCTAATCTATTTCAGGTGTCTTAAAAACTCAACTTATGATACTAACTTTCATTTGCATCTACCTGTAATTCTTGATTTACAGTCACTGCTACCAGATTATCAGAGACTTTTGAGTTCAACGCCTTCTCGCAGGTTAAATTCGTCAAAGCTCACAGAAAATGGTTTGTCATTCTTTTTAACTCACCTTCTGGAATCCTTTTATGCAATATTGTACATATACTGTTGTGAGTTAAATGTTTCAGTTTAGTTGTCTTTTTTACCTTTAAGTCCTTGGACTAATTTTTTTTTAAACTGTTTAAGTTTGTATTAATAGAGTTGTCGTACGGGCTATACCAATTCTATGTGACCTGAATGTTTTCCATTTAACAACTCATCCATCAAGGCATGTTGAATTGGTAACATTCTTCCAGGAAACTATACTTGTATATTATTGACATAAGAATTTGTAGCTTAATTATTATCCTATTGTTAGTAACAAAGTCAATAGTAGAGTTGAGCTTCTTTTACCTACTAAACATCCTTATATTTTCCATCTTCTAGGCATAATGGTTTTGTCCTGCTAGTGACATTATGAAGGGTATTATACTTACTTGTAAGAGTTGTACAATCACCTAGAGATGTTGGGAAAATGAAAAAAATGTACAGCTATCACAACAGAGGGGATGTATCCTTACCGTTTGAAAGTTATTTTCCATGCTTCATGATTTTGTTACTCACTAATCACAATCAACAAGCATATCTATGAGTTAACTACACATTAGGATTTCCATAATGGATGTATCAGAAACTTATTTTCTACTACTATATGGATACTCTTTGCCCTTCATAATCTTACATTTCACTCGCTTCTCATAAGAACTGTCTCCTTTTTTCTTTTCTTTATAATTTGCTACCCTAAGAGAAGAAGATTTATTGATTGCAGAGTATTTCCAGAATAAGTTGGTAGACACAATCCATTTTATGGAAATTCTTAATTTGAAAGATAGCATTGAGAAAGACACTTTCTTCCGCAAGCTTCCAAATCTGTTGGAACAACTTCCCCGCCAAATTGTACTGAAAAAGGTGCTTCTGAAGTTTTTCATTGTATATTACTTTACTTTCAGTATCTTCAGTTTCTAACAGTCGTAATGTGCTCATTTGAGTCTGCAGTTACTTCCCTTATTAGCTTCAGCTTTGGAATTTGGTTCAGCTGTTGCCCCAGCTTTGTCTGCATTACTTAAAATGGGTTCTTGGCTTTCACCTGAGGAGTTTAGCACTAAGGTTTGACTATTCCATTGCTGTTAGGCACCATTGGTAAATATAATTTTTTTTCCTCACTTCTGCTTTTTTGTGTATTCTGCTACTGTTATATTTTGCAGGTGTTGCCAACAATTGTCAAACTCTTTGCCAGTAATGACCGAGCTATTCGTACTAGTCTCCTCCAGAATATAGAACAATTCGGAGAGTCTCTTTCAGCTCAAATTGTTGATGAGCAAGTATGCAACAAGAGCTTAATGACCCACCTTGTTTCTGGTTCAACTTTTCTCTGGACTTTCATAGCCTTATGGATATTGACATGTAGTTTCTTTGTGCTAGGTTTACCCCCATGTTGCCACTGGATTCACAGATAATTCTGCTTTTCTACGGGAATTGACACTTAAATCAATGCTTGTTCTGGCTCCCAAGGTGCATTTATATACATTAAATTCTTCTCTTGCAGTATCTCCTTTCCCAATTTTTTCTCTTCTGTTTACGATTTAGGATTTTCTTTTTGGTGTGCTTGTTGTTGTTGTTAGGGGTCAGTTTTTTGTTTCTCTGTTTCTGTGCCAATGCCACAACTCCCCTCCAACATTACCTGTGCCATCACTGTTCTCACAACCTTCACCACCATTACTGATGCCCTCACTGTCCTCGCAACCATTTCTACCTTGCCCCGCCACAACTTCCCCAACCATTGTTGAATGTTTCTGCCCCAAACTCTTGTTGCCACAGTTGCACCATCATCATCTCCGCCTATGGACACCACTGCCACCACCATTGCCACTATAATAGTTCTTTCCAAGAAAGATATTTTTAATCTTCATCATTGTTATTAAGTAAATAAGATAATAGTTCTTTCCAAGAAAGATATTTTAAATCTTTACTTGTATAAAAAAAGATGGGAATCTTTCCTTGAATATCTGTGGAAAAGGTAGGATTGGAATCTTTTCTGCATATCGAAAGGGGGGTGAGGGTTTAGGCATACCTTGGAACACAGTTGCCTAATGGATCAAACTAATAGTTTTAAATATAATTATCTGTAGAGATTTTGATGTTTCTGAATTTTCTTTGTATAGGAGTAGATCAACTTCTTGTTTAACTGAAATGTAACTGTTATACAGTTTGTGTCAAGGATTCATTGTGGCACTTTCCTCTTAGAAATACTCAAATAATTGTATATTAATTGTAGTGTTTTTGTTCATTTGGACCTTTCTATTTATTGGATTTATGTAAATGCAGTTGTCTCAACGTACTATCTCAGGATCTCTGTTGAAGTTTCTATCTAAGCTCCAGGTATTGAATAAAACCACTTCTACATATGTGCCAATGTATTACCTTAGTTTCCTTCCATATAGTTATATATCAGTTGATTTTACTATTAGTTTCTTGTAGTGATGATTTTCTGTTATTCTTTAGTTGTGGTTCTTAATTTGCCTTTCATGTTGATAATATCATGCAGGTTGATGATGAACCTGCTATTAGAACAAATACCACTATACTACTTGGAAATATTGCTAGCTATCTCAATGAAGGGGTGAGTAGCACTTTCCTTATGCTCTGTCTTTTGGTATTCTTAACATAGTCATGTCTTACATGTTTTTTAGCCATCAGTAGATGCAAACAAAAATCTTACTTATTATTGGGCTTCAATACAGACACGGAAAAGAGTCCTGATAAATGCATTTACTGCTCGTGCTTTGCGTGACACATTTTCTCCTGCTCGTGGAGCTGGTAGGGAGATCTTATTTATTGTTCATTTAAACTTAGTTGTATACGAACTGTTTTTTCTAATTATAATGATTGCTTATGTTTTTCTTTTGGCAGGAGTTATGGCTTTATGTGCTACAAGTTCTCACTACGACTCTACTGAGATTGCAACTAGGATTTTACCAAATATAGTAGTGCTTATAATTGATCCTGACAGGTTCTTTTCTTCTTTTGTAAGCATTTATCATCTTGCTTAGTTTTCTCATTGATACGTTACCAATCAAAGAAATATGTGGTTCTTGGTGAGGATTCATGATCTTATGCACAAATTTTGGTGATGATTCACATTTTTATCTCCTATCAAGAAGAAAGGATAGAAAACAATGTCCCACGTCTGCTGACCTAGTGCTTCACATTTTCTTGTTGAATTTAATACTAAATTAGTGTCAATTTCAACCTCTTATCTCTCGTTGATTGTTCACTGCTAAAGAACTACAATCTACATAAAGTCATATTGACAAAGAGAATTGGGAGGAGTATGAGAGAAGATTATGATGAAGATAAAGAGATCTATGCAAACCAAATGAGATTTTAGCCAATCTGAGCAGAGTGACTATTCAAAAACAAGTAACAGAGATCTGACTGTGAAAGGAACCTGTTTTATTGAATATGCAGGCATCATGAGGACCTTACAACATATATGGAGTTTATAATATTATGTTAACAATTGAGCTAGATCTTCGTTCTTGTTTTATGTTTTATTTTCATAATATATCATTCTTAGGCCTTGTTTGATGAAAGGTTATTTGGATTTAATCCAAAGAACCTCTCATCCCATCATCAATAAATTCATCAATCAAATCATCAACCAAAACACCAAATTACCCTGACTTTATTTTTTATAACATTTTAATATTAAATATAAAAGATATTTTTTAGTCCTTCAACCAAAATAACCCCAATATATTTCATCAAACAACTTTTTTTTTACTTTCCGAAAAATTGATTAATTTAAAGAAAGCCCTACATCAAACAAGCTCTTAGTGTTTTCTTTGTTTCTCCTTTCTAATTAAATTTCATCCATGTACTAGTGATGTTCGATTGAAAGCCTTTGAAGCTGTGAACCAGTTTATGCAGATTGTGAAGCAGCACAATGAAAAGGTCTGTTAATTTGTGGTCTTTTATATATTAAAATCTTTCTAGGTTTTAATTTCTCTGTCTTGGTAGCATAATTAATACCATAGCATGTATTTTTTGCTTCATTTGGTTTACATTTTTTTTTCTACATCATGATTCAGTTTATATTGTGCCTTCTGGCTTCATTTGGTGTAGATATTTGTTTTTTGGATCATGATTGATTCATATTTATGTTATTTACATCATTATGATTTTTGACAAACATAGAAAAAGTAGATCCTTTTGTTTTCCAAATAGAGCTTAACTAATGCCCTTCAATTTCCTGTGTAGAGCTCGGGAGACGCTACTGCATCCGGCAGCAGTGTACTCTCATCAATGCCAACAAATGCAAGCATATTGGGGTAACTTATCAGTGATGCATTATATCTTCTTCTTTTTTATGCTGCAAATTATTTATCTGCTGGAAAACATTTACCGACTTACTTCATTATCTTCTGTACTTATTGTCCCATTAAAATGTAGATGGGCCATGAGTTCCTTGACCCTTAAGGGAAAACCTTCGGAAGCTTCAACCACCTCTGGGCCTATTAATCCGATAGCCGATACCGCTAGCCCAGGTGTGAACCTTAATTCATTTGGCACCGCATTTGTTCTGATAAAAGTTCTTCTTAGTTTATGGGATGCTTCTTTATCTATAAAGTTATGAACCTAAAGCTGGAACGAGCATCATGTTATATAGCAATACCTTTATTTTGATGATTTAAGTCACAATTTCTTAATTGTTATGCACTCTACTATGTAACTCTTTGTGCTTTTATTATCTTCTTACATCCTTTTGACCTCGTATGCAAGGAAGTAACTTATTCTTTTTTTCATGTGAATACAAACACCAAAGACACAATGGCCCCAACTGGAACACTTTTTATTTTTATTTATGGATCTGGATCCATATACATAAATGTTTCGAAAATAAACTTAATCAGAGACACACAAAAATAAAGTTGATTTGTAGATCCAGATACTAGAACACATTCGAAATGTGTTTCCAATTGGGACCATATCAACACAGTAGCTCATTTGGAAATTGTCTTTTGTTTTCGAAAAAATCTTGATTTGTATCTCAATCCAATTGAGAATCGCCAATTTTGTACTTGTGCTGGAATTTGTTTCGTTGGTAAAAATATGTAGTTGTGTGAGATGCCAACTTTTTTTGCTTGCCAAATGTTGTCATTTATTTGTTTTGAAACAAATATATTTTGGTTTGCTAAAATAGTGTTAGTTGGATTTTAAGTTGAATCACAAGCTAAATTATTTTCAAGATCACTAGACATATTCCAGGTTATGATTTGATCTAAATTTCAATCTAGCTAAAATATTCCATGAAAAAATGGGCATTCTTGTGGCATTGTTGGTTTTTGATTCTCAATGAGTTTCCTATATCACATGCATTATTTCATATTCTAGGTTTACATTATTACACTTCAGTTTTATTATTCTCATATCGAATGTAATACAACGATTGTTGTATTAGGTGAGACACCAATGTCTATCAATGTAAGCCCGACTCCATCTTATACAACTGAACAACCTGCTCCTCCATCTCCTACATCAACGGATGGATGGGGAGAACTGGAAAATGGCAACCATGAAGATCTTGAAAGTGATAAAGATGGATGGGATAGTGTTGAAGATCTAGAAGAGCCAAAGCCATCAGCAGCTCTTGCAAATATTCAAGCTGCTCAAAAGCGGCCTGTCATATTACCCCCCACAAAACCACAAGGTAACATCATTTGATCCTCTTCATGTTAGATGTTAATTAACCAGGTCTGGCATTCTTATATTTGGTATAGTTGTTCTTTACCACCATGTATATCTAATTAACCGAGATTGTGTTGGTCAGTTTCAAAACAAAAAGTTGCAGTGAAAGAAGAAGACGACGACCTTTGGGGGTCCATAGCTGCACCTAAACCAAAATCATCTTCAAAACCATTGATCCCCAAAAGCATCCCCCCTTCAATGGATAATGATGATCCCTGGGCTTCAATTGCAGCTCCTCCACCGACTACAACAGTCAGACCTTTGGCTGCAGGGCGAGGACGAGGGGCCAAGGCTGCTGCTGCCCCAAGACTGGGTGCTCAAAGGATAAACCGGACATCCTCATCTGGAATGTAGATTTTTCAAAGCAAAGAGGAAATATTAAATCTTGTGGTCTGCATTCTGATGATGATGATGTTAATATATTCATGAGATTATATGTGTGCATCTATCTCTATATATTTTTTGTTTTGTAGAATTATCATGTTTTTCATCATCAAATAGCAATAATATTCTTTATAATATGTTAATTATTTGTGACTGAATTGAACTCATTCATGAGTTAATCTGAAAGGTAAAAGTTATTACATACAATTTCTTCTTTGAATTGATTTCAAGGGTGTGTTTGAAAGAGAAACTCATGTATAGCTGTTAAAGGATCATTTTGTAAAACCTGGAGAATCTGTTATGAAGTTCCTTTTAATTGTCAATTGTGAAATCTTTGTTGTTTGGATTAATAAGCCCCATTTTATCCATTAAATTTGGTTTGATTTGTATTGGTTACTATAAAATTACCCATTTAATTACTAGTTAAAAGTTGTTTCTCATGATTTGGGTCCACATTTAAGTTGAAATGATTAAGTGAACTACAAATAAGACAACATGATTATCAAATAAATTGAACCAAACTAATTCAAAGGATAAGGATTCAATCTATATTTATAAATAATATTATAGTTCTTAATTTATATGGTTTTATCTCTTTAGATAGAACTTTTATATTTAGTAATTATTTTTAAGATTTAGGTGATAAGTCATATCCTAATAAACAAGGCCTTCTTTTTATGTTAAGATGTAGGTGATAAGTCATATCCCTAATAAACAAGATAACTCTTTTTATGTAACAAGATACTTCAATAATAAAATTGATCTATTTGAAATTCAACATATTATTAGTTTGTTTTTATTAACACATCAAAATATTTAATCAATTAAAATTTCTAATTAATTTTTAAAATTTTACAATTCTATGTTATATTAACTAAGTTAAATTTAGGTAAGCTCTTAAATTATTTATGATTTTGAATTTTGAATCAAAAATTTGAAGAGTACAAATTATTTGATTTTATAATTTTATAAAAATAAAAAATAATTATATTTTATAAATTCAGAATAAATTATTACTTATTCAAGTAAAATAGTTAATTTAGTATTAAATAATATTTTTAAGCTATAATTTTGGTTCATAATAAGGATGTTTTAATTTAAAAAAAAGTAACAAGATTGTTGAATATTTTGATTAGTTATTCAATTTTGAACAACTATTTTTACTCATTTTTATATGAATTGATTTTCTTTAATTAGTTTAAGAATTAACTTTTTAATATATTATTTGTTTAACAAATTTATATAAGTAAATTGTTAAGAAAATCTATAAACTCATTTTTACAGACTTTAGGGCTATCTCTTTGTAAATTAAAAAAAAAAAAACTCAAATATCCCACTTTTGAGCACTTTCGGTACAGTACAAGAAAGGAAGATTGGATTGAAATTTGAAACCATCAAAGAAGAGCTCAAATCACTTCAAAGAAAGAAAGGGGACATTCCAGGTGTTGGCGAGGTACAAGGTCAGGGCCCAGTTCAGATCTTCTGCTACCGATTGCCGTGTTCCCCTGTGGCGCACCAATCAGATTGCAGCATTATTAATTTAATAATAAATCAATCTGGGCAGGAGACGGAGGGAGGGAGAATCCGGAATCCGGGTTTAGGCCCGGGTTCACACAAGACGCCGTTAACGGAAGCGCCCGTTAACGCCAGGAAATAATATAATATTCAGATAATACCCAGATAAGATATCTTCGCTCTGATCTACACGCCCGTTGCCATGACCCTCATGTAAACCCCGCATACCCACCCATGAGAAGACCGTCTGCCGTTCATGAAAATACACTTACACGTCCATGTAAAGACCGAATTGACAGTCATATTATATTTACGTTTATTAAATATTAATTTAATTTATTAAATAACACAGGCAGCGATATAATATTCGCTTCAAGTAATTCAATCTTTTATTTTCTTGGATTTTTTATTTACTTTTTTTATTTAATTTTTTTTTGCCTCGAGACTCGCTGGAGCGAAGATATATTTGCTTCAATTAATTTTAATAAAAACCCCATGTAAATCCCCCCTACCCACACATGTAAAGACCGCTTGACTACCATGTAAAGACACTTACCCGTTTATGTGAACACCAAAATGACATGGATTTTATATTTCCGTTTATTAAATATGAATTCAATTAATTGAGGATGACATGCAGAAACCGAACAAATCTTCGCCTCAATTACCGGATTTTTTTTTTTTTTTGTATTTAATTTTTTTTTGCCGGAGACATTCATGAGCGAAGATATATTTGCTTGAATTAATTCTAATAAAAACATCATGTAAAACCCCCATACCCACCCGTGAGAAGACCGCTTGCCTACCATGTAAACACATTTACCCGTCTATGTAAAGACCAAACTGACATGGAATTTATATTTCCATGTATTAAATATTAATTCAATTAATTGAAGATGACATGCAGCAACCGAACAAATCTTCGCCTCAATTACCAGGCTATTTTTTATTTTTTATTTTTTTCCGTTTATTAATAAATGTTAATGTAATTAAATTAAATTGACAATCAGTAAACGACCAAATATTCGCTTGAATTTTGTTTTTCGAGTAGATGATTGAAAGCGAAGATTTCTTATTTTCAAATAATTTTATCCTCACGTTCATGTAAAACCACCTCCCCTCCAATGAGAAGCCAACTTGCCTGTAATGTAAATTCACTTACCCGTGCATTTACATTCCGCGAATAAATCTTCGCTTCGATGAATAGTTTTTACTTTGCATTTATTTTTATTATTTTTTTAAGAAGTTACGATATCGAACGAATATTTATTCGCTTCCATGACTAGTTGATATAATTTCAATTTCCCGCTACAAGCCGACTCTCCCTCAATTTCATTTTCATAAGCAACTGTTCATATTCTTCTCTCTCTATCTCCCGGCGATAATCCAAACACTGAACGTCGAACCCTAGATATTTCGTTTATACTACAAGGATATCTTCTGAACATGTCGGGTAACCAAGGCAAGAACATGGAAGTGGATCATCCCATCGACTCCCGAGAGGTCGTCTTGCAAGTTTGTAGGAGCATAAACGAAAACGAAACTGCACCCACTCCGGCATCCAACGTCAATCCCAGCACTAAACCAGAGAGGTATGTTGATCTTATTGTGTTTATACTAATTTTACACATGTTTATTCAATTTATTTCGTATAATACTGATTTATGCTATCCCACCAAAATTAATGACTTGTAGGACCTATGAAAGGAAGAGGAAGAGAAATCCGAAGACGAATACTAAGTCTTCATCGACTGCTGAATCAGTTTCCACAGTTGCTGTCGAAGCTACTGATGTTGCTGCAGGTACTGATGATATTTTACCACCACCTTTTCCCCCTAAAAAAAAACCAAATGTTATTCCTACCTCCAATCCAACAGTCGATGAAGAGTTACCAGAACCACCCCCAGAAACCACTAATATTTCTCCGTCTACTACCCCATTCGATGAAGAGTTTCCCCCCTCTCCCCAAAAAACCAAAACCCGCAAGAAACGTCCAGTGACATTTCTAACCAGATCATCACCTCATGGCCTCGCTCAACTCATTCCTCAATTGAGCGTAGAACAGAGGGAAGCCGTTAAGGAAATCGGGTTTGGTTCTCTTCTTACAATGGGCGTCTCCAAGTGCCTTGCTCATTTTTCCAAACATGTAATCCAATCTTTTGACCCGGATAAGAGTTCTCTGGTATTGGCCAACGGTGATGAGATCCGTATCGATGAAGATCTCGTACAGCTCGTGATGAACCTCCCTAGAGGCTCAATGAACGTAGTCGAGTCCGTTGGGTTGGACAAGACTAAGGACCCTGCTTATTTTAATTTCTTGAGGGATTGGAAGACCAGATGGACCGGGGAAGACTCCAAAGCTCCCGAAACACTTTCTATGATCCCCAAGATATTAAGTAACACAAGTGCAGACAACGATTTCAAAATAGACTTCGTTGTCTTTGTTGTCTCTAGTTTTTTATGTCCTGTTCAAAATTCACGAGCCAGGTAAACATGTATTCAAACCTCTTATATATCTAATTGTATTTTTGAATACTGACAAATGTATTTTTTTCATTTCAGGTTCAAAATTCTCAAATCCTTAATGGAGGTTGATAACATAAAGGAACTGAACTGGTGCCACTTTACACTTCAACGATTGATTGACAGTGTAAGAAGTTGGAAAGAAAAAGCAAGTAAAAATAAAAATCCATATTTCGATGGACCTATAACCCTTTTATCGGTAAGTATTGTTGCCTCTCTTATATATGATTTATAGATATGTAATATTTTCTAACATGTCTCCCACTCCTTTACTCCAGATTTGCTACCTAGATGGTGTTTTTGTGGAAGGTGAACGTATCCCCTACGAAAGAAAATTTCCAATCATCTCCTGTTGGGATGACGTCAGCGTGTTGGAGTTTACCAACTTAGAAGGTCGTGCCGGTGGTTTTGGGCTTGGCAGGGCAAGGGCGCGCCTAGCAGTTAGACAACCCGAGAATCCAGTTGACTCGGTTGAAGTAAAAGAAGACGATAATGAGGTATGTGGAAACAATAAATTGACTCCCATTGTTCATTATTAGCCTGTTTTCAAGATTAATGAAGTCTGTTTTTCATAATGTACAGTTGTTGACCGCCAAAATCCTGCAAACTTTTAAAGATACAGCCCAACAGCTGAATTACCTATCCGGGGAGTTGGAGAAACGCAACATCGATCCGAAGCCCTTTTTTGAGGCCGGTTTCCTGAACCTCAGAGAGTCTGAAGGGTTCATGAAACACTTGAAGGTGGTGATCGATGGTCCGGTTCATGTAGGTGTGGAAGATCCTACAAGGGAGGCACTTGTGGACACTTTACCGTGTGCGGGCTTGAAAGTCATTAGTCCCCGGGTTGATTACACATGTGAGACTGTATTGGAGGACCATGCAGACAATCAAACAACACGGGTTGAACAGAATGATTTAGAGGATGCAGTTATGCCCCATCAAGAAAATCGTTCAGATCAGGTGGAACCGAATGATCTCGATGATGCAGTTCTGCACAATGAAGATCAGTCACTCCCTCTTGAAACGAAAGATGTTGAGGATGTAGGTCATGACATTGACGATGAATCACTCCTTGTTGAACAGGAAGTTGTACAGGCTGCATTTCAGCCCATTCAAGCCAAGTCACCCCCTTTTCAACCGGACGAACCTGAGGATGCAGTTATGCCCCATCAAGAAAATTGTTCGGATCACGTGGAACCGAATGATCTCGATGATGCAGTTCTGCACAATGAAGATCATTCACTCCCTGTTCAACCGAAAGATGTTGAGGATGTAGGTCATGACATTGACGAAGAATCACTCCTTGTTGAACTGGAAGATGTACAGGCTGCATTTCAGCCCATTCAAAGAAAGTCACCCCCTTTTCAACCGGACGAACCTGAGGATGCAGTTCTTCCCAACAAAGATGCCTCACCCCGTGTTGAACCAACTGATCATGATGGCGAAGTCAAGGAACCGGATGAGGTACCCCCAGTGCAGACACCCACTCTTGAAGACGATGATCAGGGTGAAGGGAAGGAACCGGTTGAGGAACCCAAAGCGCAGCATGTTGAACCAAATGCTCAGGGTGAAGGGAATGAACATGTTGCGGAACCCAAATCTGTTGCACCAAATGATCAGGTTAAAGGCAAGGAAAAGGTTGAGGCTTCTGATGCCGTTGAATCTTCTGAAGATGAAGATGAAGGTGATGGGGGGGGATGCATCAACATTAGAGAATATCCTAAGAGGAAGATCACGAAAATTCCTGTGCACCTTCGATCCCCCTACATGCAACAAGTTGCAGATATGTTGGACCACAACATAACCATCAAGGAACAGAGATTAGCCGATTTTGTGTTCGATGAAGACCTGCCTGAAATGTAAGTTACCTCTCATGCTTTTCGGAATTTCAAATATTAAATTAGTTAGTTATGGTCTTGTAAATGAATGTATTTTGCAGGGACGTTCTGTACGTAGGTGCACCGGGTAATATCACCCGTAAGCTCTTTCAAACGGTGAAAATGGGTCGTGAAATTGCGAGCGAAGTTGTGGACGCTTGGTCCATAATTGTGCACTTCAAATGCCGTAGGTTGCCAAGGCATGAGCCACGAATAATATGTTTTTCAACAATTTCACATGTAAGTGCTTCTCTTGTTTTGTTCTATGTATCCTTCAATGTTCATGACTTTGAGTCTCCCCCCTTATTTTGCAGGTTAATCTGCAGTATGATAGGACCTTATTTTGTCAATCCCTTGAAGAAGACATGAGAAACTACCATGTCACAAAAGAAGACATCATCTTCGCTGACCTGGTATGTACATATCCCTCAATTCCAAGTAACAAGACTGCCATAAAATAACAAATGTTATGTTCTTTTTGCAGATATTCCTACCTGTCGTCACTTCTGGACATTTCTTTCTTGTATGTGTGAATATTAAAGACTCCCAAATAAATGTCCTAGACAACTCCGGTCGTCCGCATAGAATGAAAATTTTGGAGAAGTATGTCCAGTTGAGGAATCAAATCGATAGTTTTTCGACTTTCTTGGAAAGGCAAGGCATACAAAGATTTGCAGAAAAGGTTAAGATGTACAGGATAACGGCCCCAAAGCTGCCTTGGCAAGACCAAACAAACAAGACCGACTGCGGTGTATATTTAATGAGACATATGGAAACATATAGAGGAAAGATGAAGGGTTGGTCATGTGACATCAACGAAAAAAATGTGAGTGTTTTTTATATGTTATTCTATGACATTTATCAATTTTAAATGTTCTTATACTTTCTCTTGTTCTTTTGAAGGCCGACGAAGCTTTGAGTACATTGAGGATAAAATATTTATACAGAATTCTTATGTCTGACCACAATGTCAATAGGTTCAAGTTAAAGACTGCAATTAGATCAAGATATTAGGGTTTTGTATGTGTTATACGGAATTATACTTGTACAGTAAATCTTATGTTCACACAGGTCAATTGACCTATTTTTAATGTATGGATGTTTGATATTGATTTATAACTTATAATGCAATTCAGATCTTAATGTATGGAAGGCAGTTCAGATCTTAATGTATGGAGTTATAACATGATCAAACTGATAAACTTGCAACCGTAATATTGACATGATGACCACCTCTTGAAACAGAATTATCTTGTTATGTCTTCTTGTGGCCCTCTTCTTAACTATTCATTTTCAAATTTCTAAACGAATATCTTCTTATGTTCCTTTTCGGTGCAATCCTTAATTTGATAATCAGAGACGAAGATATCTTCTTCAATATATGTTCGCAAATTACTAAACGAAGATATCTTCTTCACTATATATTTAGAAATTCCTAAACGAATATATCTTCTTAATTTATTTTGGGGTACAATCGATATTTCGAAACTACGAGACGAAGATATCTTCTTCAATATATGTTTTCAAATTCCTAGACGAATATATCTTCTTAATTTATTTTGGGGTACAGTCGATATTTCGAAACTACGAGACGAAGATATCTTCTTCACTATATGTTTTTAAATTCATGAACGAAGATATCCTCGCAACTAAACATTTTCAAAATCCTAAACGAAGATATCTTCTTATGTTATTTGTTGGTTCAATCCATATTTTTAATATCCGAGCCGAAGATATCTTCTTCACTGAAAATTTAGAAATTCGTAAACGAAGATATCTTCTTATTTTCATTTTTTGGCTCAATCCATATTTGTAATATCCGAAACGATGATATCTTCTTATGTTAAATTTTGGGGCAATCCATATTTTTAATATCCGAGACGAAGATATCTTCTTCGCTATATGTTTGCCAATTCATAAACGAAGATATCCTCGCAACATGTAATGCACCTACCTGTGGTATGTATTGATGTCAATTCAAGAATGAAAACTCATTTATTAACTTCAACTACTGCTGTATCAAGATCATCACTCTCATACCCTCACTCTCACTCTCACTCTCACATTACACTCTCACTCCTTCCCGAATCTCAATCTACCGTTGTCTTTCATTCAGTCATTAAGCGTAAAACTCATAAGATGGATGTAGAGATGGACCCAGACATGCTGGTTTTATCGCAGCAACAGCTGGAGCGATACTTAAGTCTGATCAACGATGACCCTGTCCCTTTTAGTGTCTATCATGTAGATGAGATTCTTCCTCTATTACGAATAAACGTTAACGACGGACTGATGGCCCACATGCAAAGCAGATGGGATACGGACTCTCGTTCTTTTGTTATTGGGGAAATGCACATATGCCCGACGCTAGAGGACTTTGCTTCAATCCTTAGGTGTGGTACAAATGCACTCATGATCTTGCCTGTCCATCAAGATCCTCATATGGCCGTCCACATTTGCGACAGCTTCTATGGATGTACAATGTTTGATGCTCTCTTGTTTACCCTCCAACATGGATTTCTGAATATGACAAACATAGACGAGTACATTTGGCGTGTCCAGGGAGCTGAGAGGACCATCAACCACACACAAAGCAAACTGATCATGCTTGTGGTTCTGGCTCATTTTTTTTTATGTCCGGCTGCAGGACGCCGGCCTTCGGAAAGGCTCCTGCGGGTAGTTCCTGCACTGATGGGAAACGCCCCAAACCTGGCTAGCCTGGTACTTGCTGAGACATTACTTGGTCTTAACGAATTTGTTCCCGAGGAAAACAACTATTCTCGCCGTGGATCACCTTTGGTTCTATACCTCTGGTTGTTAGACAAGTTGCATTGGTTGCCCCGTCCTTCAGTTCCCTACACTTCCTTTGCCAATCTACAAGTGCAAAGGGTCAATGCACACGTGCCTCCGAATTTTATTTCGGATATTCACCCAATTAGGTTCATTGTTCCGTGGTATCTGTTTACTGAAATGATGTACGAGATGAGGGGTTCTCCATTCATCATTTTGTTGGGCCTTCAGGGAACTACCTCCTACTGCACAAGTGTCATATACAGACAATTTGGCCTACGGAATCCCCTACCTTCAAATGGAGACAATCCTCCGGAGGACTTCATGTTTACTCCTCAACATCTTTACTTAGAGTACGCATCAATAATTGAAAATTCTTTGACTGTTTTCATCCCCAACCGATGGATCAATGCTGTGAACGAAGCCATTCAGCTATACATTCCACCCGTCATCGAACATGAGGTCGTGTCGCTGACAGGGCCGATAGACGAGTCATCATCTCATGAATCAGACTAGAGCTTCCTTTGTATTGTTGAACAGCTATATTTTTGGTTAATCTGTGCAGTACTTATGTAAACGGATTATGGAATGTTTTTGTGTATTCAACAATATTATGAATTTATGTTTGATTATAGTCTGAAGTTATATTTTACATTATGTAGTGAGTTTATTGTGGAGTGATATAAATCGACTCATTGTTGTTATGTTTGATTCTATGATTGCAATTTGGATGTCATGACTCATGATCAATTCAAAGTATAATGTAAAACAACTGATCTCTTCATGTAAACCCCTTAGATTGATCCATCGATTGGTTGCTCGCTTCCTTACACAGTATCTAATCAGTAAAACGGACATTTCTTCGCATGTAAAACCCTTGAAAACGAAGATGATGGCGCATCCAATCTTTGAATTTACATATTATTGTTGACACTTTCATTGTCACGAAACGAAATACTATTCGCTTGATCTTCATATTTGAGGTCGACCACAGTGAACGGAATTGTATTGAAATTATATTTCATCATTGAAAAAAGAAGTGTGTTTTCGAATAAAACCCTATAACGAAATCATTTCATATCTATGGATTACTGTATTAAGCCTGTAATGACATATCAAATCGGAACAGTGTGCAGTATTGTTGTCACATCACAAAAAATAAAAATGCGTATATTTTATTGAAGTTGCAAATTATGGGTATTTTCCAAATTTTAAACACATGAAATCATCTCATTACATATGAAAATAAGCGAACATATATTCGTGTACAGTGAAAATTGCAAAATTTGAGGAAATAATTTGCAGCGAATAAATCTTCGCTTGAATGAATTCTAAGAGGACGTTCATGTGAAACACACAACCCTTACATGAGAAGACCCTTTACACCTGATGTAAGTACACCGACGCTTGTATGTGAAGACCAAAATGATGAATGAATGTGGGTGGAAAATACACGCCGCGAATTAATCTTCGCTACAAACAATTTTTCTATTTCTATCCCGTGGATCACATTTCATTTTTATTTATAATCATTACAAATCGAATCGGACCAAAACTTCATTTTTTTTAATGTTTAATGACATGTGCATGAAAATATAAATAACAAATAATTATTATCATTCGACGTACAAATTTTCATTACAAGTTTCATAAACATTTCCCCGTTTCATAAACATTTGTACATTTTAACAATATTCATCTGCATCTCCAGCTTCAAGGCATCTCCATTGAAGCAACCACGGCGGATCTCTAACGCATAACTGGGGTCATACACCTGTTGAGTTATCTCTTGAGATGTTTTCCATCCCAGGGAATCTCCCAAATGGTACATCCCAGGGAAGCAACCACAGCAGTGTACACGAATGATCTTCATTTGATCGGTAGTTTCTACTTGAGTTACCAAGCATTCGTGTACACTGAAGATGTTTTCCACCAGTTGATCTTCATTGTACAAGTTTTCCATCACAGAGAATCTCCCAAATGATACATCCCAATAGTTTATATGAAAAAAACACACACTCTCAACAACAACGCTCAATAGATATTTCATGCTGCCGACGAAGATTGTTCATGTAATCACTACATTTATAGGAAACAGAATTTCTGTTTTGTTCATAAATTATTAGTTCTATTGATTCAGAAAAAGTAAATGTCGCGTGATGAAATATCAAATCGGTACAGTGTGTAGTCTCTCTGTTACATCATTAAAAAGTAATTTCATTCACGAAAAAGTAATAACACTTCATAATATTAAATAAAAGAAATAATTCAATATTGTCATTCAACACATTATATTAGTTAATAAATTATTTCAATATTAATAAAAATATTTTCATGAATAATTATAAAATTATATTCAATATAATACTATAATAGTATTGCTATATGAACAGGGAAAAGATCTGAGCTTCATTAACTCCCTAAGCGAAGAAATATTCGCCACAATTGTGTTCGACCTGTCCCCCGTGTACATCCCCCATACACAACAATGAGAAGCCAGCTTGTCTGTCATGGGAAGACACTAAACCGTGTATGTGTAGACCAAAATTAAATGTATTATAAATTTCCCCTTATTTCATATAATATGAAAGTATTATAACTGACATTAAGCGAACAAATATTCGCTCAAATGACTTGTTACATCATGCAGAAATTATATGTCATCATTGAAAAAGAAGCCCTCTTTATAGAAATCATTTCATATCTACGGATTCAGTAAAGTATTAAGCCTGTCATGACATGTCAAATCGGAACAGTGTGGATTAGTGTTGTCACATCTCAAAAAGTAAGAAATTGTATATTTCAATAAAGTTGCACATTATATTTTTTATCAATTTTTACACACATGAATTCATCTACTTATAGATGAAAAGAGGCGAACATATATCCTTGTTCAGTGAAAATTGCAAATTATTAGGAACTAATTTGAAGCGAATAAATCTTCGATTGAATCAATTCTCATTTGACTTACATGTGAAACACACAACCCCCACATGAGAAGACCCTTTACACCTGATGTAAGTACACCAACGCTTGTATGTGTAGACCACTTGTCTGTCATGGAAAGACACTAAACCGTGTATGTGTAGACCAACGTGAAATGTATTTTAAATTTCCCCTTATTTCATATAATATGATATTATTATAACTGACATTAAGCGAACAAATATTCGCTCTAATGACCTGGCGGATCAGTAGGCAGTCCTTTTGTTTTGTCACATCATGCAGAAATTATATGTCATCATCGAAAAAGAAGTGTGTTTTTGTATAAAACCCTATAAAGAAATCATTTCATATCTATGGATTCAGTAAAAGTATTAAGCCTGTCATGACATGTCAAATCGGAACAGTGTGCATTATTGTTGTCACATCACAAAATGTTAAAAATATTATATCTGAATAAAGTTGCAAATTATTTTATTTTTCTATTTTTACACACATGAATTCAAGTAATTATATATGAAAAGAGGCGAACATATATCCGTGTTCAGCGAAAATTGCAAGTTATGAGGCACTAATTTGAAGCGAATAAATCTTCGCTTGAATGAATTCTCATTTGACGTACATGTGGCACACACAACCCTTACATGAGAAGACTCTGTACACCTGATGTAAGTGCACCAACGCTTGTATGTGAATACCAAAATTAATGAATGAATGTGGGTGGAAAACACACGCCGCGAATAAATCTTCGCTTCAAGACATATTTTTATCCCCTGGATCTCATTTCATTTTTATTTATAATTCATTACAGACATATTTTTTTACGTGACATCATATCTTAAAGTAATCATTATACATCGAATCGGACCAGTCTTCATTATTTTAGATAGGGAACATCAATCATAATTTATATATTGTTAATTCAAAAGTTTAGGTGATGTTTGATCTACACTTACTATAATTAAAAAATTGTTGTAAAAAATTAAAAAATTAAAAAATTATTCAAAAAATTATTCATACATAACAAAATTATTCATACATACATCATATCTGAATACGACGGTCATAAATTAAAAAATTACATTTCCTCTAAAAAACATTATATGAAATATTAAATTATTCATACATAACAAACCTTTTATTTATTACATGAGTGTGAAAGTTAAATTTATATATTGTCATATATATTTGAAAAAAAAAATTAATTAAATTTAATTCACAGCTCAATTAAAAATGAAATTAATACACTGAACCGCCAAAAAATTTTCCACATGTCAGGTCAACTGTCACAAAGTCTCAGGCTTTGTGACGACGGCCAGTCAATCGCTACCATCGAATCAAATGTCATTCGTTTAGATTGGATACGATCTGTAAGATTGGCAGAGCGAAGATTTGTTCGCTTATTCAGGATCGAGAAGCAAATAGTTGTTCATTTCGTTGGAATTTTTTTTCAAGTCATGTGAAACAAGAATGACATGTACTAAGCGAAGATATATTCGTACATGGCGGAGTTCTGCACGAATACATCCTCGTCTATTGTAGTATGTTACTTTTCATAATGAATAATTACCTTTCACACTACAAAAGCGAATATCGCTTCGACTCGTACGAAGTTAATGAGAAACTCCTTATTCATGTTTGTGAAACCCGATACGGCCTAATGAAAATACATTCACACTAACAGTGCACTGTGCCAAGTAAAACTGTAAAACATCTGAAACCCGAATCCGGCCGTCGTACGTTATTCGACCATCTGACCTAGCGCTGTCGTCTCCTGCATTTCGACTACGAATCCATTTGTCTTCCGGTTAGTATCTTCGGCTCCAGCGAAAATGGTAAGAAGTGTTTACGGTTGCATGCTTGTGTGTATTTCTTTTTCTTAGTTTACGTCATTCGAATCTAAATGTGACTTTAACATCTCAGAATCAGGATTCCGATATGCAAATAGTTCCATATACTGAATCCACGACTGAAGTGAACACACTAAGGTAATTACGCGAATGTTACAATTGTTAAAATTTGACTATATTTGGATTAGGTAAATAAGCCAATTTGCTAATGATAATGTAGTGTTGAACAAAGGAAACGAAAACCCGATTCATCAGGCACGCCAACGACACCACTGGATATTCTGGCCAACGCGGCGAATGAAGCACTTAGTGAGAACCAGGTTCGGAAGAAAAGAAGAAGGACTCGTGACCCTGAGGTCGATTTCAAGAGCAGAACCTCTCCATCGGGCCTTCATCACCTGATTAACAGGTTATCTGAAGAACAGAAGCAGGCTGTGAGGGACATAGGATTTGGTTCCCTTCTGTCACTTGGGATATCAAAATGCCCAATTCAATTCTCACGCTGCATTGTGAGTCTATTCAATCCCAGAAGGAGGAGCATCGTCCTACACAGTGGAGAGGAGATGCAGATTGATGAAGAGGATGTTCAATGTGTATTGAACATACCCAGAGGTGAATTAGTTGTGGCAGAGTGTTTGGGAATTCACACGGACGACCAGGTGTACAAGGACCATCTCACGGCGTGGAGAAGGAGATGGGGATTCGAGAACAGTGGAGGTCCTTCAACCTACCAAATGCCGGACAAAATTCTACAGAACACAGAAGGAGACAGTAACTTCAAGATGGACTTCGTGGTGTTTGTTGTATCCAGTTTTTTGTGGACATCCCAAAATCCACAGTGCAGGTATACCCAAAGAACCTAGCATTAATTCTGTGATCTCATTTAGAACTTCAATATAATTTTAAATGGCTTGAGTCAATACTTTTTTATTTTCAGATTCAAAGTACTGAAATCCCTCCAGGATGTATCTAAAATCAAAGACTACAACTGGTGCAAGTTCACGTTAGACGGGCTAGTCGACAGTGTTTATAAGTGGAAAGCAAAAAAGACATCCTATTTCCATGGACCATTAACCTTTCTTTTGGTGAGTGTAGAAATCTATTGGCTGGAGGTTGTCCTTTCATAATTTTTTGATGACTTTGAACTTAACATATATTTGTTCATGCTAATGTATCAGTTGTGCTACTTGGACCGTGTGGTTGAGTTCAAGGTAAACAGTAAGATCTCAAGGAGTTTTCCTATTCTAGGATGCTGGGACGAGAAGAAGATGTACGAAAGGGTTGAGTATGAGGCTGCACAGGGGGGGTTTGGACATGGTAGGGTGGTTGCTCGCATAGCCATTCCGAATGAGCAACCACCGATGCAACAAAATGTGCAGCCAACACCACCACAAACTGGAGATGACCATCCAACTGAGCATGCTCCAATTACAGAAAACCTGGCGTCATGTTTGAGGAAGGTTGCGGCCGCTGCCGAACAATTGGCACAAGGGGCTAAATATCTGAATGAGATGCACCAGATAAACGCCATGGAACTTGTGCAGTCTGCATTTGAGCCATTGGCCACGGTGCTAAACTCCAATGCAATCTTGAGGGAAGGCTTACAGCGGAGTATGGACCAAAACAAAAAGCAGCAGCCCAGAGGAAGTGGCATTAACCCCAACACGGAAGCCACCACCCAAGCGAAAGGCAACATCCTTCCTACCAACAACCAAGCCAAATCCAACACCCATCCTCTAAACACCCCAGACCACACACAACCCACCCTCACACCAACACCCCCATCCCACAAGAACCCCCTTCCACTCAAAACAGTTACCCAAACCCCAGCCCCACACCCTCCAATGGCACAAGCCAAAGCCAACCCCCTTCCTCCAATCACAACCACACCCCCTCTAGTGGCACAAGCCAAAGCCAACCCCATTCCTCCACTCAAAACCACACCCCCTCCAATGGCACAAGCCAAAGCCAACCCCCTTCCTCCAATCACAACCACACCCCCTCCAGTGGCACAAGCCAAAGCCAACCCCCTTCCTCCACTCAAAACCACACACCCTCTAGTGGCACAAGCCAACACAAACCCCATTCCTCCACTCAAAACCACACCCCCTCCAATGGCACAAGCCAAAGCCAACCCCCTTCCTCCACTCAAAACCACACCCCCTCCAATGGCACAAGCCAAAACAAACCCCATTCCTCCACTCAAAACCACACCCCCTCCAATGGCACAAGCCAAAGCCAACCCCCTTCCTCCACTCAAAACCACACACCCTCCAGTGGCACAAGCCAAGCCCAAAACAAACCCCATTCCTCCACTCAAAACCACACCCCCTCCAATGGCACAAGCCAAAGCCAACCCCCTTCCTCCACTCAAAACCACACCCCCTCCAATGGCACAAGCCAAAACAAACCCCATTCCTCCACTCAAAACCACACCCCCTCCAATGGCACAAGCCAAAGCCAACCCCCTTCCTCCACTCAAAACCACACACCCTCCAGTGGCACAAGCCAAGCCCAAAACAAACCCCATTCCTCCACTCAAAACCACACCCCCTCCAATGGCACAAGCCAAAGCCAACCCCCTTCCTCCACTCAAAACCACACCCCCTCCAATGGCACAAGCCAAAACAAACCCCATTCCTCCACTCAAAACCACACCCCCTCCAATGGCACAAGCCAAGCCCCAAACAAACCCCATTCCTCCACTCAAAACCACACCCCCTACAATGGCACAAGCCAAACCCAAAGCCAACCCAATTACTCCCAAAACAGAAACCAACACGAACACCAGCACTCCCACCACCCCAGCCTTGCCTCCTACCCTAATTATCCAAAAAAAAGAGGAAGCAGGACCTTCAAAGGCCTTAAATGTCCATAGAAAACCCCCACGAAATTTGAAGACTGATTGGTTAACCGATGTCATCAAAACAGAAACCAACAAAAACTCCCCTTCTTTGGCGATAGTTAAAAAGGAACCTGAAGAATGCATCTCCAGTCTACCACAGCCACTTCAAACCGCCTCTTCATTGGAGACAGTAAAGAATGAACCTGAAGAAGGCATCTCCAGTCTACTGACGCCATTTCACGCCGCCTCTTCTTTGGAGATAGTAAATAATGAGCCGGAAGAAGGCATCTCCAGTGTACTACCGCCACTTCAAACTGGCTCTTCTCGTCCAAACATGCAAACGAAAGAATGGCTTAAAGCATTGCACTTGCCTACAGCTTTGAAAACACCACAATTCAATAAAATGTTTAGGGATGACAAGAAACTAACAAACTTTCAGAAGATTTTTGTGGGTTTCGTATTTGCTGGAGGACTTGATCCAAGGTAATGTTTGCTGCAAATGCTTAATTATTCATAAAAAATAGGAATTGCACACCATCTTGAAAAATGTTTTGCTGTTTTCATGCAGTGAAATGTTATTTATTGCGGAACACCTATGTCTACACGTGACGCGCGGGGACATGCTTACAATGGCTGATCAAACCTGGGTAGACAGTATGATTATTGATGTTTGGTCATACATTTTGCACAACCTTTATAGGAAAAATGTCAAACCTCGTTACAAGAAGATTTTCTACACAACCGTGCTCACCGTAAGTTGTACTAGCACTGTTATTTATCAATTATGTTATTCTTGTGAGACTAAAGACTGCTGTAAACAGATTTTTCGTGAAGGTGGGATAACTACCCGAGACAAATTCAATGACAGGTTCTGTCTAGAAGGTCGGGCTTTCCAAATTTCAAAAATGGACCTCTGGGAAGTGGACCTCGTAAGTACATCTCTGGCTGTCATACCTTATAATATCATTTACCACTCAGTTCAAATCTAATCTTTTTTTAATTCAATCCACAGTTGTTTTTCCCAATCATTGATGACAGACATTTCTACCTTGTTTGCTATAACTTCATACAACGGCAATTTCAAGTAATTGATAACCGGGAGTCACCTATGCAATCGCCCTTCGAAAGAAGATATAAGAATGCCCAAATCTTGGTATGACACTACAATTAAAATTTAAAACAGTTCAATTTAGGAATTCTAGTAGCACTAAAATACATTACATAATGTTGTTTGTAATGATGTATCAGGATGACTACATTCAACAATATATGAACGACGTAGACCCCGTTCTTGCTAAAAAGTATGGCGGTTTGGAAAAGATATGTCTGAAATTGCCATGGCAGGATGCAAAGAATTACACTGACTGCGGCATTTTTTGCATGAGACACATGGAGACGTATGACGGTGAGGTGAAGGGGTGGAAAACTGGCTTTGGAGTTAAAAGAAATGTAAGGAACCAAATAAAGACATTGAGGATGGAATACTGTTGGCGTGTCATTGGCTCGGAGCTAAACAAGGCCAGGAGCGAGGTCTACAATTCCTGCCGTAAATGGATAAGTCAATGAATTAGGAACTGTATACATATTGTGTAATTAAATTTTACGAACAATTTTAGTTGACATGAGTACAATAATGTCCTCATAGACAGATGGGGTAATTAAACTATTCCTATAATTGTAATGATTTATTGTTACAATAAAGAATATGTTGTGTAATTTCAATTCTCAAAAATTGTTACTTCACATCCTCACTCTAATGAACGTGTATACATGAAGTGTGTTTTGTTATGAAAGTTGATTTTCAAATACTTGTTCAATTATGTGTGAAATGAATAAATTAAGTGAAATAAACATGAGCCGCATAAATATTCGCTTCAAAGACCTTCTCTTCATAAAATATATATGTGAAGCCTCGAATTTCATGAAAGAAATATGAAGAGAATAAATATTCGCCTCTAAGAAATATTATCGAATAAGCGAATACATATTCGCCTAAAATTATTGGTAATGTAAAACCACCATCTCATCCATGAGAAGCGAGATGACTTGTCATGTCACTGCAATTACCCCGACATGTACATACCAGTTTCAACATAAAGATCAATTTCATCAGACAAATATGAGGAGAATAAATATTCGACCGAGATACATGGTCAGGTTCAAGCGAACACATATTCGCCTCAGTACTATGTTTCATTTTCTCGATTTGCATCTAAAAGGATACTTAATATTAGTTGACTTGGGGCGAATAAATATTCGATTGATTTAGGTGTTTGTAATATTTTAGAAATGAATTAGTGTGGTCATTCATTTGGTATTTCATAAAACTTCGCATGCATACATTCGACCTTATTCTTTGTTTCATATCCAACGTACATACAATACTATATACATATCAGATTTCACATGAAACTGGAATTCGATAGTTGAGATGACAAAAGAACAGTGAACGGAGTATTGGCGTCCATGCTGAAACTTCCGTCCCATTGTTGAGGAGTTGAGAACTGAGGAGTTGTCGTTGGCATTGCACTTGATGGCTGGAAAGGAATATCAAATTTATTTAAAACTATGTTATTATATGAATATTAATAACACAATTATTAGTAAAGAAGGGTAAGTCAGCAATTTCATACCGGAATATGTGATTCACTGGTTATTCTTGTTGATTTTCGTTTTCTTGAGTTCTTCTCCAGTCCACCTTTCCTTCTCTTACCCGACTTTGTTGGCTTCTTAGTTTTCATTCCTTTTGCTTGAACAGGGGCACCCTCGGCAGAACGTGATAAACCGGTTGGTGGAGTTTGCATATTTATACTCTCCTGCAATTTTTTATCCACAAACGTGCACTGGCTCAGCATGATTTCTTTGACATGATTGTAAGTGTCATCTCTTTCGGCTGCCTTGTTAAATAAATGCATGGACAACCCACACAAATCTCTGTATCTTATGTTATGAAGCTCACTCGGATCAACACTGGTACTGTCCACGATTGGATCAGTTCCAAATATTCCATCTTTGGCTGTTCTTGTCCACCTCTTCAATATCAACGCCGGAGGAATCTTCAACACGTCAATCGTTGTGAAAATCTTTAGGATGTGAGCACACAAAATCCCTCCAAATTCAAATTTACAGCAGCTACACTCGATATTCTTATCGTGATTCTTATGAACTGTAACTGTATGAGAGCATCTCCTAGTGTGGGGTGTTACCTTGTATTTTCTGTGTGTGTCGGCATCCTCTAACATTTCAACACCACAATCATGCGACATAAACCATTGTTGTTCAAAGCACTTAAAGACCTCTGGGGTGTAAACTTTGCAGGCATCCTTTAAGATCAAAACTGGATAGTTAAGACTAGGTTGGCTGGTAATTGATTTGAAATCAGCCTTCAACACATCATATCTTCTTTCATCGAGTAGTCTTTCAAAGTGTTTGAAAAATTCTAAAAACTTGTGTTTGTAGGAGCAGTACCTTTTCAACATACTGTTCATACTCTCACTTCTCTGTGTTGTCGTCATATCAGCACAAAACATTTGTCGTCCATACACTAATGCCCACTTTCGCCTGATGCTAAACATGCGTTTCAACCAATCGTTGTTTTCAAGCCCGTAGTTTGTCAACATTTGATTCCAAGCTTCAACAAACTCTATCTCTTCTTCAAAATCATATATACACGAAGAAAAATCCTTAGAAAAATCTCTGAAATTATGGAACACCGAGCTAAGATGTATGGCTGCATTTTGAAATATGTGCCAAATACAGAGACGATGATTTGTTTCGGGCCATTGAGATGCCAAGGCCTTAGCCATGGCCGCGTCTTGATCTGTAAGAATGGTTTTTGGTTTTTTCCCATGCATAGCTTTGGTGAAAGTCTCAAACAACCAATCAAAAGTCATCGCAGTTTCATCGTATAATAGAGCTGCTCCAAAAAGAATTGATTGTTTGTGATGATTGACACCTACAAAAAGCGCAACTGGACGACCTTCATTATTCTTCTTGTATGTGGTGTCAAAACTGACCACGTCTCCGAAGTATGAATAATCGGACCGCATGTTGGAATCACACCAAAAAATATTCGTTATCAAATCGTCCGCATCAAGTTGAAAAGCATTATAAAAACCAGGATCATTGGATTGTTTGTTCTGCAAATACTCTAATACACCCCCTGTTTCCCCAAAATTACACTCTCTGGTTCTTTTCGTGCGCAGGTAATTTTTGTAATCCTCAGGAAGAAAACCTAGATTCTCCCTTCCACCGATTTGTTTAGACATTAGAGCATGTGATGACTTAGGAGGAATTCCCACGTTAGTGGCCATCTCGATATGTAAGCCTGCAACTGCAGAAATATTCCTATGGCATCTATACAGGTGAGTTTTCTTTGGACTTGCAAGAGGATGACTATGATCACTAATAAAATTTACCACTTCGAACTTTCCATTGTCTGCACGCTTTATCCTCAATTTCGCTTCACAACAGAACCGAGTCACAGAACGTCTACGTTTCACATAGACATCACGTTTGTCCTTTCCCCGTTCACCCTGTGCACTACAACAAAAAACTCTATCCAGTATTTTACCCTCCTTGTCTACATGTTTTGAACTGCGCCTTATACCAAATCCTATTAGTTTAGCGTATGCTAAGTAGAATACGTAGCCTTCTTCTTCACTCTCAAATTCTCTACCTAAAAGTGGAATTAAGTTGGATTCGATGTCCTCCAAAGGTTGGCCGTTTCCATCGAAATTCAATTGACGACGACAAGTAGCAGATTCGCTGTTCAGTTTGAACAAGTGGAAAATAAAGGTTTGTAGATTATTGGAAAATGAAAACAATATAAGCGAAGAAAGCTTCACTTCAACAGTATGAAGGTTGTATTATTAGGCGAATATAGTTTCGCTTCATAACATATTATCTCATAATATAGTAGTGAAGAGATCTTCGCTTACATGTGCACTACAAAAATTGGAGAAGTTAAACAATGTTACCTTAAATCAATAATATCATTCTCGTCCATATCATTCTCGCTGATACGTATTCCTTCCTGATAATCAAAAAGAACAGGACATTTCATGTCGAGTATTAAAAAAACATAGAAAAGGTTGGGAAGAAAAGTAAAGGAGGTATAGATGACATTCAAAAACATACCATTTTAGAATTTAGGAAGATGGATTGATATTATAATGAAGTCTCCGGCGAAGGAGAGGTCGATGGTAGACAATGTAGTATAACTCCGGCGAAGAAATGGTCGTACGGTAGAGAGAGAGAAGAGTACAAAGTTGTCTAGCTTAGCAGCATGGCTTGCTGCATGCAGCATTTAATGAAAAGGTGGCAGGTGTTAGGTGGCGGTGAGGTGACTTGTTAAAAAAATTATTTCATTTTAATAATTAAATGACAAAAATTATTATGAAATTAAATTAATAAATCAATCAATCAATCAGTAAGCGAAGATTTCTTCACATTATTATTTTGACAATTGTTTTACAAATGTTATTTTGACAGTAGTTTTAAGAAATATTAATTATTTATCAAATTTATACTTCAAGTTATACAGTATTTCTTAATGTTTCAAGACTTAGTTAAATATAAGGCTCATGTTTAAAAAAAAAACAATTCGAAGAACAAAAAACATAATTCTGAAATCAAATATGACATTGAATTTTCAAGAATGCAAAATATTCAAATATTAAGTAACAAATTAAACCAACACATGTCTATTACAAAAACAAAGGCTGCAAATCACAAGCAGCAATGGATTCTAGCAAGCTTGTGTGAGGAACACCAAACACATCCAAATATGTCTTCAGAGGATTCTCTGCCTCAAATACCCAAACAAGTTCATTAACATCGTGCCGAGACTTGTCGTATACAACTATAGTTTTGTCGTCCTCGGGCTCGACAAATGGATTCTCCATTTCTTTAGTTGTACCTCCTCCAGCAATTACAAATCCCATAAGATCAAGTTTGTAAGCCGGGATGAATTCCCCTGCAAATATGAAGGTGTAACTGTCGAAGAGTTTGGGCAGCTGAAAGAAAATACAATACATTATTAGTAATCATGGACAATTGAATATCATATGGAGGAGTAGGAATAAGACAAAACTTACATTGTTCAAATAACGCATTCTGCCAGCTCTTGGACCGCCCACAGTCCCATGATTATCTCGCTGCACCTCGTATGGTTCCTCGTCCACGTAACAGTTAAATCTAATTGATGATTTTATCCCTGTATAAAAGCAATAGGTGTTTTTAGTTTCATATATGTGAAAATGAATATTGAGTTAACAGTAAAGGGTTAAGAATGACAGAGTCTCACAATCAATGGTAAGGACCCAACTCCCGTTCAATATGCCCTTCAATACTTTGATGGTGCGACCGCATCCACCATTAAAATCGGTGGATGCTATGACGTGGGTAACATCGTCTCGCCACCTCATTGACACCATGGCACCACATGTGTTAGCATATTGTTGCATCAAGTGCTGTTTAAGAACAATCATAAATTTTTCAGTTAAACAGGATGAAAACTTAAACAATATAGAAAAAAAAGGGAGAAATGTAACGAAGAGTACTATCTCTTCACTTGTTAATTGATTTGGGCATAAAATCCAGTCTTTGCCAAAGTTTTGGACGGATGCTGAGGCAGTTGCCTGCACGTGGATGAAAAAAATACGGTCTTTGTGAGTATGTACTAGGGTTTCAGGGAAATAATATCACAAAACACAACACTAGGTAAGTTTTCATAAATAACATTGATTTACAGTCAAGGTGACATTTTGAGAGTAGGGTTTCCTAAAGATTAAAGAGACAACAACATCACATAACAGAATCTAGTCAGGAATACGTACCATTGTGGAGTCGTGAAGATGTGGATTCAGGTTCGGTCGACGGGGAGCCGGTTACGAATCGCCGTGAAAAGGAGGCAGGAAGAGAGAGAGATGAATCGGGCGGCAATGATAATAAAATAATCATATTAGGGGGTATATATATTCATGTAACCGGGGCGAACATGTCTTCTTTCGAAAAGCGACTATTCATTCCATCTAACATGACACAGGGACCAAGGGCGAATACGTGTTCTCTCGAGAAGCGACTATTCAATCCATTTCACATGGAACATGGTCTAGGCGAACAAATGTTCTTTTCCAGCGAAAAAATTAAAATAAATAAAAAAAAGTAATGAATTAATTGAAGCAAATATATCTTCGCTCATGAAGGACTCCAGCCAAAAAAAATGAAATAAAAAAAAAATTGGGAAAAAAATCTGGCCGGTAATTGAGGCGAAGATTTGTTCGGTTGCTGCATGTCATCTTCAATTAATTGAATTAATATTTAATAAACGGAAATATAAAATCCATGTCATTTTGGTCTTCACATAAACGGGTAAGTGTCTTTACATGGTAGGCAAGCGGTCTTTACATGGGTGCCTAGGGGGGTTTCACATGAGGCTTTTATTAGAATGAATTGAGGCAAATATATCTTCGCTCCAGAGAGTCTCGAGGAAAAAAAAATGAAATAAAAAAAAATAAATAAATAATATAGCCAAGGAATGGAAGCGAAGATTTGTTCGGTCGCTGCATGTCATCTTCAATTAATTGAATTAATATTTAATAAACGGAAATATAAAATCCATGTCATTTTGGTCTTCACATAAACGGGTAAGTGTCTTTACATGGTAGGCAAGCGGTCTTTACATGGGTGGGTAGGGGGGTTTTACATGAGGTTTTTATTAAAATTAATTGAAGCAAATATATCTTCGCTCCAGAGAGTCTCGAGGTAAAAAAAAATTTAAAAAAAAAAAAATATAAAATCCTAGAAAATAAAAGATTGAATTACTTGAAGCGAATATTATATCGCTGCCTGTGTTATTTAATAAATTAAATTAATATTTAAAAAACGTAAATATAATATGACTGTCAATTCGGTCTTTACATGGACGTGTAAGTGTATTTTCATGAACGGCAGGCGTTCTTCTCATGGGTGGGTATGCGGGGTTTACATGAGGGTCATGGCAACGGGCGTGTAGATCAGAGCGAAGATATCTTATCTGGGTATTATCTGAATATTATATTATTTCCTGGCGTTAACGGGCGCTTCCGTTAACGGCGTCTGGTGTGAACCCGGGCCTAAACCCGGATTCCGGATTCTCCCTCCCTCCGTCTCCTGCCCAGATTGATTTATTATTAAATTATTAATGCTGCAATCTGATTGGTCCGCCACAGGGGAACACGGCAATCGGTAGCAGAAGATCTGATCTGGTCAGGGCCAGCCCTAGGGTCACCCCTCCCTGGGCACCCTACAAATAATTTTTGTATTATTTTTTTAAATTATCCTATCAACATATGAACGTGATACCTGATATTATTCTAGCATTTAACTTTGTTTTTATTAAATATAGTACAAAATTGTTAGATATTTTCAATATAACAAACTAAATAAAAATAAAAAACATTTTTTTTTTCAATTTGAGCACCCCAAATTTTGGACGTTCCTATTCATCACAGCTACAAGGATTAGAGACAAAAAGTTTTACCTAGAAAGAAGTGTATATAATTCAATAAAATATCTCTTTTTTTTTATTTAATATGTAAGAAGTAAAATTGGGGTGAGCTTAATAAAATTTGACAGTAATATTAAAAAATTAATAAGAATATTAAGAATAAAATGATTAAATAAAAAATTAATAAATGTAATTTAGGTATTTTTTAAGAAAAAAAAAAGAAAGTATTAATTGGTACTTGTTTTAGATAAAAAGTTAATACGATAACTTTAAGAGAATTAAAATGATTCAACAATTTTATAATTTTTCTTTTAATTTGATTCAAAAATTGATAATAATGAGTAATGAAGTAGAGCAAATCGAATAAATTAATCAAATGTTATTTTTATCAAAATTTTTATGTCCTTAACTGAGGTTGATAAACAATTTTAAAATTTTTGTGTGTATAAATAACTGACCATCTTCTTATGTGATAATAAAAAATGAGAAACTAATATAAATAATGAGAAAATACATATAAGAAATCAATAAATTGAAAATTAAGTTTCAACAATTTTTTTTCTTCTTAAAAATATAATTTCAGATTCAATCATTTATCTTTTCTACTAATAAGATGAAATATAAACTGACTCCAAAAGTTATCATCAAACTAATTGAAAGATTTGAGTAAGAAACTACCTAGCAACCATTTAATTGCATTTAGTTTATACTAACTAACTTGTATTTTGATATGCTAAAAATCTAAAGAATGACATTTGATCCAAAAAAATAAAAATTCACAAAAAACAGTTCAATTTTTTTTTTCAATTTTCATTTTCGTTATATATTCAGTCTTAAACAGTTTGTCAAGTATAAACTTATTTTTATATATTATTATCCAAACATTCTTTTTAAAATAGATAAATATATTAAATATTCAAAAATACCTTTCTAATAATTTTTATCATTCCTCTCAACTTATTCATTAAAATTTATTTGAATTATAGATTCTCATTGTTTACTTCTCTCCCCAAATTTCAACCCCTCAATCACCAAATCAGATCTTCTATTATCAAATTATTTATTCTCCTGTTCCGGAACAATCATAATGCAGCATTATTATTTTATTATTAAATTAAACTTTGGGTTGAAATAAGAGAGACCCGAAACTCGAATATAATTATAGGTCCACTTCATTCATGTAAAATCAAGTTTAAGAAGCACATCACAAAGGAAGAAATAAAGTGTTCACATTAGGAATCGCTATTCAATGAACATTGCTTCGCTCACTTAACTCCCTATTCACTGTAAATATATAATGTCTTTAACTAACATGTAAATCCACTTACTAATTCATTTAAACCATTTATTCCTTCTTTAAAACTATTTATATATAATATAAATGATAAAATAATACAGAATAAAATATATTAATTATTTTACTGTCTATATAATTATATATTATATAAATATATATAACAACATATTTATAAATTTATTTGTGATATATTTAAATTAATTTGTATGAATAATTTTATAATTTATATAATTATATATATATATATATATATATATATATATATATATATATAACCACGTATTAAAAAAATTCTGTGTAAGATATTTAAATAAATTTATAAAATAAAATATTTTAAAATTTATTTGTAAGATATTTAAAGGAATTTATTTCAATTGTTTTATATAATTATACATTAAATATATATATATATATATATATATATATATATATATATATATATATATATATATATATATATAACAATATATTCAAAAATATCTGTAATATATTTAAATGAATTGGTAAAACAAAATATTTTAAAATTTATTTGTAAGATATTTAAATAAATTTATTTTAATTATTTTATATTTTATATAATTATATATTAAATATATATAAACGTTAATGTAAAACTATTAACACATTTATGTAAAAATATTTATATGTTTATGTAAAAGTATTTATGCCTTCATGTAAGCCTGTAAGAGAATAAAAAATGAAACAAGCTACCCAGTGAGACTTGTTTCACTAAATATTTACAACACTCAAAGAGTTTAATTATTTTATATTTATATAATTATATATTAAATATATATAAACGTTCATGTAAAATCACTAACACATTTATGTAAAAACATTTATACCTTAATGTAAACATTGCAAGAGAATAAAAAAAAGATGAAACAAACGCTACCTTGTGAGACTTGTTTCACTAGGTATTTACAGTACTTAAAGAAGTGAAACAAACGCTACCTGATAAGGTTTGCTTCACTAGGTATTTACATCGCTCAAATGAGTGAAACAAGCGCTACCTGATGATATTTGCTTAACTAGATATTTACAACGCTCAAATGAGTTAAACAAACGCTTCCTGATGAGACTTGCTTCACTAAGTATTTACAATACCGATAGGAGTGAAGCAAACTTCACTAAGTATTTACATTAATCAATCATTCATTTGTGCTTCCTTCACTTTTATTTACATTGTTATTAAAAGTGAAACTAGATTCACTGAAGTAATAATTTAAATAAATAGAAAATTTTATATTGCACTCCCACTATTACTTTCTCTCTCATCGATTTTTCAAACCCTAACATGAATTTTCTCCGCTACAATCTTCTCACAAAAATGACATTTAATGGGGGTGACGTCAAAGGTTCTTTGTTGTATTTGGGATGATGTTAATGCTACATTGGATCTCTTAAAGTGTGTTGCGATTTGTTGTTATACATATACAATTTCTTTGTTATAAATAGTCTGTCGAGTTTTTATTTTCTTTTTGCAGATTCGTGTTAACTAGATCTGCAAAAGAGTGTTCATCTTCTTTTCTGTTTTTAATCGTCTTCTCAAAGTTTCCGGATAAAGCCGTCTGTTAACTAAGTACAACCCTAAACGATCTTCTCGTATTTCTTAACATATACATTGTCGATTTTCTTTAACAACTATTGTGAGATCAGAGTATGCAGATTTTGTTCTTTAACAAGTGTGCAGTTTACAGCGATGATAAAGCTAGGTAATCAAACCCTCTTATGGCCACATTTTAAAAAACATGCACATTCTCATATTCAACAAGAATCGTGTTAGAATCAAGATCGTCGGCATGTCTAACACATTCGACACAATCAGTACGGTCGCGTGATTTGGTTAATTTAATATTTAGTTACGGGAAATATGGTCGAAGTAAAGATCGTCGGCACGTTTGGCATGTTCAGCACGACCAGCACATCTGACACGTTCGGCACATCGGGGAAAATACTCTAGTGCGGTCGAATGACATCCTGCTGTACCCCCATCCCCGTTCGTTGTCTTGCCTTCGTCTTGCCCTTAGTGTTATGTAAGTGCATGTACAAATCTTTGGGGTGCAGGCCTGAACTCCGACTGCCCTTCCTAGAGACACGAATCTCGCCTGCTGCAGTTGGTCGAGTTCCGTTTCAGGTGTTGACATCTTGGTGCAGGTGCTAGAGTAGTCCCTCGTTGAATAGGTGCATGCGCAGTTCATTCCTGATGTTTGTTGTTTGCTACAGGTTGTAGGTTATGCGGCTATTGTGTATTGTACAGGTTGTAGGCTTTGTTGTGCAGTCGCAGTTCACCCTTGCTGTTTGTGGTCCGTTGTAGGTGCTAGTTATTCGTCTGCTTGTGGAAGCGCCTGTTATTGTACTGTGTAAGACTGTGCAGGTGTAGTTGCTAGTTCTTGTGCAGGTTACAGGTCATGCGGCTGTTGGTATTGTGCAGGCCGCAGACTTTCTGGTGCAGGTGCAAGTCTACTCGTAATCTGATTTTATCTGTAATTTGTGGTCGGTTGCCTCACTGTCGTGTTGGTACCTTTTTTTTTGTAAATCACACACTTATATGATTTAAATCAATGTTTTTTAATCAAGAAATTGTCACACAATTCTTTTACAAATTTTTTTTGTTATACTTATCATACAATGAATAAGATAATTATATTATAAATATTTAATTGAATAAAACATAATTTCTATACAAGAGATTATAATGTTTATTCATTTATAAATCACTCTTCACATAATCTCTACATAAGAAATTAAAAATATTTAATCAATTAAAATATTTATTTCGACACTTCATTTCTATAAAAGAAATTAAAATATTTAATTAAATAAATATTCACCGTATCACATGATTTCTACAAAAGAAATCATAATGTTTCAAGCATCTTTAACCGAAGTCGCTTAAACATTTATTTTCGGTTGCACATTTGTATCCCATAATATCAGCACGTTTGCTACATTATTCTCAAATCAAACAAGACTTTTCTTGTAATTATTTGATTTCAAAATATCAAATTAAGTAAGTCTTAATGATACAGTTGAACAATGTATATCAAATATATTATATTAAACCAAAATTAATATATATCCATATATATTATATATTATTGCTTCTTTAATTTTAGTCACCACTACAAAACAACTATATATATAATATATATAGTGAATAGCTTGAAAACATAATCAAATAAATAATATGTCATATATTATTAAACAAATATATATATAATTTCATTTATCATTAAAAATACGTTTAAAAAATACATGATAATTAATTAGAATATTAATTATTACACTTAATTAGAATTTTGACCATTTATCTTTAATCAAATGGAAAACTAACTAATTATATAAATAAGTATTCATGTCATCAATTATTAGTTTCTTAATTAATTAGATGATCTTTAACATCCTATAACAAATCTTTTAAAATAAAATAGATAGAAGATAAATCTTTATTTATATATGTATATAAATTTTTAAATGATCATACTTATTATGAATGAACATGAATCATCCTATTATTAGCTAATATGCATGATTTATATTAATAATCACTTAGCTACATAATCAAATTAAATATAACTACAAATATATTTCATGTCTTAATCGAAGCACTTACATTGCCATGTTTTGAACAATAATCGACGTGAAGCGATTATGCATGCTCAAAATAAATCTGGGTAGATTGTTCTCACCGAGATAATTCTCGCGAAGACAATTTCAACTAACATAGTCGTGTCTCTTTAAATGTATGATTAGAATAAGTTCTAACACAAATAACTTATTTAATCTCATTATATAGATGACTTCATTTTCTGTCATGATTAATCACATAATTTTATAGAAGAAATTAAAATGTTTCAAAATATTAATACAACATCATTTTGACAAATTAAATTTCTATATAAGAAATCGTTAGGATCCCCAATTCATTTCATAATTTTTTTTTACATAAAATTTATAATGATGTCAACAATAATGATTAATGTCATTTTGACAAATCAGATTTCTTAAAAGAAGTCGTTATCGATCTCATTAATCTCATAATTTTCTACACAAGAATTAGAATGATTTTCACATCAATGACTTCATTTTAAGGAGTCTAATTTCTATAAAGAAATTATTGACTACCCCATTCATCTCCAACATCAATGACTAAAGTCATTTTAACTAGTCTAATTTCTATCAAAAAATTATTGACTATCCATTCATCTCATAATTTCTACATAAGAAATTGGAATGGTTTCAACATTCATAATGACTAAAGTCATTTTTAACTAGTATGATTTATACCAAAAAATCATTGACTATCCATTCATCTTATAATTTCTACACAAGAAATTAGAATAGTTTAACGTAAATGACTAATGTCATTTTATCACGTCTGAATTCTACAAAAGAAATCAACGTAAATGACTAATTTTATTTTATCACGTCCGATTTTTACAAAAGAAAACATCTCATCAACTAGATTCAAACAATGGATCTCCCTTCCGCCACGCACCATTACATCTGAACTTTGAACCACTGCGCCAATGCGCCATTTCATTGTTGTACCGTTTTTATGACCTTTTGTTTTCTTTTCGAAAACAACATATACTTCATATTTGACTAGACTCTATCAACAAATGAATATATACACATTTAAAACGATAACTTATTACCAGAATAAAATGGAATATATAAAATAATGTATAAATAAATATATCAATCTTTTTATTTATTAAATCATCATACCATATTCTTATTAATTATATCGCTTAATTAATTTAAAAAGATATATATTATAATTAAAATTGAAACCATATGTTTCAATTATAATTAATTTTAACACCATAAATTTTATAAAAATTGAAAGCTAACATATTAGTTACTTTCTTATTTTCATTCATTATTATTAATAATTTTAATAACCAAACAAATATTTAAATAATACTAGAACAAATTAAATTATTGTGTTCTAATTTATTTTCTATAAAACATTTGTATAATGAATATACAAATTAATGTTTCTTGAGAAAAATTTTATATCGAAATATATTAGCTTATAAAACTAAGCTTTAGCAGCATAAGAACATATGTGTTAATAATCAAACATATTTATATGCAATAAAGACTTATCTTTATTTGTTGATTCCTTAAGATGAATCTTTTTCATTTTTCGAAATGAACATCATCTCTTTCGCAACACCGCGACACGTATTTCTGAAACATCAAAGACAAAAAAAATATTCGATGGCCCAAGCTCTTAAATAGCTTAGCACAAAGAAAATCTGTTTTAAGATTGTTAGTATTCTTGTCTTGAAATAATAGAAAATATGTATAAAATGGTGTTACAAATAAATAAAAATAAAATAAGATATACAAAGAACGAAATCACCGATTGAGATGTTGATTCGAGGCATGTGCTTAGAAAATTTCCCTTAAAACAGTTCCACCGTCTCCCGTTTGTACTGAAGCTTATCGTAAATGGCTGTCTCTCAGGATACAACGAATCTAGTAGTGATTCAGCACCAGAATCACTACACAACGAACTTGACCAACGTACCTAAACTATCATCGGGATCAAAGCAAAATTGTGTAAAACCACAATTAAAATGATCAATGGAAGGTTTTTCTGAAAAACTAAGAAGTAGCTAGCTTCTTGTGATGTTGAAAATAAAAACTAATAAAGTTCATTTAGGGTGATTGAATGATAAAAAGCTATGTAATTCTGCAATTGTTATTGTCTCTTCGACAACATTTGATCAATTGAGATATTATATAAAGATAAATTAGTCAATCAACATAATGACAAATTTTTTAACGTAGGAATAAAATCATTTAATGCAATCAATTACATATAATTTAACGTAGGAATAAAATCATTTAATTCAATCAATTGCATTTACATTAATTATATTTGAAAGGTTTCAACGTATACATAATGACAACTCATTCAATTAATATTTAATCCAAATATATTAATTTATTTTTATGCAATAAAATGTATTTTACAAATAAATTAAACCCCACTTGGATTAATGGAAAAATTATTTTGTTATTTTTCCATTGTGGACAAATACACTAACTCGATTTTATTCACCCTTTCAATTTTATATTTGAATTATCATTTCCATTCATATAATGGAAATCATCTACATAGTCTAAATTCCAACAACTCCGACTGCCCTTCCTAGAGACACGAATCTCGCCTGTTGTAGTTGGTCGAGTTCCGTTTCAGGTGTTGACATCTTGGTGCAAGTGCTAGAGTAGTTCCTCGTTGAATAGGTGCATGCGTAGTTCATTCCTGATGTTTGTTGTTTGCTGCATGTTGTAGGTTATGCGGCTATTGTATATTGTGCAGGTTGTAGGCTTTGCTGGTGTAGTCGTAGTTCACCCTTACTGTTTATGGTCCGTTGCAGGTGCTTGTTATTCATCTGCTTGTGGAAGCACCTGTTGTTGTACTGTATAAGACTGTGCTAGAGTAGTCCCTCGTTGATTGAATACTGTAGTCAGAGGTTGTGCGGTTGCTAGCATTTTATGCAAGCTGTAAGTTCCTACTAGTGCAGGTGCAGGTTTACTAGTCTTCTAAGTATAGTTAGTTGTGCAGGTCCGGTATCATCCTTGTTGGACATAGTCTATACTTCGATGTTGGTAAAACAAAATGGCCGTCGACTTGACATGGGTTACTCCTCCGAGTCTGACATAGCTCTTGCGTAACGTCCTGAAACTAGGTCACGTACAAAGTAGCGACATGTGATTGGATCACGTGAAGTGACCATAGATAAATATTTGTGTTCTATGGAATACGATAAGCTTGAAACCTTTAACAAGATAAGACAAGAAATGTTTTGTTTGTATGCACATAATCCCTAATCCGCACTAGATGCTCAATTTACCCATTCATAATATATAAGATGTAAACAAAGATGAGTAACATAGGAATGAGTTATTTATTAAAATCCTAAATTTTTGGATAAAGTCACAAACACCCCTCTTACTCTCAGTACAAGTTTTGCTCTCAAGTACGATAAGGTTTAAATAGAGAGATATATTCTTGCATTGTTCCGAGTGGGTAGGATCTCCTCATGCCTTTTTCATCTTTCTTGGCGTTCTTCCGAGCAAGTCTCATATCTCTTTTTCATGTCTCGAGATTTTCCATTGCTATTGTTAATTTTTTGGCTTTCATGGTCTCGAGTTTCCCCTAGATGCTCAAATTCCGTCTACGTTCTTTGATGGTACTTTTCTTGATCATTATTACGTAAAGAATTTGAGTAATAAAGACACAAAGAAAAAAACTAGTTAGAATAGATTCTTCTTTTAGCTTCTCAAGGTTTACTCGATTTTCCTCCTTTAAAATTCCTGAATTTTAGCCTGAACATTTTAAAATTGTATACCTGTTCATATCCTTTTTTTTTAATTTTGAGTGTATAAACTAAGCGCCTAGATATATCTATGGCCCAATTATCATAAATTAGGGAGGCTCGAACTTTGGACATTTTTATTATATGGGGCTCGAACTTTGATTTGAGCAATTTGGGGCTTGTGGCTTTTTATTAAACGTCCGTTTTATCTGTATTTTTATTTGAAGTGGCATTTTGTTTTTTAAATTATATGACAACGGTCATTTTTTAATAACAAATGTGAAAATTTAGCAATCTTTCTACCCAAACTAAGAAATAAGAAATTTGAGAAGATTTGATGCTGTAAGCCATCGATTTTACATATGTAGAATGAGAGGGGTAATGAAGAAAGGGAATGTGAAATCATCTAACCTTGACAAAAAGATAAAGTTGTTAAAGCCTAGGTGATCATCATGAAAACTTATACTGATCGGATGAATAAAAACCATATGAAGGAGATGAGTAATTTAGATGATAAGATATCTTGAACGTATATGTGAGGAAAGGGAGAAAGAAGTAGGCAATTATAAGTGCCTCTGTAAGAGATAAACAATAATAGTTGCCTTTTCATCTTTCGGCGAACTTTTCGTCGGCCCTCCGGCGAATTTTCCTACGTTGACATCAAAATATTTTCTGACAGAAATGTAGATCTCCTCTCCATCTTCATCCTCCCAAAAAATCAGCCAATTCCGACCTTTGCTCGAATCTGTTTTTTAGCCATTTCATAGTGAGAGAGAAAAACAAAAATAGTTGTCTTTTCATCTTCCGACGAAAAGCTCGTCAGCCCTCCGACGACTTTTCCTACGTTGACATCAAAATATTTTCCTACAAAAATGTAGATCTCTTCTCCATCTTCATCCTCCCAAAAAATCAGCAAATTCCGACATTTGCTTGAATATACTTTTTATCCATTTCTATCATTATTGTTGTCGCTCACGGCTAGTCACCACGGATCATCCCAGTCGCCTTGTCTACGTTCCTGCTTCTCTTATGGTTGGCACTCGTCAACCCAATATCCCAATCCGGACAAGGGGAAGCTCAAAGACTCTCTCGGCTGAATTTGCGAAAACCACTAAAGATGGGAAGGATAAACATGCTGAAAAACCAAAATTCAGCGCAGCAGCACAAGAAATTTTGGATCCTGTTAGTATGGATCATCTCTCTACCATTAGAGCCCAAGGTGTTGATACCTTAGGTAACGATTCCGCTGAACAAGGTACCGACAGGGTTGGTAACTCTCTAGATAACTCTAATTTACATAGTACCAAACAAAACAATGATGGGCTTGATACAATTCCGTGTAGGGATGACTCGTCCAGAGAAAGACATTAATAAGGTTCATGATAAGCAAAATTTAGAGGAAGAAAAGGATGCTGGAATCGGCCTCATGGCTGAAGTGCTTACTAACTTAATGAATCTTGTTTAATCAGCCAACGCAAACCAAAACCTAACTGATGATAGGTTGAATTCGGACCCCCTTCAAACTGTTACCCATGTCACAACACTTGGTGGTAAACTTGATCCTATTGGCACCCGAAGATTAGAAATTAGCAATCCCAGTCATGCTAAAGCTGACAGCAATGCACCAGAGCCAATGGTTGAGACGCGTTCTAAACAGCCAATAATTGGATCATGGATCGCAACTTAATTGCTAATCTTCCAGGCCTTAGAAACCAAATAAAAATTCCTCATCCAATTCCAAAAACAAGATCTCGTAATGAGCAAGGAGAGAAGCTCACAAATCACCGTCCAGTTTAATGTTCACTATCTCCAAGATTGGAACCTCCTCATTAAGAGAGAATATGACGAGATTGTCTCATAGTCCGTCAAGATCATGAAAGAATTAGGAAAATGCGCAACAACCAAGGTCTACCCCATTCGTGCAACCCCTATCCATACTTGGCAAAAAGGCAATGTGTGGCAAGGACTCTCCAACCCTAACAAGGGTAAACTCTACATTGACAACTCCCTTTCCAAAGTTACCACCCTTAGCCACCATTTCCATTTCGAACTCCCCTCTGAGATCGAAGAAGAATGCATCCGGGCATGGGATTCTGTTGTGGTGGGTCACTTCGTCGAGGGTACTACAACTCCATTTAAAGCGGTTAAAGACCATCTCTTTGGCCTTTGGGAGAAGGAAGGACTCGAACGGCTCATGCTCAACGACTTTGGATACTATTTCCTCCACTTCCATAATGGCAACGAAACTAAGAAGATCCTTGATAGCGGTTTCTGCTTCATAGCTAACCAATGCTTCAAAATGTGTAAGTGGAAGGAAGATATGGTCCTAAATAAGAAGCCCCAAAAACTTGAGCAAATTTGGTTAATTCTTCAGAACATACCCCCACACTTATGCAACGCTAAGGCAATTAGCTACTTCGCAAGCCTCATTGGAAAACCTCTCAGACTCGACACCGATATCGAAGGAGACAATAGAGCATCTACTGCTAGAGTCAACATTGAGATCCACCCATAATGCACCCTTCCTAAGGAATTGGAACTCGTGGATAGATTGGGAAACATCTATCTTATTGGAGTCAGCTACGAGTGGTTGCCTCTTAGATGCATCAACTGCAAAACCTTCATGCACTCAATCCTCAAATGCCCAAAAAAAACATTCCACAAATCTCAATGCTGACACAACTAAGTTGGATAATGTCGAAGTCATAAAACAGAACAACCAGGAGGAAGATGATACTCTAAGTAAAGGAACCAAAAAACAAATATTTATCTTGAAAAGGTTCGATCGAGATAGTAATGACATTGGGGCTACTAAAGTAGGAAACAAAGAAGCGATAATGATAGTCTGGACAATGACGCTACCCAATTATCCGAAACTCAAAAGGAACATGATAAGACAGGAATGACCCTTGGGGTGGGCGTGAATGCTAATGAGAAAATCGACAAGACCCAACATGAGCTAATTGAACCAAGGAGTGACAAAGGTAGTGACAATATTGATGATACAATGGAAACCACGGTAGTCAAGCATGTTACTAACTCTCACGACAAGAATAATGGTAGTGGATTGGATAATGAGTCAAACAAAAGAGCCGATGATCAAACTAACAACCTCAATGAACATAATGACGAGTAGGACAATGAATGCGGTGAAGCTCACCCTAAAAACCCAACAGTTAAAGAAGAAAGCACTGAGGACGATGAGCCATCACCGCATCTCGGAGAACCACGCAACACCACCGACACAACAGCCTCAAAATCCAATGGTCCTAAAATAGAGGGTTGTAGTACTGATCCCCTACCATTACCGAAGCAAACTCATCATAATAGAAAACATCACGGGTTGAGAAGAAGGACAAAAGGAAGAAAACTTGAAGCAAGAAATGAGAGGATAGTTAGAAACCTGACTTAAACAACCTTTAATGATCATCACAACCTGGAACATTAGAGGTTTCAACGACCCGCTCAAGAGCAAAGAAATCAGGAGAGTCATTGAAAAAGAGCAAATCACAATTATTGGAATTTTGAGACCAAAGTCAAGATTAGTAATGTTCAGAACATTGGTTCACGATGCTTCGCGGACGGTTGGAAATTCATTCACAGCTCCAACAATAGATTTAGTCGAATTTGGGTCAGCTGGGATTCCAACATGGTAGATGTAAAAGAAACCTATAACAGTCCCCAAGTCATCATGGTCGAAGTCAAACGCAAGAAAACGCTCAGCCTTCTCAACATTGCGGTCGTATACGGTGACAATTCAGATAGTAGTAGAAGAGCGCTCTAGAACAGCCTTAAAACCACATCGATGACAACAAACCTTAGACTATTTTGGGCGATTTCAAAGTCACTAGACATGTCAACAAAAGACTCCTGATTTCTGAGCTCTCTCGGAGTATGCTCGACTTTAACAACTATATTCGCGATTTAGGTTGCATAGAACCAGCCTGCTCTAGAAATTTCTTCAACTGGTCATCCATGTGTGGTAACAACCACGTGAGAAAGAGCCGAATCGATAGGGGGATAATCAATAAAAATTGGGCCATCAAATTCCCACATTCAAGTTCTCAGTCCTGGTATCTCCGACCACTGCCCCATCATGCTTTCCTGAGATAGAAAGGAAAGAACCAAACGTCCCTTCAAGTTCTTCAATTTCTGGATGAAAAATAACGATTTGAGTGATATTATCAAAAACGTTTGGACCGAACTGATTCAGGGTACAAAAATGTACCAAGTCATCCAAAAGCTTGCCCTCCTAAAAACTAAACTCCAAAAACTTGACAGGAAACAGTACAGTAATATCTCACGCCGAGTCCTTAAATCCAAGTCAAAGTTGGAAGCCATCCAGAACAGCCACCTCCGCCACAACAGTACGAGCCAAGGGTACGACGAATAAAAAGAGGCCCTCACATAATTCCGCAATCTCAGCTCCTATGAGGAAAGTTTTGTCTACCAAAAATCTAGGTAAATTGGCTCACGCTTGGCGACAAGAACACAACCTTCTTCTACCGGAAATGCTCTACTAGAAACTTCTGTAACAGTGCCATTTGTCTCGAGCGGAGTGACGGAAGCACAACCTAGGGGCAGAAACAAGTGCACTTGGAGGCAATCAACTTTTATCGTGGCCTCATCGGTATCATAAAGGATCCCTCAAATTACTTGAGCTTCCTTTACTAGTTTTTGACTCAATCAATTTGAGCACCATTCACGATTTCTTAACCGCCTCTGGTTTCCCTTGTATCTTTATTGAATGGATTATGCAGTGTGTCTTGACCCCCCCACTTCATTGTGAGCGTGAACGATATCCATGATGAGTTTTTCAAAGGGGAAAACAGGGTTAGACAAGGGGATTCTCTTTCTTCCTATATTTTCATTCTTATTATGGAGGTCTTTGAGTGCATTGTTAAAATGCTCCTAAAGTACCGACCTTTCACTCACCACCCTTATTACAAACAAAAATCTATCACTCATATATGTTTTACAGACGATCTCTTCATCCTAGCTGACGATGACTTTGTTAGAACTATCAAGAAGGCTCTCACCATTTTTTCAAGTGTTACAGGTCTCAGAATTAATTAGGGAAAAAGCCTTGCTTTCTATGGCAGCGTCAAGGAGGAAACCAAAGCCAGCATATTTGGGATCATGGGCATTGAAGAAGGATCGTTCCCCGTCCGATACTTAGGCATCCCGCTCTCCTCTAAACAACTCCAGATCTCGCATTGTCGACCTCTAATTAAAAAGGTAAAAAATGTTATTCTAGGATGGGCTACTAAAAGACTTTCTTATGCAGGTCGCATTGAGCTGGTCACTAGAGTCGTTATGGGTATTATCGGATATTGAGCGCAGCAGATCGTCCTCCCGAAAAAAGTCATGAAAGAATTGGATCAGCTTATGAGGAATTTCATTTGGGGGACTCAAGGGCATGGTGGGAAAAAGATCAAATGGACGGACACATGCAAGCCCAAAAATGAAGGAGGAATCAACATCAAGGATAGTGTCTCCTAGAACAAAACTCTCATCTACATGCACTTTTGGTCGTTGGAAAAGAAATAGGATTCGCTTTGGGTCAGATGGGTACACTTGAGGTTCATCAGAAAAGACATCAGCATTTGGACATGCAAGATCAGAATGGATATGGCGTGGTCCCTTAAAAAATTCTAAAGCTTAGACACAACGTGGGCAAGATGATCAACATTCAAATTAGAAACGGTAATGACACTCTGTTCTGGCATGACCCCTGGTTCGAAAACAGACCCATCCTTCATAACAGTGTCTTCTCCATTACTCATATCAAGTGAGAATGTCAATTGGCCACAGTTCAACAAGTCAAAAGCGGCGATTGGAGCAACCTTCTAAGCACTATTTAGAAGGTGCGAGAATCATTGACACACTTTCATCTTATTATCTGAATAACCATGAGGGTTCTCGTGTTTGGAGTGTCGAGAACAATGGTAGGTTCAACTCAGGGTCTGCTTGAGATTGTGTTCGTGATCATGGGGATATTGTCCCATGGTCCCACTTAGTGTGGTCTACCAAAGTGTTCCCAAACAACAATTCATTTTATGGCTCACCTTCCATGAGAGACTCAATACCCGTGATCGGATAAAGAAGTACATGAGCATCCCAGATCCTAATTGCCTTCTTTGTTCGGAAAATGAGGAGTCCATTGAACACCTCCTTGGGAACTGCCCTTTTGCCTTATTACTTTTGCGCAGATTCTCCGCATCAATGAGCCTTCTCAGCTTCCCAAACGAATGGACCGACATCAAGGACCTCACCATCATCAATACCAAGAGAAATGACTTCAACTCTAATACCTTCAAGTGCCTTTTCATCAACATTGTTTATCACATTTGGATGGAGAGGAATGCTAGAGCCTTCTCAGGTGTCCGCAACAATGCGAATACAGTCTGGAACAATATTATCACTAATGGCAACTCTCTCATCCAAACATGGAGACGTATTCCCACAGACGAGAAGAATTGGTTAATTTGTAAAAACTGGAACATCGCTTAAGAGAAAGTCACCATGACCACTGATTTCATTGCACTTTAGTTCTCAATTCTCATTTGTCATCTTCTATATCTCTTTTTTTGTACCTCATTCAGTTTGTTTTTACTCTGATTTCCTTTAAACTCATGTAACTCCTTTTCCTTTTTATGGATTTTATTATATTGGCGCTACATCGTCTTTTAAAAAAAAAAAAAAAAAAAAAGTGTCTATGTAATGGAGTATTATCTAAAGAGAGAGTATACAAGATAGCGGTGCGCTTGTATCATCTTGTGTTGCTACTACTGATGGTGAGAGAGATTCAATTGCGCGCTATAAGAAGGAGGAGGTGAATGAATGGAAATAGGCTTTCTTTCATCGCCATAAATGACGGGATTTTCAGAGATTTTGAAGGAGCAGATTCTAGAGGTTCTCTACCGTTTTGTGTTCTAGGGTTTATGCTTATGATTGAGTTTAATTAAGTTTATCTCATGGGATTAACTATATATTCAAAAATAGAAAGTTATGGTACAATCGCTGAAGAATTTTTTTTAATATTATCCTCCAAGCAAACGGGCTAGATTTAATTCATTGATGACCTTCAAACGAGAGAGAATATCAGATTAAGAGAGAAGAAGAGAGGATTCTTGAAAATTTCTTTTTCCTTTCCACCTGTATTATTAAAAAATTATAGTTGTCAAATTCTCGGTCGCAGCATGCAGAAACGTCGATCCTTGGTCTTCAGCAGCGGTACTAAGTGGAATAGACAACATCGGTCCCAACTGCACATTAGGTTCAAATTCTCAGTCGTAGGTGAACATCAGCGTCGGTCTTCGGACCCTAGCGTGCATCAGCATCGGTCCTTGGCTCATTGAGCGCAGCAGATGTCGGTCTCAATCTTCAGCAATAGTAGGTGCGAGTTCTCGGTCTTAGGGTGCAAGAATCTTTGATCCTCGATCCTCGTGTGCAACAAGCTTTGGACCTCGAGTTCAACAAGCTTCGGTTCTCAGGTGCAGAAAAGCATTGGTCCTTGATCCACGGGTGTAGTAAGAGTCAGTCCTCGGGTACAACAAGCTTCGGCCCTCGAGTACAGCAAGTTTCGGTCCTCGATCCTCGGGACCGAAACTTGCTGTACTCGAGGGCCGAAGCTTGTTGTGGTGTGGTTCTCCTAAGAGTTATCAGTGGTATCTGATAACTCTTAGGAGAACCACACCTTAAAAGCTAGCTGATAAGGTGGGAGAGCCTAAGAGTTATTAAACCAAACCCAGAATCACTCTACATTGCCGCCCGACATCCACGCGGCCAAGGTCACGGCAATCTTCCCCGATTCCGCCCTCCCCGCGCTTCGTCGCACCAACGGTTCAATGTAGAGACCTGCTCTGATACCACTGATAACTCTTAGGAGAACCACACCTTAAAAGCTAGCTGATAAGGTGGGAGAGCCTAAGAGTTATTAAACCAAACCCAGAATCACTCTACATTGCCGATGTTGTGAATCTAATATTCACAACAATGATGATTCTATTTCCAAAGATGAGGATGCTATTTCCAAACAGGAGGATTCTATTTCCAAAGATGAGGATGCTATTTCCAAACAGGAGGATTCTATTTCCAAAATTACTGAGGGTTGAAATAGACGTAGTTATATCTTTTAAGGGTTATTTTATAATTTGTTAGTCTATAAATAAGGATAGAATTGTAAGGAGAGGGATATATTTTGGTATTCTAAATTGTTATACTTTCTCTTTCTAATTACCAGAGCCGTCGCTCCTGGTAACCCTAACCCTAATAAACTCCCAATTTCTATTCAGTCTGTTCTTCTATTCATTCTGTTCCTTTTATCAATCTATTCTTCTATTCAATCTGTTCTTCTACCTATTCTGTTCTCATTCTGTTCTTTTACTCGTTCTGTTCTTCTTTATCTATTCTACGAAACTATTATTGTGAGATTTATATCGTGATTGACAGTAAGGTCACGACAAGTGGTATCAGAGCTTACGATCCTCGGACTTCCGCTGAGAATGGTGAATTCACGTAACAAAAGTAATGAAGAGATGATCCAGAATCTGACTGAACGCATCGAGACGATGGAATCACAGATTAATGATAAGTTCCAGTTACTGCAGTTGGAGAATCTCAAAATTAATCAGAATATTGAAGCGAATCAGATAGAAACTGCTCGTAACTTTGAGATTATGCAGAAAGATAACGCTGAAAAATTTGAATATATGATAAGGCTGTTGGAATCCAAGAATTCCAACACAAATAATAAATCAACCGAAGACCAAGGAGGAGGTTCAAATACACCTCCACTACAGCCGAGATCTGGATATGGAACAACCCCGTATGAGAGAGATGGGATTTACAGAAGGCCAGACAAACAGCCGGTCGGACAAAATTTCAGAACAACTGGGACCCCTATCAGTAATCAGAAGCAAACGACAGGTCCTAATTCGATACGGACGGCGGGGGGTATGTCTATTAAGCAACCACGGATGGATCTGGACAAATTTGATGGTTCAAACCCTAGGGGATGGATCAGAAGAGTCAATAAGTTTTTTGATCACTTCACCATGCCTGAAGAAGAAAAGGTAAGCTACGTGTCTTATTTTCTTTCTGGTGAGGCTGATGTATGGTTCTACGATTATCTGATAGATCATCCATTACCAAATTGGGAAGAATTCTCTGAAGAGGTGTTATTAGCATTTCAAGAAGAGGGACACCAAGATGTGATAATAGAATTTAATCAGTTGAGACAGATAGGGACTTTGAAAGACTATATCTATCAATGGCGAGAGCTAAGAGCATTAGTTGCAGCTAAATGTTTTCCACAGAACGACGAATACTATGTGAAGAGTTTCATGGGAGGCTTACGACCTGAATTGAGAGAGGTTTTAAAGATGGCAGGACCAGTGACATTAGATCAGGCAATAAAACTAGTTAAGGTGAAGGACGAATTTCTCGAACCTCTTGGTAAGGAAAAGAAAATGTTCTCCAAATTGTCAACTCAGACCTCAGATGAAACACAACCAAAACCACCATGGAGTAATAACCAACAAGAAATGAGAGAAAAACGTGCTAAAGGTATTTGTTTCAAGTGTGACGGAAAATATTCTAAAGATCACGTTTGCCCCAATCGTCATCAGTTATTCAATATTGAAGTAATGGAAGACGAGATAGATGACTGGTTTAAAGCTAAAGAGGAGTCCAAAGCCAAATATATTTATGATGACTGTCTTAAGGCTAAAGAGGGGGCTAGAGTCGAAGGAGTTAACGACGGGGGTTCGATTTCAATGCACGCTCTTAATGGGAGTGCTAATAATGCTACGCTCAAGATTCTTGGGCAGCTCAAGAAAAGGAAAATCACTATATTAATTGATAGTGGCAGTACGCATTCGTTTATTGATGAGGGTACTGCATCTCAGTTGGGTTGTGTTCTAAAGGAAACAATACCTATGGGGGTGACTATTGCAGGCGGAGGCAGAATATTTAGTCGATTCTTATGCACAAATTTGGCTTGGAAAATGCAGAGTCATGGTTTTCTACTAGACTTCCGAACGATCAAATTGGGAGGTTATGATATGGTTTTGGGAGTTGATTGGATGACTAAATATGGACCAGTGAGCCTTGATTTCGAGGCGAGAGTTATGAAAGTTAGGTTATCGGGTGAGAAGATTCGACTGTCGGGTGATAAAGAGGGTAGTTCCTTTTATTTAATGACAGGGGACGACGTAGCTCGTAATGTGAAGAAGGGTGACGAATGTTTTGGGGGTCAACTATTTTTTATGGATGCTGAGTCTACAACTCTGTTATCAGCCCAAATTCCTAAATTCTGTAAACAGTTTCCGATGCAGAAGCCACGTTCGAAAAGGGCAAGGAAGTTCTTAAGGGGAAGGGGATGTTGTGAATCTAATATTCACAACAATGATGATTCTATTTCCAAAGATGAGGATGCTATTTCCAAACAGGAGGATTCTATTTCCAAAGATGAGGATGCTATTTCCAAACAGGAGGATTCTATTTCCAAAATTACTGAGGGTTGAAATAGACGTAGTTATATCTTTTAAGGGTTATTTTATAATTTGTTAGTCTATAAATAAGGATAGAATTGTAAGGAGAGGGATATATTTTGGTATTCTAAATTGTTATACTTTCTCTTTCTAATTACCAGAGCCGTCGCTCCTGGTAACCCTAACCCTAATAAACTCCCAATTTCTATTCAGTCTGTTCTTCTATTCATTCTGTTCCTTTTATCAATCTATTCTTCTATTCAATCTGTTCTTCTACCTATTCTGTTCTCATTCTGTTCTTTTACTCGTTCTGTTCTTCTTTATCTATTCTACGAAACTATTATTGTGAGATTTATATCGTGATTGACAGTAAGGTCACGACACAAGTTTCGGTCCTCGATCCTCGGGTGTGGTAAGCATCGGTCCTCGGTCCTTAGTTGTAGCAAGCTTTGGTCATCGGTCCTCGATCCTCGATCCTTGGGTGTAAAAAGCATCGGTCATCGGTTTTGTGTGCAGAAGAACTCGTCGGTCAGCTAGCATCCGTGTGCTCTCTATGGTGTCTATTTCTCGTTTAGAGGCGCTGCTACAACAAAAGGTTTGATGTTTTTTGACTTGATCCTAATCTAACTAATTTTTGGTGATCCAAATGGATCCCAAATTGCATACAAATTTCCAAAATTTTCAGAATTTCCAGAATGGTTATTAACACGTAAATAAACATTTATATGAACAAAAAAAATCTTGATTCAAACAATTATAAAATTAAATCAAATAGATCAAATGAAGGCATATTATATATATATATATATATATATATATATATATATATATATATATATATATATATATATATATATATATATATATATATATATATATATATATATATATATATATATATATATATATATATATATATATATATATATATATATATATATATATATATATATATATATATATTTTTGGTTGAATTTTAAGGTTCTTGGAAAAATTCTTGGTCAAGGATTTGTATTCTAACATTAAACCATAATCTCCCCCAAACTAAAGCGTTCAAAGCGCTTATTATTCGCATTTAGTTCAGGGAGATCCAAGTTTAAATCAATAACACATGTTCTTGATCGAGAGCCAAATGGCCAATTCTTTAGCCGAATTTTGGTTTTAGAAAAGTTTTTACCCTTTTATTTACATTGAACTTTTGGGGTTTTTTAGTTATGTTTTATTTTAATTACATATTAAGTTATGTTATTATTATTTACATATTGCAGAAAGTTAAAGACCTTGGTTAATAATCATACATACAATCACATTACATAATAGAAAAAGAAAAAAATACTTTTATTATGTAAAAGACAAAAGTAAGAGGGGGAACTCAAGAAATTTACAAAAGTGGTTTCTAATTAGTGGTTTCTTAGGACATTTTAAAGAGGGGCAACCTAGGGGCATTGGCCATAAAAAAACGGATCATTGTGCAAAACATTTAGATTTAGATCCCAAAACGGATTATTTAGATTTGTATCCCAAAACATTTTATAACTTAAGAATTTGGCAACATTTGAATTAACCACCGAATTAGAACTTTTGTTTAAAAGAGTCATGGTATCTTCAAAGATTTAAAACTGTAGAGATATATATAAAATAAATAAAATAAGTTTAAGGTCTTAAATCAAAATCAAGAATTAGTCTAGGGACTTATTTATCGGTCTTCTTTAGATTAACTTTGAAATGAGCTAGTGTTCATGTATTAAAAAAGTTGACTTATTGAATACATTAATAGGGGTAGTTTGGGGATATGTATAGATAGTTCAACTTCAAATTTTATTCTATTTTATTTGCTAATCATTTCAATTTCAAATGGATGGATAACTGAAAACTTGTTTATTAGTTTATATGAGTATCAAATGAGTTTATATAAGTTTTGCTTATTTTAAGATTTCCTTATTATAAGCAAGTCCCCACCTTACATGTGAATCATTAATAATTCATGTTTATTTTATATATTTTATTCCACACATTAAATTTAAGGCTCAATTCTTAGATTGGGACCCCGGAAAAATTAAAATTTTTAAATTTTTGTTTCTATCTTTCGAGTTTTTTTAATCTACAAAATTGAAGTTGACATAGGTTTTTTTTTTTTTTTTTTTTTGAGAAAACGACTTAGCGTCATTTCATTAAAAATTCCCAAAAACGGGAAAAAAAAAACACGAGTTTAAGAGATCATTCTAGACAGACCTAGAATGATTTTGAAGTCGTAACATTCTGAATAAAAGCTAAAAACGTAAATGAATTATCTGTTTACAATGCTTTCAATTCTAGTGAGTTTAAAAAACGGTAAATTCCAGTTCCTGCAGATATTCCAGTTTTGCTCCGTGCTTGGAATTCCTCTCCACGTTCCCGCGAGGGCGCTGCAATCCGATACAATATCTTTCCATAACTCGTCAATGCTCCTGCGGGTTCTGTCATATACCCTTGCATTCCGTTCTTGCCAAATGTTATACACCACTGCTCCAAAGCCGCACTTGAACACGCTTGTTGCAAATCTATTTCCCTTGACTTTGAGTAGTGCCGCTTCTTTGATTTCATTCCATTCGCTCGGGAAACTGATCAGCTCCAGGCTTTTATAGAATCTGTCCCAAAGCTCCGAAGCAATACAACAGCTCCCGAATAGGTGATCTATGGTTTCTTCATTTCCTATGCATAGAAGACAGCTCGCGTCCGGGATGCTCATATACTTACTGATACGATCACGTGTGTTGAGTCTTTCCCAGAAGGCGAGCCATAGGATGAACTGGTGTCGAGGGATAATCTTCGTTGACCATACAAGAGGAGCCCATTCTACTTTCTGCGCTTTTTCCCGGATTACCTCCCATATTTTCTTCAATACCAGCTTCCCATTGTCCTCAGCTTTCCATTCATGAATATCCGGTCTGTCGTGTAGTTGTATGTTACTTATATGATCAAGTATCCTCTTTCCTTCTGGAATTCTTCTCAAGAGCAAGTTCCAATTCCCGTATTTGATGTCTCTGATTTTCGCTTTTGCGCAGTCCCTTCTGATACGAGTATTTTGAAACTGCTCCTTGTCGATGATGGGCTGGTTTTCAAACCAAGGGTCGTGCCAGAATAGAGTGCCTTTCCCGTCCCCTAGTCGGATGTCATAAAGATCTGCAATATCGCTTCTTAGTTTAAGAATCTTTTTTAGAGACCAACTCATACCTTCGTGAATTTTGCAGGTCCAAATGCTGGTTTCGTGTTTCATAAATCTCGTATGCACCCATTTGATCCATAGTGACTCCTGATTGCTCTCCAAAGCCCACAGATGCTTGAAGGTTAGAGCCTTGTTCCACTCGATACAGTTCTTCAAGTCGATGCCTCCCTCGTCCTTCGGTTTGCAGAGAGCGGTCCATTTGACTTTTTTTCCTCCTCTTCCACTATTACCCCAGATAAAGTTTCTCATCAGTGTGTCGAGTTCCTTCATTACCTTCTTCGGAATGACCATTTGCTGCGCCCAATAGCCAACTATGCACATAACCACGGTTTTGATAAGTTCGATCCTCCCTACATAAGAAAGTTTTTTCGCTGCCCAGCCAGATATCGTGTTTTTTACCTTTTCAATCAGCGGCTTGCAGTGTGAGATCTCGATCTGCTTTGCAGTTAACGGAATTCCTATGTACCTTATGGGAAATCTGCCTTCCTTGATGTCCATGATGTTGAAGATGTCCTGTTTTGTTTCGTCCTTCACGCCTCCATAAAATGCCACACTTTTGCTTTCATTAATAGTTAAACCTGTTACCTCAGAAAAGAACGTTAGTGCAGCCCTAATAGTTTTAATGGAATCAACGTCCGCGTGCGCTAGAATGAACAAATCGTCAGCAAAGCATAAATGTGTTACCTCCTCTACCTCACAGAATGGGTGAAAGATGTATGGACGATTCTTTCGGAACATCGCGAAGATGCTCTCAAAGATCGCCATGATAGCTACGAAAAGGTAAGAAGAGAGGGGGTCCCCTTGCCTTACCCCATTTTCACCCTTGAAATAGCCTCTATGGACTCCATTGACGCTAACAACAAAGCAGGATGATGAAACGCATTGCATAATCCAATCGATAAAAATCATAGGAAAAGCAGAAACAACCAGAAAGTCTCGAATGGCTTCCCATCTAACAGAGTCAAAAGATTTCTTGATATCTATTTTGAAAGCCACTCTCGGGAATATTTTCTTTTTCCCGTAGCCTTTTAATAGGCTCTGCATGAGAAAAATATTATGAGAGATTGTCCTACCGGGGATGAATGCAGATTGATTAAGATTTATTATTTTTCCTATAACATTTTTAAAACGTTTAGAAATGATTTTGGAAATTATTTTATAAATCACATTGCAGCAGGAAATTGGTCTGAAATCTTGTACTTTCTCAGGTACCGCAGTTTTGGGGATCAAGGTTAGGACCGCTGTATTCCATTGCTTTAACATCTTCCTGTTTTTGAAAAACTCCAGAACCCCATCAGTAACATCTTTACCCACAACCGACCAATTATCTTTGAAGAACTGTGCATTAAACCCATCAGGACCCGGACTTTTATTCCCATCAATACTAAACAGAGCTTCTTTAACCTCAACCTTCGTGACCACCCTTATCAACTCGCGACTATCTTCTGCAGAGATTTTCCTATCAATAATTTGATACAAGGTATTCAGGTGACTTTGATGCTGCTTTCTTGTACCCATAAGCTGCTTATAGAAATCAATAGCCAGATCTTGGACACCCTTTTGACCCTGAACATATTCACCATCATCATTCTTCAGCCTGTACACATTGTTTCTCATGTTTCTAGCCTTGCATTTTCTGTAGAAGAAAGCTGTGTTTTTGTCACCCAACGAAAGCCAGCTCTGTCTTGATTTCTGTCTAACAAAATTCTCTTCAAGCAGACTCAGCTTCCTGAAGTTTTCAAGCGCATATCATTCTGTTTCATTGAGTTGTTCATCACTATCATCCCTTAATAACTTTTTCTGAACCTCTTCCAGTTCTTCTCTAGCAGCCAGAACTCTATTAGAGATATTGCTGAACTTCTTCTTGTCAAAGCTTTGGAGATGATTCTTCAAGAGCTTAAGCTTCTCAGAAACCCTGTACATGTTGGAACCTCTGACATCTGTTGACCATACACTTTCGAGGATACCCTTGAATTTATCGTTATCCATCCAAAAATTGAAAAATTTAAAGGGCCTTTTGAACATTTCTTCCTTTTCCCAGAACAATTTAATCGGGCAGTGATCAGATATACCCGGATTCAAAACATGAAGTTGACTTCTCGGAAATTGGTTAATCCAGTTCTCATTTACCAGACATCTGTCAATTCTACTTTTTCTAATTTGTTCATTCCCTCTCGTAGAAGACCAAGTGCAGAAGTTCCCAGAATTGGTAGGCTCGATACAACCCATATCTCTGATGCAGTCATTAAATTCAATCATATCCCGAGTAATTTCAGATTCTGGGCTACGATCAGATTCGTTTCTAGTTACGTTGTAATCACCGAGGACAGCCCAAGATTTATCAATACCGATCCAGTTTCTAAGACAATTCCAAAGGAGTCTTCTTTCCGTGCTTGAGTTGCTACCATAGATAATAGCAAGATTAAACACGATTCTTGTGATTCTGTCTTTGACCTCCACCAGGATTGCTTGATCATTCAAAAAAAGAGTCATCACCTCAACAACTTTGTTATCCCAAATAACCCAGATTCTGCCCGTTTTGTCATTTGAGTTATGAATGATTTCCCAGCTACTATCAATACACAGTTTGCTAACCTTCTCAACGTTCCGACTTTTGACTTTTGTCTCAAGAATACCCATAATAGTGATCTTCTGATTCTCAATGATCCTCCTGATTTCTTTACATTTTAGAGGGTCATTGAGTCCCCTTATGTTCCATGTCACTATATTCATGAATGAATATAAGTGTTGGGTTCCTGACTTTCCAGACTGTCCTGGACCTCTTCATCAGAGAAATCATAAGCATCACTTGCCTCACTATCCTCAATGGCTACAGTTTGATTACATGGAATACTATTGCCATTGAGTGAGGGTTGCCTTATGTAGATCTCATCTTCTCCCGTGATAGATTTAGTAGCTTCTGGATCCAGGATCTTTCTGCTTTGTCTTCGATTTTCATCTTGTTCTGCTTTAGTAGATCTTTTCTGACTTTGAACCTCTTCACTACTAGATTCATGTTTGTTATCGGTTTTTATTCGCCCTACTTCGGAATTAAGGCTCACTGCCTTATTCAAGACCAAATCGTCTTCTTCTGCACTTGATCTTTTGATTTCACAAAACCCAAGATTTCCCAGTCCATTTTCAAGAGCTTCTTTATTACTTATTCCAAGATTCTCCTGTTCATCATCTCGAAAGGTGGCTCTGAGCCCAAGGGTCATGTCATTTCGAATTTTGATGACATTGTTTTTTAGGTTCCTGCTTGCATTCCTAGAACTGTGAAGAGTAGACTCACGGCCTATTGGAGTGTCTTCAGATCCAATTTTGCTTGTTTCATATGGGCCAAGTATTCCCCGTCCCATAGATCTTTGAATTTCAGAAACTTTGGAACTAGGACATGTAGTTACATCAAGACCAGTTCTTTGATCAGTATTGGGATTAGTGGAGTTAGAACCAACAATAGTATCATCCACAATAATAGGACTTGTGCCAGTATTAGGACCAATATAGCCGGGATTAGCAATGGTTGCACATTTTTCATCAGGACCTGTAGTAGCAAGTCCGGTAGCTTGAGTAGTTTCATGATCAACAAGTCCAAGACCAGACTTAATTTGGTCAATATGGCTAGCAACAGTAGCTTTATGAGAAGCTCTAGGACCAGTGTGTCTATGTACAGCTTTATCAGGACCGATACCCTGGCCAGGACTGACATTTTGAATAGGACCTATTCTTGAGAAAACAGAATCCTTAGGACCGGTGCCCTGAACATGACCAATATGATCAACGTTAGTAGGGCCAGCTTGTACCCTTACCCACTTCATTCTTTTTCCTATCTTCTTCCTTACCCTTATCTGTTCTTGCTTTTGGTTGCCCATCTTATCATCCTTAGTGCGCTCATTGCTGTTAAGTTCAGACCTGTTCACATTTCTCTCAACCTGAGCCTGGTTAGAGTCATTGATATCGCTTACTTGAGTGTTGTTATTGGCCTTCAATTTTAGATTATTATTGACTGGACATTTATTCGTAGCGTGTGTGAAAGTGCTACACCATATACATCGATTTGGTTTCCATTCGTATTGTACTCCAATGTCAAATAAATTTCCCAGTCTATCTTTAAGTTCAAGCTTGATTGGAAGAGAGCTACTTGGATGGATTTCGACACTAACTCTGGCCACAGATGCACGCCCATAACCTTCCATTGCTGGGTCAAACATAAGTGGTTTGCCTATAATGCTTGAAATATAGGCCAGGCCCATCGGGTTGCACATGTGTGGTGGAACATTCTTGAGATTTACCCAGATTTGTTCAAGTTCAGGCGGTCTATGATTAGTATTAAGTTCCTCGCTCCACTTGTACAACTTGAATCTTTTTCCCCTGATAAAAGTATATTCGCTCTCTATGATCGACTTTATTTCGCTTCCATTCCTGAAGGATAGAAAGTAGAATCTGTGATCATTGATTGTGATCCTCTCTAGACCAGAGGATTCCCACTGACCCATCAACGTTCTTTTAACCTCAGCAAATGGTGCTTTCATGTTGCCCATAAAATGTCAAACTATGACAAAGTCCCATGCCTTGACACATTTTTCTTCAATTTCGGGTGGGAGCTCAAATCGGTGAGGATGATCAAGTGTAATTACCTTTGGGAATAAGGTGTCTATTTGGAATTTTCCCTTTTCTGGATCGCTCATGGCATTTCCATTCCACACCTTTCCTTCTTGCCAAGTTTTATTTGGGTTGCTCATGATAGTGTACACCTTTATTTTATTACATTTCGAAATTTCCTTCATGGCGTCAACCGTCCACTTGATCACTTCATCATATTAGTCTTTGTTGAAGAGATTCCAATTCTTTAGATAGTGAGTTTTGAACTGAGCATTCAACTGATCATTTCTTTCTTGGGGCATCGTAATCTCTTGTTTATTAATTTGGAAAAATAGCTTCTTCATCTGGTTTCTCAGTCCTGCCAAATTTGCTATTTCGTTTTTCCTCATTGACCACGTTGGACCAGCAGTAAGATCCTTGTTATCAGCCTGAGTATTTTCTTTGCCAGGAATTGCAGCAGTAGGAGGAGCTGAGGAGGTGACTGTTTCAGGGATGCTATCTTTCCTGACTTGTTTGTTCTTTTCGGCCCATCTAACCCTTATATTTCTCACAAAACCGTTGTCTTCAATTGTTCCGATCTTCTTTAGAATATCCCCTTTAGTGCTCTTCTCTTGTGTATCAGTTTTCCTCTTTTGAATACTATCAATTGGCATTTCAGGATCCAGATTAACGAGTGGAGAAAACGCACCCAGGTTCAATATCTCAGGGTTAGCCTCGGGTGTCACAGTTTCCTTGGGATTTACTTCAAAATTCTTCTTAGAACTTGAGTTATTTGCCTTCATGTTTTTCCTTTCTTTGATTTTCGATTCATTCTTACCCTTCTTAGCTGTTTTAGAATTATTCGATCTAGTTTCTTGATCGATCTTTTCAATTTCAGCACTTGTTTTGGAAGAATTATGTCTCTTTGCTTTTGGTTTGATCTTTATTGCCGATATCTTCTTCATGGATTTATGATATTCGAGGTCGCATATTATTGTTTCATCATAGTCAGTGCTATCGTCTGATTCCAAATCAACATCTATGCTTTGGTTCTTTTGATTCGACCGGTGGCTCATAGCTTTGTTAGTAGATTTATTATCTTGGCGATTAGGACCGGTAGAAGGTGGATATGTGATGTCAGGACCGGCATTTAAAGATATAGGACCGACATTAGAAGAGTTAGGACTGACATTAGAAGATCTAGGACTAGCATTAGAAGAGCTAGGACCAGCATTTGAAGAGCTATGACCGACGTTTGAAGAGCTAGGACCGGCATTTGAAGAGATATGACCAATGCCATGAGTAGTTTTAGTGTATCCAGGACCGGCGTGTTCAGGATCAATGACTTGAATATTCATGTTATCCACCCTTGTTAGACCCAACTTTTTTGCAACCAAATTATCTTTTTCAGACCCAGCCAAGCGAAAACCGTTGGCTAACCCCATATTAGACCCGGCCAAGCGAAAACCGTTGGCTAACCCCTCATCAAACGCGGCCAAGCGAAAACCGTTGGCTAATTCTTCTAGTTTCATACATTCTTCACCTCTTATACCCTGACTTAAATTCTGACCCAACTTATTTGTAGCTTCCATGAGATCCATACCCAGACCCAGATTGTCATTCATGATGTCATCAATCAACGAATCAATATAATTTCCAGTCAAGCTTTCACCATTGGCTATACCAATCAAGTTCAGTTCATCATCCTTTATATCTGTATTATTAGGCTTTTCTAATTTAGCTGAATTTATTTCCATGAATAGCTCTAACTCAGATCCAATTTTTTCAGTGTTTCCAGATTCTGTTAGACTATGTCCTTTAATAGTTTCAGCTAGATGTGCAGGCTGTTTAGAAGATCCTGCAATTTTAGTCTCAGTTTCAGAATCCTGGGCGCATTTAGTGTCTTCTGTCCAACCTTTTTCAAACCTAGTACATAGTCTGGATATCTGACTTTCCATTTGATCCTTAGCAGGACAGGTAGACTTAGCATTCTGATCATTAATGGAACCCGAGACTTTTAGATTTGCAAGATTTCTCATTGTAGAACAAGACTCTGAAATTATATCCTTCTTTGGACCTAATGGACTCTGAGCAGCTGATATCTCCAACCCTGTAGAGGCAATTTCAAAATGATCTATTTTGCCTAGTTTAGCATCCTCTTTAGTAGGACCGATAAAATTTGTTTTCTGATCTTTCTCTGCACCTGAATTACCTAAACTGTCATGTTTTCCTGCTTCTGAAACTGACCCCGACCTTGTAATATTTTTTGAACCTATTAATTCTCGATCAACAGTCTTATTCAGCTCTATCATACTTACCTCAATAGGAACACCAGTACCAAATTCAGTAGGATCATTCAAAACAGACATAAATCTCAACATAATGTTTTCACCCGATTCAGAAACAGACCCCAATTTTGAGCTTTCAATAGGACCCAATAAACCTGTACAATTTATGTCATTTTCCTGCATTATCTTAGAGCCTTTTTGACAGATTATCTCCAACATTGGGACTGAATTTTCAGCACAAGCGACCCGATTGTCATCAATTTTAACAAGACAAGATTTCAAATCCAATTTCCCAACAGAATGACCGGTCAGGTCTAGGGTACCAACCAGCGACTCTAACGGTCCATTCTGTGCAGCAAGTCCAGTAACAACAGAATTTTTTGGAATTAAATTCCTATCATTTCTATATGCAGTACTGTCTTTTCCTATCAATTCAATCCTATCATTTCTATTATGAACATGCATATTGTTACAGTATGAATCCCCAATAGAACTATTCTCATGTAATTCATCAGCATGTGGAAAAGAACTCATACCCGATGATGTATTTGGCATAGAATCAATAGGCGCAACTTCTCCGTTGTTTAGGACTTCATCCATGATTTCTGGCTTCTGCTTCCTGGGATTGTTAAGAGACTTGCGAGTTCGTCTATCAGACCTAGCCTTGCTGCTTGTCGACGGCCCCTTCAGCACCTTCTTAGGATCATCAGGGCGGACTTGAAGGACGCCCCTTGCCCGAGTAACTACACTGGACGGGCGCGTACCAGTCATTGGAAAGATCAAGCGCAAACTGCCTAATCTTCAAAGGAGCCACAGAGGTTGGAATTCTGCAGCAAAGGGTGGGCGCAAACAGCACGATTGGAAACCAATCGCACCGGAACAGGGGCTTGAAAATAATTGCTCAAACAAGAAAGGGTTTAAGCAATTTTGGAACGGTCTGTAGCTACGAAAGCTTCCTCCAGACCGAACACTTGATTCAAACGGCGATAAAGAAGTTCAATGGAGACCTACCCGCGCCTCGCGGTGTGGTTTGATGTCCCGACCGAGGTCCGAACTAATCTGTAAACGAAAAGTGAGAAGAGGAGGGCGACCGACGCCGATTTGACGTCAAGTCTCTGCAGAAGGGGGTTTGACGAAATGTTCCGGTAAACGGTAAGAGAAGATGACCGCGACCGTTCCTTGCACAACAGAACACGTTCCAGAGGGCGCACGACAACCGATCGAAGGTGCTGGAGGATGGCGGCTGACTTCCAATGTAGAAGCGCGGTCGCGGCAAGAATCCGTGTCGTTTGTGTTGTTCGTGCCGATCGTGCCGAATGTGCCGATCGTGCCGATTGTGCCGATCATGCCGAAAACGACATAAATATCCGATCTAGAAACTATAATCGTGATTTCTCCCGATTCCTCTGTTCAAATTGAAATTCCTTCGGTCAGATTGTAGGGGGGAAAGAGACGCACCTACTGGAGAAATTTGAGATCATTCCGACGTCAAAAGCTTCGGCGGCGTTGATGTGCCGGTCGTGCCCGATGTGAGAAAAAAATCTCCAGAGAAAATTTCTCTCTCTAAGTGCGTTTTTTTGACATAGGGTTAAAGTTATATAAAACGAGATTTTATTTTAACGATTTCAAACACCATTAACTTATTATCTACTTATTATTTACGTGATATTTATAAATAAATAAAATATAAATGTCATTATTTTAATTACCGAAATGAAGTGAAGTGAGAGTTTTGACTACCGAATTTTAAAAAATCGGAAGTCAAAACCTTTAATTCGAAATCCTCGGAGGCTACTTCAAGGGTGAAAACGGTGTGAGGCAAAGAAATCTCTTATCATCTTATCTTTTTGTCGTCATCATGGCGATCTTTGAGTGCGTCTTTACGACGTTCCAAAAGAATCGACCATACATCTTCCACCCATTATGTGAGGAAGAGATCACCCATTTATGTTTTGCTGACGATTTGTTCATTTTTGCGCATACTGACGTAGATTCTATAAAAACTGTAATAGCTGCACTAACATTTTTTTTTCCTGAGATTACAGGTTTGACTATCAACGAGAACAAGAGCTTGTCTTTCTATAGAGGAGTAAAAGAGGAAATGAAAACAAGAAGGAAGTTTCCCGGTAAGATACATAGGCATACCACTCACGGCAAAATAGATTCAAATCTCGCACTGCAGATCACTAATCGAGAAAGTGAATAACTCAATTTCTGACTGGGCAGCAAAGAAACTTACATACGCTGGAAGAATTGAGCTAGTGAAAAGCGTGGTAATGGAATCATCGTTTACTGGTCGCAGCAACTTGTGCTCCTGAAGAAGGTAATGAAAAAACTTGATGCGCTAATGAGATTTATTTGGGGAAGCAGCGAAAGATGCGAAAAAAAGGTTAAGTGGACCGCAACTTTGCAAACCAAAGGAAGAAGTCGTCACAGGGCTTAAGAACTGTGTTGAATGGAATAAAGCGTTGACATATAAGCACATATGAGTCATCGAGAGCAAACAAGAATCACTTTGGATCAAGTGGGTCCACACCCGATTTATGAAACACGAATCAAGTGTTAGGACATCCAAAATAAGCGAAGGTATGGGATGGTCGTTAAAGAAAATCTTTAAGCTAAGAAACAATATAGCATGACTTTTTGACATTAGCTGGGGAGACGACATAAACACATTGTTTTGACATGATCCCTAGTATGAGGACCAACCGCTAATCAATAAAGAGAAATTCAGAAACATGAGGATCAAACAGGACTGCCTAGCTGCCAAGGTCAAAGACATTAAAGACAAGCTATGGAATTCGCTCCTTAGACGAATACCGGTGGGGCGACGCATTCTCGAACATATCAGTAACACCCAATTGAACGAAAAAACAGACATACACCAATGGAAAGTCGAGGAAAATGGGAAGATGATTTCAAGCAAAGTGTGGAACACCATCCGAGAGAAGGAGCAAACAATAGATTGGGCTAATCTGGTATGGTTGTCAAAGGTTATCCTGAGACACCAATTCATCTTATGACTTGCATTTCGAGAAAGGCTAAATATGAGAGATCGCATGAGGAAGTACATGAAAATTCCGGATTCAAGCTGTCTGTTGTGTGAAGGGAATGAATAAACAACTCATCATCTCTTCGGGAACTGTTCATTTTCCTCGAAACTTTGGAATAAATTTGCAAAAAATATGGAGATGACCAGATTCCTGGGAGACTGGAAAGAAATCAAGGAAGTGGCTGTGAAGAAAGCGAAGGGCACAAAGTTTAAGTCAAAGTTTTTCAAATGCGGATTCGGCTCAACAGTTTATAAGATCTGGCGGGAGAGAAACACGAGAGCATTCTCGAGGAATCGAAGAAGTCTGGAGCAGACCTGGGATGATATTGTAACTAACTGTAGCGCGAACATCTAGACATGGAGAAAAGCCCTGAAAACGAACATAATTGGAACCTTTGTGGTAACTGGAAGGTATCATATCATGAAGTCACCAAAGATGCTATTTTTTTAGCGAGATAAATGCAATTTAAACTTGTTTGTAATTATGATGATTGTTTGTAGTTAATTTGTTTTTAGGCCATAACGAACTTAATTTTCATAGGCTTGTCTATGAAAATACATAAACTCATTTGATTTTTTTTTTCCGTTTTTGAGAATTTTTAATGAAACGACGTTAAGTCGTTTTTCAAAAAAAATAAAATAAAATTAATGACATTATATTTTATTTATAAATGTCACGTACATAATAAGATAACGATATTTGAAACGTTAAGACGTTTTTGTATAACTTTAACAATAAAAAATTTCAAATGGTAAGGTTTAAAAAAGATGTTCAAAATTTTCAGCCCTAATTTGACAATTTGACCTTAAATTTAATGTATATTTATTTTTATTTATAACAATTAAATCGAATTCATTGTCATTTTTTTCCATTCAATAGATCATTTTAAAATCATACACGATCGACTCATATTAATTAGGATGATAAACCACACAGAAAATTGATAAAAGTGAACTTATTAAAGATAGACCAAAACAACTATAAACTGTTGGAACCGAGTTGATGTTTTAATGATAAAAAATGACGATTTAATCTACAGGTAGTATATTTATATATTTTGACATAAATAGAATAACCTTGACATTTTTCAAACTAGGGTTGGAGTGTTTTTTCATTTACTAATATCATATTAGTTTGAATTTTGACACCAATATAACTATTAATGTCCTTTTATGCTTAATTATTTTTGTTAGAACTTATTTTCATTTGATTAATAATATAATTTGTTTTATTTTAAAAATTAAAGAGATATTTTAGTTTGAAATTTAATAATTTAAAAAACAAACTTACTAAGAATTTTTTGAAATTAATTTTAGATATAATAAGATATATGAGATATGATTTTCATGCCTTAATTTATTATTTTTTTAAAGAGAAACAATTTTAATATTACATAGACGAGGTAAAGATCATAACAACTAAGGTGAAACATTCAGTCAAACAAATATGTTATACAAGTCATGATTTTATTTTATTGTTTAACCTTTGATTTATTTTGCGTACCTTATAATGGTCAGTTGAATGTTTTGAAAAAAAGATACAATGATTGTGATGAATATTTTCTATAATATCGACTGAATTAGAATATCGGTTAACGATAATAAATCCGTTAGTTTATGTCTTTTATCCCTAAGTTATTATATACTAAGTTTAATATATGTAGAATAATTAATTAATGGTAAGTTTAAATAGTTTTTTTTCTTCTAAAACTATAAAACTATTTAAACTTGTAATATTTTTGTCCATTTTCTTTTAAATTTTTATTGTTAACTATGAATTTCATATCAAATTAAACTAAGCATAAGCATTATCATGATAAAATTGTTTAAATATAATGTTGTGATTTTCTTAAATGAATAGATTTTTTTCTTTTTAAAATAAATATATAATTAAATAAAGTTGCCACAAATTGGATTTTATATCAAACTAAAACAGACTACCTATTAAGTGGAAACAATCAATATATCATATTCTGAAATGTAATTAACAAAACTCTTGTTTCATTAATTTCACATTGAGAGAGTGTCTTTCAACATTGAATGATATATCCTAACTTATAACTACTTAAACTCTCTGTTATATATATATATATTCCACACTGGGGTACAAGATTTAAGGTTTTTTGGACTTTTGCTACATTAATTTGGGTGGTTTGGGATGGTTTAAGATCCGAGATTGATTCCGAAGTTGGATTGGAATGATATTTTGACGAGTCACACATATTGCAGTTCCTTACAAGTTTCCTGGATTTGAGTATTATTGGAGCGACGGTTCATTGAAAAATGTAAGTTGTTCAATAATAACAATAAAAATAACAATAAAAGAAGAAAGAGTAATAAAAGCTAGCCACAACTAAAAAAAAATATAATGTCACACTGCACATCTAGCATGAGTTGAAGAATCTCTATAAGACTTAAATAATAATAAACCTAAACTTATACATTAGTTCTGATTGGGGTTTTTAAAAAACATAAAGAGAGAAAAAAATAATGATTAGTGATGATTTTGAAGAGGTGATGATTATTTTTGGTAAAAAGACTTAAAAGGTATTGATATATATATGAATAAAATAAAAAATAATAATTTAAAATAAAAGGTAATTTAGTATTTTGGTTAATGAAATGAGTGATGTGATTATTGAGAAGTGATTGATTGAAAAATTGATTTTGGATTAGTTTTTTAAAAAATCAAAAGGAACCAGCCTTAATATGATAATGATATTGCTTATTTTTGTCTTTTAAAAATTTTCTTCATACAAAAATGTTTTCTTAATTCAGATCATGCTAGATTTTAAATAATTTCTTAATAATTTTTTTTTTAACTTATAAAAATAAAATTTAGCGGATAATTAATCAGTTTACGGTTAACACGAGTACTTAGGTATTTTTAATTTACACTTTTTTTCAATTATTTCAATGTAAATATTCTCAATTTACTCTTTTTCAATGTATAAATCATTAAAAAAAAGATAAAAGGAAACAACACACAAAACAAATTAGATTTAACTATTTTAATTTTTTTCATATATAATTAACAAAAGGGTGATTTTGTCCTTTTCAAACTGAAAAAGAAAATGTATATGCTTTTTAAAGAAAGTGTTTGTGGATTATTGGACTCTGCAATAGGAAATTATCTGTTTTAAAATGGTTTTCCCCTTTAAAAATGAAATCATGACGATTCTTTCAAAATAAAAAATAAAATACATGGTTTTAAAAGGAAAGTGTTTGTTTTAAGCATTTGCTTTTATACTAGAAGTTTCTAATAGGATAGGTTGATTGCACTTCTTTAATTTTGGTTACAAAAATTGTTTTACTTCATTTTATTTTAAAACAATTCAAATTACTTCACCACTTGAATATATATTTATATTAAAGTACATAATTTGATATTAATTTTAAAAGTTTAAAAATCAAAAGAAAATTATCTTTGATGAAAGTTTTAAAAACAAACACAATACTAATATATATATATATATATATATATATATATATATATATATATATATATATATATATATATATATATATATATATATATATATATATATATATATAATATAATATAATGATGCTTAATTTTTAAAGTGTCCGGATTGCCGGCTCGAGAACTGTGGTTAATTTGGATATATGTGAGAGTAAATGGATACTTGAGATGGATTGTGAGTTGACATGCCCATAAACTTAAAACGGTTAAAAATAAAATTAAAAATGTTATAAGTATGGTTCGAACTTGCAACCTAACAAAACAAGTAAAATCTTTTGACCAACTAGGCTAATAACTATATTAAATTCAACCCAAAATTTGATAAACGTGTGATGTTTTAACAATATAAGTTCAACTTTTTAACTAACTAATATATATATATATATATATATATATATATATATATATATATATATATATATATATATATATATATATATATAATGATGCTTAATTTTTAAAGTGTCCAGATTGCCGGGTCGAAAACTGTGGTTAATTTGGATATATGTGAGAGTAAATTGATACTTGAGTCAGATCGTGGGTTGACCCGCCCATAAAAATTTCATTGTAATATTTTTTTCACGGTTTTATATTATTACTCGTGCAAATGCACGTGATACACGTTAGTTATATAAATCTTAGTTAATGTTGTGATTATATAGTTCAAAAGTATCTTGGACACATCTTAAAACAAATGTTAATTTGAAAGTATTAATTAACCTAATAAATATTAGAATTATTATAAAATTAATTACTTTTTACTTCTGTTTGAATTGATTGTCCATCTTAAATTTTTAGTTATATATTTTGTTTTGATGATATATATCATGACATGCTCTTGTATTATTTTTGTTTGCGCGTTTCAATAGGTTCATGCGAGTTAAATGTGGATTAATAAAAATTAATTTATCATTTAAATTAGTTTAATAAATGAAATTACTTACCTCACAACATTTGTCAACATACCGATCAAAATTCAAACAATTTCACAAACTTTATCAAGTTAAAAGAGACATGTGATTGTTATAAGAAGTGAAGAATGAGTTACACAATGTAAACTAGTGAAATATAAAACATGAGCTAGAAAGAATGTATTCTAACTTCAAATTCAACTTCACATACAATATAAATAAAAGTAAACATTGTAGTTTGAAGTAAACGAGAAGATTGCAAATAACTAAAATGATTGTAGTTTCATGGATTATTTGAAGGAAAATGCAATATCACTAAATTTGTTTTGAAAACCCTACATCCAAACCGAGTTCAAATGTAGCACAAGATGGGGCAATTAAAATTATCTGTTGTTACGAGTTCTCTTTTTATAGGGAGGGGCAAAACAGTAATATATATATTTTTTTTTACTGTTTTGCCCCTCTCTACAAGAGATGAATTCGTAACAGAGAATCCTAATTGTTGGGTAGGGTGCTCACCAGAGAAAAAAACTTTGAAAATGAAAAAAATTTGAATCGATATAACGGTAGAACGATTCAAATAAATTTAAATGATCTTATTTAATAAAAAATAGTAGGTTTAATTTTTCATTTTAAAATCAAATTTGTCTTTATCTATTACTTTTTTTTTTTAATTTTGAAATTGCATATTTTAAATTAAAAAAATGTATTAAATGAGTTTATACTAATTTGAGTAAAGTGTTACCTAATTTAGTGAAAGAGGTTTGAGAGACCAATCTTGATGGGTGATGGACCCAATCCAAGTCCACATATCCATTTAAGGTTGGACCGGAGTCTATCTTGTCAACATATCAATATTCAATTACATTTCCCAAAATACCCTTCCAAACAAGAGAGAGAAAACTCCCTCCCTCCCTCTGAATTTCCCTCCCCTTCTCTCTCTCTCCCATCAACGTTCCCATGTGACTGAAGAGTGGAAAAGCAGAGACTCCCAATAACACTCAGAAGAAAGATTTCAAGAGAGAAGAGAGATATAGAGAGAGAATCTGTACTTGGTGTGACTTCGCAATGCAAGATCCATCAAATTCTAGCTCAATTCCTCACAATGCTCAGAAACCACCGGCCAACGCGGCATTCAGGGGATCACATCACCGACGGGCCCACTCAGAGATGCATTTCCGTCTTCCAGACGACCTAGATCTCGTCTCCGACCCCTTTAACGGAAGTGCTGGAAGTTTTGACGAGATCGGGTCGGAGGACGATATCTTCTGCACCTATATGGACATAGAAAAGCTCGGATCCGGCTCGGCTGACGGCGGTGATTGCCGGATCGAAAATGCCGTCGGAGGAGGATTTTCTGCTGATGTTTGTGACGGAGAAAAGAATGTTAGGCCACGCCATCGACATAGTAATTCAGTTGATAGCTCTAGTCTGATGGGAGAAGGTATAGAGGCTAAGAAGGCAATGGCTCCTGATAAACTCGCTGAGTTGTGGACCCTAGATCCCAAGAGAGCCAAAAGGTATAATTTAAACTTCCATTGACATTCATTACTGACTAGATTGAACTGAGAAAGAGAGAGAGATGAGAGTTCCGTGTGATGATTACTAACTAGATTGAAGTGACTGAAGTTAGTTTGGAATTGGAAATCCATCTTTAAGTTTATCCCATTGACTTCCAATCTAGTATGGAGATTTACTTTTTAGTAATTCAGTCTTGATCTAAGAACATTGCAAAATGAATCTGAATTATAATGCTGTCTTGATGAAGTTGTTTCATGCTCGTTTTTAGATCTCTGTCTTAGTCATATCCCTTTTGCTTAATTGGGGAGGAACATAAGTTTCACATGAGAACTCTTGATCTCTTGATGTTGAACTCTTGTAATGATGTATCTGTCATTGAATGTTGTAGAATCTTGTTCACCGGTTAGGAAAGATACTTTAGGAAATAACAGTTAAGTTAGTTATAGGAAAGGGCAAGTCATTGACTTTCCTATTTAGGCTGTTGGATGTTTGATCCTCTTATTATTGTATAAGCAAATGCGAGAGAATGGTTGGGAAAGAAAGGGGGCGTTATGGAAACACGACTTCTTTCGATCAAAGTGAATTGAATCTCTTGGAGAGCTAAGTGTTTGCAGTTATATATCTAATGTGGTAAGAGACTGAGGTTTGAGGTTCGAGGTTCGAGGTTCGAGGTTCGATCGATCCTCACTGAAAGCGCTTTGACTGAAGTGGGGGTCGTAATCCTCCTTGAATAAAAGGAAATTGTGAAGTTTTACCATGTCAATTTTTGAGACTTGACTAACAAATGCCTATTGATATGAAGAATCTCATTCTAGATTTTCATGGTTTTTTTTTGTCTGTTTTCATTTTCACTACTTAGTAACTTCAAACAGTATTAATATTTGCTAATATCTGTTTACAATAGCTGAATAAGATCAGGAACAAAGCTTTCGTCCTTTAATAATCTGGTACTTAATTATGTCATACAGGATTCTGGCTAATCGAGAGTCTGCTGCTCGTTCGAAAGAGAGGAAAGCTCGGTATATGTCTGAACTTGAGCGAAAAGTTCTGGCGCTTCAAACAGAAGCAACTACTCTTTCTGCACAACTTACACTTTTCCAGGTAATTCCTTTTTCGAAAGTCTTCATTTAATTTTATTGAAACTAAATAAAGTAAACAATTATTCTATGTCCTAATTTATAACCTTTATTAGAGATGTCAATGAGTAACCATAAATCATACCTTCCAATCTTAGCTGGTAGGTGAAATTTGGTTCTGGAACTAGGAGCAAAATTAGCCTGGTTTATACATATATATATTTTCATAAAATCATAATGTCTAAAGATGTAACTTATCAATCTTCTCAACCTTCTATTTATTATTCTTTTTGTTTTGGAGAGAAAAAGTTCGTTAGGAAAGTTTTATTAATGGAAGCGTACAAAATAACTCTACCAGATAAAAAAACTCCCAAACTACCTAAAAAGACTTTATTATACTAGGAAAATATCTCCTTTGAATATATCAGGATTTAAGCAAAGAGAGAAAAAGAAAAAAGAGAAGAACAAAGAAAATGTCATTTATGATTTATCCCTAAATTCTTGATTAAGTTCTTTACCACCTGCATACGAACACCGTGATCCACTTCTGATTTCCCGCAAAATACCTTTATTAGGAAATGACGTTGAACCCTCTCTTTATTCTATCAAACACAAACTAATTATTCCTCTCTTTCCCTGGTTACAGACCCTTATCTCTCAAACTCATAATTAACCCAACATAGTCATTTCTCACTATTCTCTCTTTTGTCAACCCATAAAATAAACTATGACCATTTTATTTTCCTTTTAGTTGTGCCAAATTTCTGGTACTCTTTGAGTAACGGATATTTGCGGTTCAGGGATGAGATTGAGTGAAGACATCCCTGTCAGGGTCAATGGTTTTGCAAATTGGGGCTGGGTAGTTGTAGACAATAATCTTAATTGATTGTAAATTGATAATGGGTAATTAAATAGATTGATTGATTGATTGATTGATTGAGATAATCAATTCCTACTTTAGGGATTTTAGTATTTATATATGTACTCAAAAGTGTAAAAAGTGATGAATCAATAAATGATACGCATAGAATCTTTTTGAAAATTCATGGTATCTTGTACAATTTGTCAGAACTGGTAGCTTTCGCATATTAGGATCCATAGGAATTCAAAATTAAGGACTTGAGACACTTCAAAGTACTTCTTGGGATAGAAGTAGTGTTAAGATCCAAATCAATATCAGTATCAACACAATTACGTATTAGATTGATTGTAAGATATTAGGATACTCAATTCCTAATTTAGAGATTCTAGCATGTATATATAATATATGTACTCAAAGTGATGGAGCAATGATACTCAGACAATTTCTTTCTCAAAAACTCAATTTCATTGTATTTTCTTTTTACATTCTTCAAATATATTGGTCTTATACTTCAAATAAAATCATAAGAATATATAATCCAATAAATCAATGCCATAAATTATTACCTATATACTTTAAGTAATCAATATTTACAGTATTAATGGAGATCTGTGTTGATTAAGATTGATATGGAAACATTTGTAAAGATTTTTTTAAAAAAAGAGCATGTGATATTTATACTATAGAAAAGTAATAATCTTAGACTTAACAATATTTAATCTATTTAGAAATAGCAACTGGTTCTGAAAACATGATTACAAATTTAATGTGGCTTTGATGATTGAGTTGTTTAGTAACAACGTTCTAACAACTTATGTTTTTTTAAATTAAAATCCATATGATATAAATGAGAGTCGTTTAATTCTACCGACAAAAACAAACCACTTATAATTTTTTAATAGTATAGACCATTGTAGTTACATTTTTGTTACGTTAATGTTGGCTAATTAGAACCACTAACCAACCATTCAAACAACTTGTGATTGAAAGTCTTAGAAAACCGATTAAGTTGATTTGGATGAACTTTTTGTTAAAATAAAACTGATATAACCAAACTGTTTACACCTTTTTCTTAAATGGTCATGAAGACTCGAATAACAATGAGTCTTGCATCCTAAGCTAAACAAGCTTAACCTCTTACACCTATAAATCACTTTATTCAATGTAAAAATGGTATATAGTCTAATAACATTATTTATCTAAATATTTATTGAAAAAAATATTATTACAAAACCACTTGATATTATAAGAAAAATACACTTCTTCCCAAGACACAAAACATATGTGAGTTATAATTTGAATTTTCTAAGGAATTCACATTGTATTTCCACTCTTTCCATATCTGCTCCCCATTGAACAAACATTTATTTGATTTACGTTACATTTATCTCTATTCTTTAGCAATAAATAAACAATTTTTTATTATTATGTGTACAAAAATTATCTAATGAAAAATATATAATTTTTTTAGATAATTTTTTTAAATCACATTAGGTGAATTTAGAATTTTGTTCCTTTGCTTATGTTCTCTGTTCTTCTTTTTCCCTTTTGTTTCTTTTGCTTGTATCCTGTGAGGTGTGAAAGCTCAATTTCTGTTCACTCCTTTCTTTGAAATAAAGTGATGACTTTAATTTTTTTAGTTTATCTTCATAAGAAATTTCATATACTATTGTGAGGTTTGTCCACTGTCCTTTTATCTTTCCAGTAATCTCTCTTAATCCATAGTTTCAAGATTAAAAATGAGTTCTATCTAATCCAAATTTGACAAGTACACATTCTCACATTTATCTTCTTCTTCTTCTTCTTCTTCTTCTTCTTCTCCTCTTACTATATTTCTTCTTCTTCTCCTCTTACTATATTGAGTTGTGTTTGATTTACAGAGAGATACCACAGGCCTGTCTGGTGAAAACACTGAGCTGAAGCTTCGATTACAAGCTATGGAACAACAAGCTCAACTACGCGATGGTATTATTTCAACTTTCTAAAAACTTTGAGTGTACCTTCTGCACTACACACTGTCCATTGTCATGTTCCACATATTCTATTTACATGTTCTCTATAATTAAAAAAAATTGCAAAATTACCCACTTTGGTAGACATGTTTTTGTAGATATTTCAAAATTTAAATTAGTTCATTTTAGCTGCTATATGGAGCTTGTTTGATCTTGGGTTATTTCAAAACAACCATTTATCATATCACATATCCTTTCAACAATCAAATCACTTAATTCATCAAACAAAATACACTAACTGTATTGTTTTTATATAAATTTTAAGGGTAATTAGTATTTTTCTCCTTAGACTTTGACTCAATTCTCAGATTGCTCCTTAACATACTTTTTGTCCGATTTTGCTCCACATACTATCAAATAAGTCTGAAATACATCCCTCACTAATTTTAAAAGTTAACACCATTAGTTAAATATATTTTCAATACATTTAGTATTGAACAATTGAACACTTAATATTGGTTTTGTATAAACGACAGCTCTGAGCGAGGCGCTAAAGCAAGAAGTGGAAAGGCTGAGACTTGCGACTGGAGATATGTCTTCTTCATCGTCGTCAGATACATATAATCTAGGAATGCACCACATGCCCTATTCCCAATACTCTTCCTTCTTTCAGCAGCAGCAGCAACATGGACCTAACGATATGCAAATGCAACAGCAGCAATTTCACGCGGCTAATATCATTTCCCAGCAGCAACAACAACATCAACACTCAATGATGTTATCTTCTTCTTCTTCCCAGCAGCAGCAGCAGCCACAGGCCTTCTCAGACATGTTACAGGGCCTCAACATAAATTCAAGAGGAGGAGGAGGAGGAGGCGGTTCTCATCTTGTGAAATCTGAAGGTCCTTCAATCTCTGCTGGAAGTGAAAGCAGCAGCTCACTTTGACATGGTAAAAGGTAGTTTAATTCAACTATCTTTGCCTTTTGTTGAATTTGTTTGTTCATAGGCTCTGACTGACATCTATTTAGTCTTCATCTTACCCTTCCTTAATTTATTTATTTTATTTATTTGTTATTGGTACGCCCTTCTTTTCCTTTTTTTTCTTTGACAGGTTCGATTTGTTGTTGTTGTGGTCTTTTTATCTCGTTTTTCTGTGGTGGTGTTGTGTTCTGTTTGAAGGGGGCGAGTGGAAATGTTGCATGTCTTGTGCAATGTCGGTGTTGTTGTTGTTTTTTTTTTCTTCTTTTTAATTCTTAGGTATTGTTATTGTATTTGGAGGAGAATTAAATTCTTTTGTTTTTACACGTTTCTAAGAACTGTATTCTGTTTCTGATTCATAAATTAATGGTCTTTTTACAAATATTATTAAGATTAATTCGATTTCTTAGAATGTAGAGACTTTAGTGTTTTTTATAATTATCCTTGGTGACTGTTGTGTGATTCATTTAGTCATGAATATTCAGTAAGGTTTGTAGGATACTAATGAATTTCTTTAGATTTTTTTTTTTTGATAAATGATCAGTTTTTAATGATGCTGGGATAGTGAAAAAGTTATTAAAATAGAGTTCTAAAAACCAATAAATCAATAAACTTCTCAGGGTATTATTATTATTATTGAAGGAACTTCTAAAAATCTAGCTTGGTCTTTCATTTATGTATTTATGTTTTAGGTTTGTTCTGAAAATTTCAACATAAAAATTGTTAATTCATTTCATTTGCATTGTCCCATTCAACTTAAATGTCCCTAATCCTTAATTAATATATTTTTTTTTAATTTTAAAAGTTAATATGTTTTAAGAATTCTTAGTGTGCTTTTATGTGTGCACCAACTATATTACAAGGATTTGTACAGCATTAATACTTTTGTAGAAGTCTTACAACATGAATTTGAATTGAAAACAAAAAAATTAAATTATATTAATAAGCTGGAATAGCTCAGTTGGTTAGAGCGTGTGGCTGTTAACCACAAGGTCGGAGGTTCAAGCCCTCCTTCTAGCGTTTTTTATGACACGTCTACGACTTGTTTGGATGAGTTGGATTTTTTTTGATAAACTAATTTTTTTCGAAATAATTATTTTTGTAATAATTTTAAACCAACAGCCGTTATAATTTACTTAGTTTATGTATATTTGATCGAACAAATTAGGTGACTCATATAATTTTATCTTATTATATTCCAATAGATGAAAGATTAAAAAAAGACAGATTATTATTAATTGCATATCAATGTATATAAGTATTCATTGATGTCATTATTCCAGCATAATTTATCTCCAAAGTCAACATCGAACACTTTGAACAACTTATTTATGTCGTTTGAATAAAAATGACAAAAATTATGATGTATTCTCCAAAATGTTTAGGCGAAAACGCCAATTGAATTCCATTCCTTCCGTCAATGTGTGGAGACCAAGGTCATCATTACCTTATTGACATTTTACTTACAATTTGCTGGATCGTGAATGAGGTTGCTAATGATATGTATCTCGCCGTGAATACCGAAAGAGATTGTAAGTAGACTTTGAATGATAAGCATGAAGAGAATAAATGAAAAACTAAAAAGGCCGGAATGTTTTGGATTCATTAGACTTATTTGATGTGAAAATAATTAATACCGATAACCCAATAAAAACAATTTCTAAAGTTTTAATCAATATTTGACTTCTTCACAAATATACATGCATATAAATACTTTTTTTTATTAACAATTATTATACTTTTAATATCATTTTAAGACCTCCATTATTATTAGGATTATTTGAATATTGTACTTTTGGTATAATTTTTAAACCATGCATTAAATATTAAAGTGTTATTAATGGTCATTTTGGAAGATCCCAAGCCTCGACCAAGAGCTCCTCGATCCGGACCAAGGGTCTTTTGACCTCGACCAATAAAAACGAGCCTCAGGCTTAGGACTCTGATCCTTAGGTCTGTTTAATTTCCCTTTTAAAAATTTAAAATTATTTTTGTAATTTTAAGACTTCAAATCATTTTCTAAAAATACTTAAAAATTAAAAAATGCTTTTAAAATATTTTTGGGGGTATTTCCACAAATATTATGACCGAAAGAATAATCGGTTAAAAATCAAACGTTATACAACCGCTTTTTAAAAGTCAACTTTTCCAAGTATCACCAAACTACGAACTAAAAAAAACTCTGGTCAATATGTTTGTATATGTATGTCAATTTACATAAAATTTTAAATTAATTATGTTAAATTATTTTAAACGAAAGGATTTTTAAATTGTGATTTGGTTAACATAAATTCCTAGATTATTTAAAATTGAACCCCTAAGTTAATTATTTTTAATTAATTTTAAAAGCGATAAGAAATCAATGAAATCTTTTAAAAATAATATTTTATTTTAAAAAGAAAATTCCTAACAAGCAAACCGATGTTAAATTTCTCGAATTTCGAGCTTTTCACGGAAACCAACACAAGGTGTTTTCCCGGGGGTAACAAACGTAAAAACAAATTTCTTAAATGGTGACTTGGAAGAAGAAATTTATATTGATCAACCTGAAGGGTTTTCTTCTAAAGGACAAGAAAATAAAGTCTGTATATTGGTTAAGTCTTTGTATGACTTAAAACAAGCTTCAAAATAATGGCATGAAAAATTTGTTCATGCTATGATCTCAAGTGGATTAAAGATCAATGAATGTGACAGATCTATTTATATTAAAGACACAAAAAATAGTTTCGTCATTTTATGTCTTTATGTATATTACATACTTATCACTGGAAGTAACGATAAAATGGTTGGAAGTAACGATAAAATGGTTAAATCCATTAAAGATATGTTAAATTCAAAATTTGACATGAAAGATACGATATTGTTTAATGTGATTCTTGGAATCAAAGTGATTAGAACATCAGAATAGATAGTTCTAAGTCAATTGCATTATGTGGATAAGATCCTTTAAAATTTAACAAGGATGATTCTACATTGGCTAAGCCTCCGATAGATATGAGTCAACATCTATCTAAAAATCGTGGAGAAAGTGTTTCTAAATTAGAATATTCTTAAATAATTAGGAGTCTAATGCACATAATGAGTTGTACAAGACCAGACAAAGGCTATGCAATAAGCAAACTAAGTAGATACACGAGTAGTTCGAGTAATAAACATTGGAAAGACATTGTACAATTACTTAGGTATTTGAGAAATACTTGTGATTATGGTCTGCACTACACGAGACATCCTGTTGTTATCGAAGAGTACACTGATGCTAATTGGATTTATGAAAGACTCTAAGTCAACAAGTGAATATATATTTACACTTGGAGGTGTATTTATATCTTAAAAATCTTCTAAACAAATTGTTATTGCTAGATCTACGATGGAATATGAATTTATAGCTCTTCACATGTGTGGTGAAGAAGTTAAATGGCTATGTATATTCTTAGAAGATATTCCAATGTGGTCTAGACCTCCTCAAGGTATTATGACTCTTAGAAGAATATACATAGCCAAGCTAAATGTGGTCTACGATGTAATTGTCTAATGATATTATGTCTACGGCGTATATGTCTAGACTTACCATTATATATATGACTCTTAACTCGTCCGATCATAGATTGACTATCACAATGAATATAAATTGCTAGTACGGGCTATAAATTTATTCCTATACCTCCTCAAGTTTGCAATTTCTACAAGTATGCAATTCTACACATATATACTAAGCTTCGTAGTCAATGTATAAAGGCCGAAGAATGATGATGGTGAATATGTTTAGGGTCAAAAGGGTGTACAGGATTTGGCTATCGATTTCTATAAGCAACTTATGGGTATAAGAAAACAACATCAAAGTCACTTGAATACCTTGTATCAGATCATTGATAGGAAAATATCTACAGAAGATAGTCGCGAGCTGATAAGGGTGGTCACGATGGTTGAGGTTAAAGAGGCTTTGTTTAGTATTGATGGGAATAAAAGCCCGGGTCCTGATGGGTTTAATGCACAGTTCTTCAAAGACAATTGGTCGGTTGTGGATAAAGACATTACTGATGCAGTTCTGTCATTTTTCAAAAATAGGAAGATGTTAAAGCAATGGAATACAACGGTCCTAACCTTGATCCCCAAAAATATGGTACCCGAGAAAGTACAAGATTTCAGACCAATTTCCTGCTGCAATGTAATTTATAAAATAATTTCAAAAATAATTTCTAAATGATTTAAAAATGTCATAGGAAAAATTATAAATCTTAACCAATCTGCATTCATCCCTAGTAGGACAATCTCTCATAATATTCTTCTCATGCAGAGCCTTTTAAAAGGCTATGGGAAAAAGAAAATATCCCCGAGAGTGGCTTTCAAAATAGATATCAAGAAAGCTTTCGACTCTGTTAGATGGGAAGCCATTCAGGACTTTCTGGTTGTTTATGTTTTTCCTATGATTTTTATTGATTGGATTATGCAGTGTGTTTCATCATCCTACTTTGTTGTTTGTGTCAATGGAGTCCACATAGGCTATTTCAAGGGGGAAACGGGGTAAGGCAAGGGACCCCCTCTCTTCTTACCTTTTTGTAGCTATCATGACGATCTTTGAGAGCATCTTCGCGATATTCCGAAAGAATAGTCCATACATTTTTCACCCATTCTGTGAGGTAGAGGAGGTAACCTATTTATGCTTTGTTGACGATTTGTTCATTATAGCGCACACAGACATTGATTCCATTAAAACTGTTAGGATTGCACTAACATTCTTTTCTGAGGTTACAGGTTTAACTATTAATGAAAGTAAAAGTGTGGCGTTTTATGGAGGCGTGAATGACGAAACAAAGAAGAACATCTTCAACATCATGGGCATCAAGGAAGACAGCTTTCCCATAAGGTACTTAGGAATTTCGTTAACCGCGAAGCAAATCGAGATCTCACACTGCAAGCCACTGAATGAAAAGGTAAAAAACATGATATCTGGCTGGGCAACGAAAAAACTTTCTTATGTAAGGAGGATCGAACTTATCAAAACCGTGGTCATGGGCATAGTTGGCTACTGGGCGTAGTAGATGGTCATTCCGAAAAAGGTAATGAAGGAACTCGACACGCTGATGAGGAAATTTATCTGGGGCAGTAGCGGAAAAGGAGGAAAGGAAGTCAAATGGACCGCTCTTTGCAAACCGAAGGACGAGGGAGGCATCGACTTGAAGAACTGTATCGAGTGGAATAAAGCTCTCAACTTCAAACATATGTGGGCTTTGGAGCGCAATCAGAAGTCACTATGGATCAAATGGGTGCATACGAGATTTTTGAAATACGAAACCAGCATCTGGACCTGCAAAATTCATGAAGGTATGAGCTAGTCTCTGAAAAAAATTCTTAAACTAAGAAGTGATATTACAGATCTTTATGACATCCGGCTAGGGGACGGGAAAAACATTTTATTCTGGCATGACCCCTAGTTCAAAAATAAGTATACCATCCACAAGGAGGAGTTTCAAAATACCCGTATCCGAAGAGACTGTGTAGAAGCGAAAATCAGAGACATTAAAGACGCGAATTGGGTCTCACTCCTAAGAAGAAATCCATAAAGATAGAGGATACTTGATCATATAAGTAACATACAACTACACGACAGACCGAATATTCATGAATGGAAAGTTGAGGACAATGGGAAGCTGATATCGTAGAAAATATGGGAGGTAACCTAGGAAAAAGCGCAGAAAGTAGAATGGGCTCCTATTGTATGGTCAACGAAGATTATTCCTCGATATCAGTTCATCCTATGGATCGCCTTCTAGGAAAGACTCAGCACTCGTGATCGTATCAGCAAGTATATGGGAATCCCGGACGCGAGCTGTCTTCTATGTAGAGGAAATCAAGAAATTATAGATCACCTATTCGGGAGTTGTTGTATTGTTTTGGTGCTTTGGGACAAATTCTATAAAAGTCTGGAGCTGATCAGTTTCTTGAGCGAATGGAATGAAATCAAAGAAGCGGCACTACTCAAAGCCAAGAGAAATATATTTGCAATAAACGTGTTCAAGTGCGGCTTTGGAGCAATCGTGTATAACATTTGACAAGAACGGAATGCAAGAGTATATGGCAGAACCCGCAGGAGCGTTGAAGAGTTATAGAAATATATTGTATCGGATTGTAGCGACCTCGTGGGAACGTGGAGAAGAATTCCAAGCACAAAGTAGAACTGGAATATTTGCAAGAACTGGAATTTACCGTTTTTAAACTCACTAGAATTGAAAGCATTTAAATCAGATAATTCATTTACGTTTTTATCTTTTTAGCTTTTATTTAGAATGTTACGACTTCAAGATCATTCTAGGCCTGTCTAGAATGATCTCTTACACTCGTGGTTTTTGGGAATTTTTAATGAAATGATGCTAAGTCGTTTTTCCAAAAAAAAGTTTCATAGGCCTCAAACCTCGATACTCAAGGTTGATGATCATTTCAAAATCTCAGAGACATGTGAATTTATAACCTCGATACCCAAGCATACCGATACCCAAGGTTTATATATATATTAGATGTAATATTAAATATAAATATAAAAATTATTAAGATATGTGAATTTATAACAAAAAAATTTGTTTATATATATAAAAATAAAATAAATATGTAATATTTAATATTAAACTAAATTAATATAAATAATTTTTTTTAGATGATAAATGATAAGAATATATATATATATATATATATATATATATATATATATATATATATATATATATATATATATATATATATATATATATATATATATATATATATATATATATATATATATATATATATATATATGGATAAAGAAACAAAATTAATGAAGAAATAGAGAATAAGAGAGAGGAGAGAGAAAATTCTTATGGATTATACTCGACAACGTTAATTATTGTGGTGCCTTGTTGCCTTGTTGAGTTTTAAAGAATATCGATGAAATACGTAATATATTGTTGCAACTGTTTAAAACGGTTAAATTATGAAAAGAAAGGTAAAATAGTGAACAACGGGTTGTTGAAACATAACATAATACAAATTCAATTATTGAAAACATGATATTAATAGAAAAAGTGAGTAGATTATACTGAGACAAGAAGAGTTGTAGCAATTGAATTTCAACTCTCCTCTCTTTAATTAGACCTTGTTGATCTAAGATTATTTATAGGAATCTATTTTAATTAGACCTTGTTAATCTATGATTATTTATAGTATTGATCTAAGATTATTTATATGAACTCTCTTTTAATTAGACCCTGTTAATCTAGGATTATTTATAGGAAAAAAATAGTTAGGTGAAAAAGATGAAAAATCTAGTTGGTTGAATTACAACTATACAGACATATGCTAAATTCAATTAATGAGAATTCTTTAGGTTAATTATTTTAAAGTTAAATTTTATAATACGATAACTGAAACCTTAAATTAATATTTAATAATAAACTCAATTAATATAGATATTTTTTTTAATGAGAATTCAACAAGTTTATTTTATTTGAAGTTAAATTTTATAATTAAAATTTGGTAAATAAATATATGTTAAATTGGTGATTTTTAAGAAATAAATTTTATATTTAATGTATAACTCAATTATTATGATGTTTAGAAATAATTGAAATTTTATCAGTGTTTAGTTATTTTATTAATAATAAAATAAAATATTTAAACACATATTTTACTTTTTAATCATTAGTATGATGGGTGAATATAAAAAATTACAAACTTTAAAAATTAAAAATCTACTTGATCAAACAAATAAAGGCAAACCAAATAAATTCAAACACGATCAAATAAGGTCTGGAAGGATGGAATTTGAGTATAACAAAAAGGATTTTGGACGGTGAGAAGATATAAAGATTTCAGAGATATAATAAATATTTGTACTTCGAAATTTCTACCCTAAGGATTTCTTGGTTTTTTTGGAAAACAACGCACACCATTCTTTATACTAGTAGTTTTAAATATACTAGTAGGATACCCTACGTTGTACAAGTAAAATATAAATAATTTTTTTATAAAATATTTAATTAAATTAAAGAGAATATATTTGTTAGATAAAATCAGACCGGTTCAAATAAACCTAACCTAAATAAACTTTCCATGCAGGAACAAGGAATCGGACCGGACAAACAAAAGAACCGGCTAAAGAAAACTAACCGGTCAAGTTAGTAAACCGACCAAGAATACTTGGAACGTGACCGCACAAAGAAAGGATCGGCCAAAGCTTAAAACCGGAATCATAAAACAGCCGATCAACTACAAGGCAGAGGAATAACCGGAAGAAGTCCGGTTATATCACCCATACCGGAAGCAATCCGGTTAAGTCAAATGACCGACAAGTACAAGAAGACAATTCGGGTATCTGTTGAGAATGATACCAAAGGAACAGACTGAACACTTCCATATCCATACAAGTCTGAGGAAAGTCTGCAGGCTGCAGAAGACAGTACTACCGGATCTTTCCACTTCGGGATAAGTCAGAAAGAAGATCTTCCAAGTACAGACAACTGTCCAACAGACAGTGCCTACATTGAGTAAAAGACAAACCTAGCAGGTCTGTCTTACATACCGGAAGAACAGACTGCCAAGTCTAAGGTTGACCATCAGGTCTTAGGAAACGACCGCAGATCTGAATCTCTAAATCACTGAACATCTGCACCCCTGCTCAACCAATCAGATTCAAGGCAGTAAAATATGACCGTTGGCATATTTCACCTATAAAAGGGGCAGTTGAAGAAGAGTAAATGCGGAACAAGTGTGACACACAGCAAGCATTCAATTTACAAGTGAAAACAGTGTGCTCTCTCTAGAAAGCCTAGTGTTAAAGTTGAAGTGGTTAATTTACAATTACGGTACAAATTGTAAGAGTGTTATCGAGTAGGAAATAAGTCTCGATCGGATTGTATTTGTATTCCTTAGTGAATATCCTTCTCGCGGTTTCGAGAGGAAGAAGGGGTGACCCACCATTCTTCAAACCTTCATCATCCGAAACCGGCCTTGCCTATTATACAAGTGTGCTGCTTCAACCTGAAAGCAAACCCCTTCCGCACTTGAACCTAGTTCAAGGGTTTGTGACAGGTTGTGTAGTATTGAAACCCCGGTATTAATCTCTAACCGGATTAACCACCACCCTTCGAGTGAGAACCGCTAACCGGTCCAACCCCCGATCCTCCAGCGGCTACCTAGATCCTAACAATTGGTATCAGAGCAGGTAGTTTCAATACTCAAGCAAGCATGTTTCAGGATAGGCCTCCAATGCTAGAAGGTGATGACTTTGCCAACTGGAAGGCACGCATGCATCTGCACTTAATCACCTTGGATGATGAAATGGAGTCCGTTCTGACCAAAGGACCGATATTCATTGATAAGGACATAAAGGAATGGACGGCTGAAGATAGAAGAAGAAACAACCTGGATAATCATGCTAGAAACCGGATCTCCAACAGTGTGGACAGAAACACATACTGCAAGATCAGAGACTGCAAAACCGCGAAGGAGACATGGAACACGGTTATCCAGATCTTTGAGGGAAATGAAAGAACAAAGGAGAACAAGATAATGGTGGCTACACAGAAGTTTGAAAGCATCAAAATGAAACCAGGAGAAACTATGAAGGAATACAATTACCGGTTCACTGGTGTGTTGGATGAGTTAGCAACTCTGGGCAAGAGGTATGACAACAAAGAGGTCATTATGAAAGCTTTGAGATCTCTTCCAAGTACTTGGGACATAAAAACAATGGTAATGAGGGAATCAAAGAGCCTACGTAAGATGAAACTACACGATGTATTTGAAGATCTTAAGGCATATGAGTTCGAAATGAGATCTAGGACTGAAGAAGAAGTCTCGGCCTCAACATCAACCAGAGCACTAATCACATCTACAGAACCAGTTGCACCGGCACCGGCACCGGCCCCTGCATCCGTACCGATCAGAACCGCCGAACAGTTCACCGAGGATGCCATGGAAATGCTTGCACAAAAGTTTGGGAGGTTCATGAAAAGAAGCCAACCGACAAACAACTACTATGGTGATAAATCCAATGTAAGATGTTATAACTGTAACTGTTTGGGACATTTTAAGTGGGAATGCAGGAAACCGAGGAGGGATACCCAGAAACCGGATTATCAAAATGACCGAAACAATTATCAACAAACCGGTGAAGGAAGTGAGGTACCGAAAGCACTGATAGCCGACGATGGAGGAAGTCTATGGGCTCACAGTGACAGTGATGATGAACTCACGTGTCTCATGGCAAATGAAGAACAGGTATTTGACTCTCCTTGTGAGGAATTTACTAAAGATGAATTATACAATGCATTGAATGACATGGTAGAAGAATATAGGAACCTACTAGCCATGCTACCTAAGCACCTCAACATTAGAACCGATCCCATAGCACCCTTTCCGACAGAACCAGAGGTACTCATTATAACCGAACCGGAGGTCGTACAACCTGATGATACCCATACTTTAGAGACCGAGTTAGATCCTAAGACCGAACAATCCAGTGAACCGACTAGAGAATTAACCGAGGAAGAAAATGCCCGACTTCAATATAAGATGGCCCCATATAAGAGATCTAGTGATATAGTAAAGAAAATGTGTAGTCATTACAGACATCCTCGTTGCAAGCTTGGCCTAGGATACACTGAGGATAGCTCCAAAGACCGAAAACCCGTAGAGAAAAGGTCTACAAGAGGTAACCTTCCCTTTATAAGATTTCTTAAAAGCTCCTGGACCGCTGAAGAAGAGGAGACCGCATACTATAGGGAAGAAAAGCTAAAATACGACTATGTTGGTCCAACCGAATCTGAGAAATGGCTTGACCCTGTAAAAAGAAAAGCCGAAATCCTCAAACATATGAAAGCCTTTCCTGAACCGCATAGGTCAAACCAAAGATCACCAAACCGAAGAACATCACCACAAGTTAAGACCTATGTAGAAAAACCGAGATACATGAGACCGAGTGCCAAAAGGACAGTTAAAACCCTAGCAAAGAAGACTGTCCGGTTTATCAAGGTTTGGGTACCGAAGGGACTAATCGCATGCGGACCCAAGTAAATGTGGGTACCAAATAGTTGTAAATATGTACATTTTGCAGGATCTAAAGAAACGGCTAGGAAACTCCGAATGGTTCTTGGACAGCGGCTGCTCCAGGCACATGACCGGAAACAGCAATATGCTAACCGATATCAGAACAGTAACCGGTGCTCTAATCACCTTCGGTGACAACTCAAAAGGTAAAACTGTGGGCAAGGGTAAGATTGTCCATGGTAACCTAACCATTGATAATGTACTTCTAGTTGAAAACCTACGCTTTAACCTGCTCAGCATTAGTCAGATGTGTGATGCTGGATACACGGTAGAATTTCTAAAACATGCATGCTTAGTTAAGAACTCTCAAGGCATCGTATTACTGACCGGAAATAGGATAGGTAACATTTACAAGGTAGACTGGAAAACTAGAGTAGAATATCCTATATGCATGATAGCTAAGACCGACCAAACCTGGCTGTGGCATAAGAGACTAAACCATCTAAACATGAAAACTTTAAACTACATTCGCGGTAAAAAGCTAGTTGAGGGCATTCCTGATATAGTATTTAATCAAGATAAGGTTTGCTCAGCATGTCAAATGGGTAAACAAACTAGGTCAACCTTTAAGAGTAAAGGAAACATCCAATCTAGCCGATGCTTAGATCTTCTTCACATGGATTTATTTGGACCGATTCAGGTTATTAGCCTAGGAGGTATGCTCTACACCATGGTAGTTATCGATGATTATTCTAGATTTACATGGGTAATATTTTTACCATCTAAACGTGAAACCGTATCAAACCTGATTACACTTCTTAAGCGCCTGCAAAATGAAAAATCAACTCGCATTAATAGCATTCGAAGTGATCGAGGTACCGAATTTACCAATAGTACATTAACTGCATACCTTGATGAATCCGGCATTAGACACGAGTTGTCTAGTGCTAAGACTCCTCAACAAAATGGCCTGGCCGAGAGAAGAAACCAGACTCTCAAGGAAGCCGCACGGTCCATGATAGCCGACTCCGGCATTGCTTAGAAATTTTGGGCTGAGGCTATCAACACTGCATGTTATACACAAAACCGGTCTTTAATAAACAGATTTCACAACAAAACACCGTATGAGGTTTATTTTAACAGGGTTCCCAAACTTAAGTACCTCAGGATTTTCGGTTGTAAGTGTTATATACATATAAATGGTAAGACCCAACTCACTGCTTTTGATGCAAAAACCGATACCGGGATCATGCTAGGATACTCAGCAGTAAGTAAAGCATATAGAGTATATAATAATAGAACTGCAACCATGGAGGAAACAATTCACGTTGTTTTCGATGAATCGGTTGAAAGCAATACTGCTTCATGCTTCGATCTACACAACAGATTGGAAAATAACAATATCCATTCTGACAGTGAAGATGAGACTCCGGTCTTCAGGCGGTTTGTCCATGACCAAATGGGTAACATTGAAACTCAGCCGGATCAAGCTGTTCCACAACAGGAAGCTGACACTTCGGTCCAATCCGAGGAAGTCGGTCGGTCTGACAATCTTGTTCAGCCTACCGACATGTCTAGCCTTGATCAAGTAAACGGCAATTTGGTAGACATCCCTGAACTGAATCTCAGAAGAAACAGTAAACATCCTCCTAAGCAAATCATAGGTGACTCTTCAGAACCTGTTCGAACTAGGGGTCAACTTCTGGAAGGATACTTTAATTCCGCTTTTATATATCCCAGATTGAACCGAAAAGAATAGATGAAGCATTGTCAGATCCGGATTGGATCTTGGGAATGCAAGAAGAGCTAAACCAGTTCGAGAGTAGTAAAGTCTGGTACCTAGTCCCAAGACCGAAGGATCAATCGGTCATAGGAACAAGATGGGTATTTAGAAACAAACTCAATGAGGACGGTTTGGTCACGAGGAACAAAGCCAGATTAGTGGCTCAAGGTTACAAACAGGAAGAAGACATTGATTTTGAAGAGTCATTTGCCCATGTAGCTAGGATTGAAGCCATTAGGATTTTTCTAGCCTTTGCTGCTTTCAAAAACTTTAAGGTTTTTCAAATGGACGTTAAAAGTGCATTCTTGAACGGTGACCTACGAGAAGAGGTGTATGTTGAACAACCACCCGGTTTCAAGAGTGCTGCATTCCCAAACCATGTATACCAATTAAATAAGGCTTTATACGGTCTAAAACAAGCACCTAGAGCCTGGTATGATACACTAACCGCATTTCTATTACAACATGATTTCACCATCGGTTCGGTGGATAAAACATTGTTTAAATTTGAAAAGAAGGAACATATCCTACTTGTTCAAATCTATGTAGATGATATCATTTTCGGTTCCACTGATCCTAAGCTATGTGATAAATTTTCAAAAATGATGACTGACAAGTTTGAAATGAGTATGATGGGAGAATTAAGTTTTTTCCTAGGTCTTCAGGTTAAACAACTCAAAGAAGGAACATTCATTAGCCAACCTAAGTACACCAAAGAGCTACTAAAGAAGTTCGGGATGGACACTTGCTCCTCGGCGACTACTTCAATGAGCTCATCGATTAAACTGGACAGAGATGATGAGGGCCAATCGGTAGACCAGATTGCATATCGGGGGATGATCGGCTCTCTCCTATACTTGACAGCGAGTAGACCGGATATTCTATTTGCAGTCGGTGTGTGTGGGAGATTCCAAGCAAATCCAAAACAATCCCACTACACAGCCGCAAAGAGGATACTGAAGTATCTAAAGGGCATACCTGACGTCGGTCTGTGGTATCCAAAGGACTCATCTTTTAATCTAACAAGTTACTCAGATGCAGACTATGCAGGATGTAAGATCGACAGAAAAAGTACCAGCGGAACATGTCAGTTCTTAGGTGACCGACTCGTCTCATGGCATAGCAAGAAACAGACATCAGTAGCCACATCTACTGCAGAAGCTGAATACCTGGCGGCCGGAAGTTGCTGCTCACAATTACTCTGGATACAATAACAGCTGAGGGACTTCGGTGTCATAGCCTAAGAGTCCCCGATCTTCTGTGACAACACGAGTGCCATAGCAATAACTTACAATCTGGTTCTTCACTCTAGGACCAAGCATATCGACATACGGCACCACTTCATCAGGGAACATGTCACGCTGAAGCATATCCGACTGGAATACGTATCGACTGACCAACAAGTAGTCGATATCTTCATGAAGCCTCTACAGGAAGCTAAGTTCTCTCAATTCAGACTTACTCTCGGTTTAACCGACATTAGTCAGATCCTTCCTAAGGATGTTTAAAGGGAAACCGATTCGGACAGATAAAATCGGTAGTTCCTCCTCAACTGTTGGACTTCAAATTTCCAAGTTACCTATGAAAGAACCGCCCAGTTCATCAGATAGAGTAAACCGACCGACTACTTGGTGTATGCACCAAATAACCGCATCGGGATGAACAATTGATGACTGACCGGTTCGGAAGTAAGTCATCCTAGATTATTTGAATTCCAAACATAAATGGAATAATTATCAGTGTTTAAAGATATCTGTTCTGAAACATTGCCCTTTCAAAGTAAACTGGTCACACCTAAAAAGACCTGAAGATCTGTTGATATCTTTCACAGTCCAGGTCTATGACCAACACCCTAGACTGCAAACATACCTATTTCATGCAATACATATTTATCCTGCAGTTAATAGATATTATCTCATGAAATACCTGGACAATAGGATAATCCCCAAACTAGTATTTAAGTGAATCAAACATTCACCAAAACATTCACAAGACAAAAGATCATCCTCTCACTAAGGCAAAAATGTCTTAGTTCCCCAACATCCTTCAGGTTGATTTTCAATCCTGCTCAAGCACAGAACACTATGAAGTGTACAAGATAATCAAATCCCTGGAAGACACCGGTCTTCGGTACTTCCTGGACGACAAACACATCATCTATCCTGAATCCATTCTAGAGTTCTTCTACCACGCCAGAGTATTCATAGGGACCCCCCACTTTGAAACTCACATTCAATCTAAAGTGGGAGGTATCATCTTTGACTTCACCGAGAGGGACTTCGCGCGGTGCTTTAGCCTGCCAAAGCACGGGTTGACAGATCTAGATGTTCCAGCCGACATAAAGGCCGAAATCTCCATCGCCCTCGCACGGTCTGACGAACCGGTTGAGGATCACGGTACAAAATCGCACTTGAGAGCTGAATATCAGCTCCTCAATGATGTGATCGGGAGGAGCATCTTCGGGAAAGATGTCACAAATACCTACAGTACCTCGAACTTCAACATGATGGCGGCTATAATCACCGGTACACCGGTGAACTGGTCCAGGGTGTTGTTTGACGTTCTCATCTAGATGGTTGGCATCCGATCAGTCGGTCTCATCCCCCAACTAAGCTTCCTTCTTGTGGAGCTTGGTGTTCCAACCTGTCCCGGAGAAGGTCTGAACCAAGCCCAAGTGCTGACTAAAGAAGTAACCGACTCCTTTTATGAGCGGTTCGAGAGAGCTTGGAGGAGAAGAAACCGCCGCAATAACCGCAACGGTGTCGTCAACTCTCATGAACACTAAGTCACTCCTTCCTGCACCCGGTCGTTTTGCCTCATGCACCGGATGCATCCTTATCCAACCTATCTTTGATCGTTTCGGCTTAATCTATGTCTTCTTCGGTTTCACTGATGTTCTGTTTGATTCTATGCTGTCTTCGTTATTACTCATGCCTTTTTCGGCACTATCTATGTTTCTTTCGGTCTCTTTTGATTAATTTCGGTTATGTTCTCGCAATTAATGAAAAAGGAATCCTTAATTAATGAGATAACCCCCAACCACCTAAACATTTAATATCCAACTAACTTGGTTACTTCTCAACTAATACCTACCTCGGGCTCCGCAATCTGTCTCTTCCCCATGCACCTTGGAAACATAAAGATTCTTTTGTCTAATAAAACAAAACTCACAATCAATGGTTATGTTTTCCCTCCAAAACCGATCCTATATAAGGAGCCATCTTCTAATCAATTTTCCACATCCTAAAGCATAAAACACTTCTGAAATCCTTTGAATTCCATCTCTCTCAATACCATAATCATGCCAAGCCGAACTTTGGGAAATTTTTTAAGTATCGATTTCGATTCATGTATGGAGGAATGGGATGGGCTGCACGCAAAGAAACTCATGTTCGAATCTCTCATTCTTATCGGCCTTCGACCGTTCCTCGAAGAATCCGGTCCGATTCTGACTAAGGACGTTAAAGCGTTCTTCAGAAGCACCTGCATCAGGGGCAATTACATTGTCTCTACGGTAAGGGACCACACTTTCTGGCTCGATGAAGCCGACTTTGCCTCACTATTCAACCTGCCCACAGAGGGGTTCTCTGATTTTCCACCTCTGGAAGGACTTGACGAATTCTATTATGCACTCGTCTTTTCTAGAACCATGGAACCGGTGGAAGACCATGGGCCCAAAAATCTTTTGGGGAGACACGCTCAACTTCTTCTTGAGATCGTCACTCGGTCTATACTTTGTCAGTCCCCTAATCAGCGGTACTCAAAGAACACCTACAACATGATGACCAACATCTTTAGCAAAAAGGCCATCAACTGGTCCACGATCATCTTCCAACGTCTGAAATCCATGGTCATAACCAAGAAAGGTCTTGGTTTTGCACCTCACATCAGCAAACTAATTCTCACATACCGGCCAGAGTTTGGGCCGGGCATACCGGCCGCCTCTTCAAACATCCTTAACAAGGATTCGGTGGAGGAAAGGATTTCCAGAATGTTTCTTCCATAGACTGTACTTTTCCATTATTTATGTATGCTTATCTCAATACCGATTTATCTGTCGGTCTTCTTTCTGCAATGTTTCTTAAATACAATCTCATTTCAGTTTAAATGACCGAGTTTTCTTAACATCTAAAATATCTAAGTAACCGATTAACATTATCAAAAACAACCGCGTTCCTATCCGGTTTCAAAACCGCCTAAACTCAAAAGATTGGAAAAACTCTGCTCACTCTACATAACCGGTTAAATTTAGAAACCGCACCATCAACCGGTCTCAAAAAGAAGAGTGCGTCATCAATGGCGTAAGCAAAAGTTTTGGAGGGAAATTTCCCGCCCAAAACTCCCGCCCCCCTAGTTTACCGCCCACGGATTGGCGGCTTTTCTCTCCCGCCCATGGTTTGCCGCTCCTTTCAACTTGGAGGGAAAACTCCCGCCGAATGTTGATGGGACGGTTGGGCTTCCAAACCGCATCTATAAAAGGGACTCTCGGTCATTTTATTTCATTCTCACGCGAATCTGCTTTCTCTCTCTAAGCTCTCTAACTCTCTGAAGCGGTTATTTCTCAAACTCTCTAAGATGGGGCGCAACTCGGCTTTGTTTAAGCACCTAACTCAGGTGGATTTCGAGGAAATCCGACTGAAAGGTACGTCCGAGGCAAAGGAGGTTATTGACCGGGTAGTCAAAACCGGTCTGGAATATTTTCTTGGCGGTCCTCATGTTCTCTACAAAGATGCGGTCAAGGAATTCTTCAACACCGCAACTATCTCTGATGACAAAATCACCGCAACTGTATGCGGTACTGACATAGAGCTCACAGAGGCATCGGTGGCAGAGAGCCCGCGCGTTCCAACAACCGGCCAGGATGCAACGGCGGACATCGAGATTAAGACTTTTGAGGCGGCATGCCAGATACTCTCGGCAACTAAGAAGCCGATAAAAGTATCCGGTAACACATCAACGCTGAAACCGGAGTATATCCCAATCTGTGACATCTTCGCAAGGGCGATTCTGGCAAGGGGAGGAAACTATAGCAGCTTAACAAAGGACAAAATCAGGATGCTGGTCGGCCTGATAGAGGGAACAAAGGTCAACTGGGCAAAAACGGTGTTCAACAACTTAATGGATATGGTGAAACCGGACTCAAACCGGTCATGGGGATACGCCGTTCCTCTCGGTAAGATCTTCCTTCACCACAATCTCAACATCGGTCCCGGCGTCATCGTCGCAAATAGAAGCCTCATCAGATCGAAACAATTCTTAGAAAGGAAGCAGCCGGCCCCCGGTTCCACAGGTGGCCGAAAGAAGAAAGCCGACAAGAAAGCGGCCCCGACAAAAGAAAAGGCCGAAAGCAAAGGAAAAGAGAAAGTAACTTTCTCGGAACCACCGCAGCCAACGGAGGATGAAGAGTCGGCTTCCAATTCTAACAGAACCGATACAGAAAAGACCGATGATGAAAGATCGGCCAATGAAGAAGAGCATTCGGGCCAGAGCCCCAATAATGCCGGACCTGACGCTAACCCTGAGACCACCGAGGGTAGTGAAGAGGGTGGTGAAGATGTCGGTGATGAAGACGGCGACAAAGATAATGAGGAGGCCGAAGAAGCAGAGGCCGATAAGATATCTCTGAAACTCCTTCAGGGCGCCAAAAAACGAGCCGAGTCGATTGAGGAGTTATACCTGGAATGGCACGAGCACCGGTTCGGCAAACCGTATAGGCAAATCCTACCGGGCTACACAGACATAGAATGCATCCAAAGACTGAAGGAAGTGGAGGACTTGATCATGCATCTCACAAAATCCAACACAATTGAAGAGGTATTACACCGAACCTACCTCTTAAAACCACAGGTACAACTACGGAAGCTAACCACACGCATCCGGAAGATTACGGAGGAGTTCGAAGAGGTGGGACCGGAAGACACCTTAACACCGCGGGTGTTAGAAAGGCTTGAAAAAGCCAAAGGAGACCTCATTCAAGAAATTGACCGGCTGGAGGCAATATACAGTCAAAGAGAAATACCGGTCTATACTGCTCCCCGGATCGAAACGAGTCCGGATCACTGTCCAACACCTCCAAGGGAGAATGCGGCATCAAAAGAATCCGATGAAAGAGCGGATCCTAATCTCACCGGGCAATCCCCTCCTCCACAACCGGAAGTCTCCGAATCAGACTTCACAAAGGAATTGGTTAAGGGCCGTCTTCAAAGGTTTGAAGACTCAACAGCAGAACGGATTGATAGCCGTATTCAAGAGTTCGAAGACTCCGCGGTTCAGCCATTCAAGGAGAGATTCCAAAGAATCGTTTGCTCGGCACTCAAGTTCGCCGACACCACAAGGTATCTCTTGAACAAAACTTAGGACCGGATCTCAGAAATCGACGAAGATCAACAGGAAGAGGCGGCTCTGCGTAGTAAATATTTTAAGCGAACCGTAATTTTGGAGGATACGACCTCCGAGTTAAAGGAAGACTTTGGCCGGCTTGAAAGAGAGACCGATCAACGATTGACGGAGGTTGCTGAGGACCTGGTCGGCACAACACTCGGACGGGTCTCCGAACTCGAGAAGAAAAATGAGGGTCTCGAGGCCGAACTCAAGGCGCTTTCCGAACAAGTTGCCGAACTACTGAATGCTAAGACGAACGCGGACGCCGCGGCGGTAGAGGCTGATGCCCGAGCGGCTAAGAAGGTCCAGGATGAGCTGGACGCCGAAGCAAGTAAAGAAAAGAGGTACCGCGACCGTCGCAACTTACCGCAGAGGAAGAGGAAGCCGAGCGGATTCGAAGGTCAGAGGCCAAGTTCCCGGGACTTACAAAGAAAGCAGCCGCTCAAGCTGCGAAGGATAATGCGCGGTTGGAAAGGAAAAAACGGAGGCTGAAAAGTTTCGTAGAAGACAACAAGAAGAAAAAAGGCGGCCTCCTCCGTTTCAGCGCCGAAAAAGCGAAAGAGGGAACCCTCAAAGAAAGTTCAAATAGCCGACCTGCTCAATGAGGTCACTGAAACGGTCATTTCGAGTATACCGCAGCAGGCTGCTGAAGTCGAAGAAGAGGTTGAAGAACAACTGCAGCCCCGGTCTACAAGACAACGAGTTTCCGAACTGGCCAGTCGACCGCAACCGGAGAAGAAAAAGCGGAACATATATGACTTCTCGGACTCGGAATAGGGGCCCTCTTTCCTTTACTTGTCTTAGTATCTTTATATATTATGTTATTTTCGGTTATCTATCTTATATATAAAGCTATTTTTGAAACCAGCCATCTTTTGCATCTCTACTTAGTTTTGATAATTTTAAATAAAATAATCAAAAAGGGAGAAATTGATGAGATAAAAGATAAGACTTTTCCAAAATTTTTCTCAAAATTTTTCGAAAAATTCTCATAAGTCAGTTTCAAAAATCCGGACAAACAAAACAGCCGGCCTACGGTTGCAAACTTACATGATTTTGATAATTTTAAATAAAATAATCAAAAAGGGAGAAATTGTTAGATAAAATCAGACCGGTTCAAATAAACCTAACCTAAATAAACTTTCCATGCAGGAACAAGGAATCGGACCGGACAAACAAAAGAACCAGCTAAAGAAAACTAACCGGTCAAGTTAGTAAACCGACCAAGAATACTTGGAACGTGACCGCACAAAGAAAGGATCGGCCAAAGCTTAAAACCGGAATCATAAAACAGCCGATCAGCTACAAGGCAGAGGAATAACCGGAAGAAGTCCGGTTATATCACCCATACCGGAAGCAATCCGGTTAAGTCAAATGACCGACCAGTACAAGAAGACAATTCGGGTATCTGTTGAGAATGATACCAAAAGAACAGACTGAACACTTCCATATCCATACAAGTCTGAGGAAAGTCTGCAGGCTGCAGAAGACAGTACTACCGGATCTTTCCACTTCGGGATAAGTCAGAAAGAAGATCTTCCAAGTACAGACATCTGTCCAACAGACAGTGCCTACATTGAGTAAAAGACAAACCTAGCAGGTCTGTCTTACATACCGGAAGAACATACTGCCAAGTCTAAGGTTGACCATCAGGTCTGAGGAAACGACCGCAGATCTGAATCTCTAAATCACTGAACATCTGCACCCCTGCTCAACCAATCAGATTCAAGGCAGTAAAATATGACCGTTGGCATATTTCACCTATAAAAGGGGCAGTTGAAGAAGAGTAAATGCGGAACAAGTGTGACACACAACAAGCATTCAATTTACAAGTGAAAATAGTGTGCTCTCTCTAGAAAGCCTAGTGTTAAAGTTGAAGTGGTTAATTTACAATTACGGTACAAATTGTAAGAGTGTTATCGAGCATGAAATAAGTCTCGATCGGATTGTATTTGTATTCCTTAGTGAATATCCTTCTCGCGGTTTCGAGAGGAAGGGGTGACGTAGGAGTTTTATCTCCGAACATCCATAACATCGGTCTTGTTATTTACTTTCTGCCGGCTCCATTGTCTAACCGACTTACACTAACTTAACTACACTGCTCTAAACTGACTCTATATTATCCATACCGAACCACCAGGTTACCGAAACCGACCCACCATTCTTCAAACCTTCATCATCCGAAACCGGCCTTGCCTATTATACAAGTGTGCTGCTTCAACCTGAAAGCAAACCCCTTCCGCACTTAAACCTAGTTCAAGGGTTTGTGACAGGTTGTGTAGTATTGAAACCACGGTGTTAATCTCTAACCGGATTAACCACCACCATTCGAGTGAGAACCGCTAACCGGTCCAACCCCCGGTCCTCCAGCGGCTACCTAGATCCTAACAATATTTATATGAAGAGAAAATAATATATATATATATATAATTAGAGGAAAATAATAAAAAATTATTTATAAGTAATTGTTTTATAATATAAGTAAATTGTATAAAATATTAATACATTAATTATATATATATATATATTTTGAAATAATTGTCAAAATAATCTTGAATTTTTTATGTTTATATTTTTATTAAAAGACATGATATAACTAAATAAAAAACGATTAAAGAACAACTATTAGAGAAGTCTATTTATTTTAAAAATATATCTTTAAATATTGAACCTACAAAGAATTTATTGATAAACATATTTTTAAATGTTCCCTATAATTTTTTTTTTTTTGTATAAACATATATGGTCAATATAAACCAAAGAAAAAAAATGTACATATCCCCCCTCCCAAAATAAAGATTTAATAAAAATTAAACCCATAAAAGAGAAAAAACAAACTATTAAATTATGGAAAACCAGATCTAAAATGTTAAAATTCTTTTAACAATGGTTACAAGAACATACACTTAAAATAAAATATATATATTCATTTTATTATATATAAAATAGACATTAAATTATAACGCTTTACATAAAAGTTATGCAAAATATAAAAGTTTAGAGGTAACCACCAAAATGCTAGAGTCTTATTCTCATGTGAAATATCTCCATATATATATATTTTTTTATTTCTATCCATCTAGTTTCCTCATTAACGAGTGTACAAAATTTCCTCTTCAACGGGACTAGACAAACAGTTCCTTTGAAGAGCATAAGGCAAAATATCTTCCTATACCTCATCAAATTTGCAATTCTACACATATCTACTAAATATATGAAGAACTCCTTAGAATTCACAAGAAAGGCCTCCACAAACTTCACAGGCCTCAAATCTCGCAACCCAAGGTTGGTGATCATATCAGAATTGCGGAAAAATCCAGCATACCTACACATTAAATTTAAGATATATTTTTGAGAAAAGATGAGAAATGTTAGCTCCTTATACATAACTAATAGATTATTTTGAGTCAAATAATCCACCAAGAAAAAATAATCGAAATAGAGTCCAAGTGCATTTACAACAAAAATATTGTTTATAATTATATATATAAAATAAATATGTAATATTATTTATAAATATAAAAATTATGAAAGTAATTGCATTTATAAAAAAAATTGTTTATATCTATAATTAATATTTAATCATAAACTTAATTAATATAGATAATTTTTTTACATGATATATGATAAGTAAATATATATATATATATTTATATATATGGTAAAGTAAAAATAATTAACGAAGAAAAGAGAGTAGGAGAGAGGAGAGAGAAAATACTTGTGGATTATACCTAATAACGTTAATTATTGTGGTTCTTTTTGCCTTGTTGATTTTTAAAGAAAATCGATAAAATGTGTAAAAATGTGTAAGATGTTGTTGCAACTGTTTAAAACGGTTAAATTCTGAAAATAAAGCAAATTAGGGAACAACCTAACGGACTATTAAAACACAACATAATACAAATTCAGTTATTGAAAACATGATATTGATAGAGATAGTGAGAAGATCATACCGAGACTGTTCGATTTTGGGTTGTAACAATTGTATATCACACTCTTCTCTCTTTAATTGGACATTCTCTCTTAAACTAATTGGACATTCTCTCTTAAATTAGACTTTATTGATCAAAGATTATTTATAGGAATTCTCTTTCAATTGGACCTTGTTGATCTAGGATTATATCTATATAAAAAATAGTTGGGTGGAGAAGAAGATGAAAAGTCTAGTTGGTTTAATTATAGCTATAATTAACTATGCTAAATTCAATTAATGAAAATTCTTTAGGTTATTTAATTTAAATTTTATAATACGATAACTGAAACCTTAAATTAATATTTAATAATAAACACAATTAATATATATCATTTTTTTTAATCAGAATTCAACAAGTTTATTTTATTTGAAGTTAAATTTTATAATTAAAATTTGGTAATACATATATGTTAAATTGGTGATTTTTTAAAAATAAATTTTATATTTATTGTATAACTCAATTAATATATATATAATTTTTTTTTATATATATAATTTTTTAGATAGAATTCATAAGATTTATTTGATTTGAAAGAATCTAATTTTAAGTATTAAGATATTTAATAAAAAAATATGAATATATATATATATATATATATATATATATATTATATATTATATATTATATAGGTGATTTTTTAAATATAAAATTTATGATTTCTCTCATATTATATATATATATATATATATATATATATATATATATATATATATATTTATAAGTTAGGTTCATTTATAACAAAATTTATTTATATATATATATATATATATATAAAATAAATATAAAAAATTGTTTATATATATATAAATAAAATAAATTTGTAATATTATATATATATATATATATATATATTAAAATTATGAAGGAATATGGATTTATAACAAACAAACAAATTTGTTTTTTATATATATATATATATAATAAATATTAAAATATATAAAAGTTTGTGCATTTATAAAAAATAATTGTTTATATATATATATATATATATATATATATATATATATATATAAAAGATAAATATATAAATGATGAAGATAGGTGAATTTACAACAAAAATTATTTTTTATATATATAAAACAAATAAATAAAATAAATATGTAATAAGCATGTTCATTTATAACAAAAAAAAAATTATTTATATGTATATAAATAAAATAAATATAAAAATAACAAAGGTAAGTGTATCTATAACAAATATATATATATATATATATATATATATATATATATATATATATATATATATATATATATATATATAAATAAAAAATATATAAAAATGACAAAGGTACTTGTATTTATAATAAAAATAATTTGTTTATATATATATATATATATATATATATATATATATATATATATATATATATATATATAAATGATGAAGGTATATGTATTTATAACCAAAGAAAAATTTGTTTATATCTTGAATTAATATTAATATACATAATTTTTTAGATGATATATGACAAGGAAATATATATTATATATATATATGGTGAGGAAAAAACAAAATTTAATTAAAAAAAGAATTTGAGAGAGTAGAGAGAAAATACCTGATGATGTGGATTATTGTGGTGCAATTTCATTTGTAAATCAACATTCTGCCATATTTTTTTTAATATTCTTAAAACCAACAAATCGTCGAATTAACGAAAATAAGATTGAATTTTGAATCTATTGTTTAAATAATAATTTATTATTGTTTTGTTCGATTTCTGTTATGTTATGGTTGTTGAATTCCTAGATGACTACATTATTTTATAAAAATAAATTAAAAATTCTCACATTAAATATCGTAACTTAAAATTAAAAATAATCTCTTAAACTAAATATTTTAATAATATTTTTTAATACAAAATTATGTATTTTTATTTACTATTTTTTTTTTCTTTCTTTCAACTAATTAATATCTCTTCCATTAGAGTTATGAATTTATCTCATTATTTTCTCTATTATTTTTATGATTTTTTAATTAATTTGTTTATCAAATATTTATTTTGCTCTCTTTTCACTCTTTTTTTTTACTTTGATAACATATAAATTTTTATTTATTATTTCTCATTTTCTATTTCTCAAATATCAACATATTAGTAATGAGATAATCTTTTTTATTTTGATCAATAATATGGTTAATTTTTCTATAATTGCATCGTATTTTTAATAATTACAATTTGTGCTCACAAATATCTCATTTAGAAATTATAAACGAAAATAAATATTTAAAATATGTTCATCACAAATATTCAAAGTTTGATAATATGATACACTTATCATATAGTGATCTTAATATTTTATAAGATTCAAAATATAAAATAATAAATCAATGAACAAATTACTAGGTTAATACTATAATCCAAAAAATAGATACTTCAAGGTTTTTGATGGAGAAAAAATATGAAAGATGAAGAGATGATAAGAGAAAGAGGAGTTTAGCAGTTTGAAAAAGGATGAAGAAAAAAGAGGTTTGACCATTTGGGAATAGAAGGAGAAGAGGTGAGTTTGGTTTGAGAATGAAAGAAGGAGAAAACAGGAATGGAAGGTGAATAGAGATATGAGTTTGAATGTTTGTGAATGAAAGGAGAAGATAGATAGAGGGTTTTATAATAGAAATGGTGCGTGACACAAGAAAATTAGGGTTTGATTTATTATATAATGAAAGATATATTTGTTCAATAAAGTTAGCCCGGTTGATCTTTATTGGGAAAATTTATGGGAGGCTGAGATGCCTACTAAGATCTCCTTTTTTAGTTGGAGTATTATTCATGGAGAAATTTTCTCTAACGATAGATGTATGAAAAAACATGATTATTATGAGTCGTTTTCGTATGTCTTATAATGAGGTTGAGATAGTTTCTCATCTACTTTTATATTGTCATGTTATTTTAAGTATATGAAGTCTTTTGTGGAATTTGACTAGAATAAAATGGATTATGCCGGAAACTGTTAGTGACTATTGGGAGCATGGATTGGGGCGACTAAAAATACGAGACTAAGAAGATGGATCTCTCTCCTTATAATTTTTTGGTGGATTATCTGGTTGGAAATAAATCGGAAAACTTGTAAATGAAAGTAGACCGTAAAGAGTTATTCACAATTCCATTATCATGGCGATATCGGAGATTAGATCCGGAAAACTTGTAGATTCGTGTAGATATCTTATTGCCTTTCTTAAAAATTTTTGAGTCAATTAATTATTCTAATGTAATCAATTTTTACATAACCTTTTCATTTAATGCTTAAATGATTTTTTATTAAACGGATCATTTAAAAATAATAATAATATAATATATATATTATTTAATATAAAATATAATATATAATATATAATATGAAATATAAAATAATATATATATATATATATATATATATATATTTGTGGAAATAGCTTAACGCCATTTCATTAAGAACTCAAAAGTGGGAGAAATGGTCAATTATCAAAGTTAGATAAACCCTAACTTTAATTAAAAGAATCAAACGACCATAGATAATCTAATTAGAAACAAACAAAAAATCAAAGATTACAGACAACTAAAGTATATCAATCAATCTATTTAACATTCTTGTTCAATGTAGACAATATCATTTCCGTTACTTTCGGATCTCAATCTCCTGCTCTCGTAGCCCACCTACTTTTTCTAATCACTTGTTTGACTCTATGCTTCTTTATTGGTGATTGAATTATTGCATTTGATGATGATTGTTTGTGAGCATTGACTTCATTCCCTTGGATCAGTTTCTCTTTAGAGGAGCCAACACTAATCTGATAAAAAGAATTATGTTTCAGTATTTTAGGAATTTCACATTTACTTTCATAATCCTTTGCTTCATTTTTGTCTAACTTGCTTCGGTCTACTTTCAAAGTTTTCTCTTCACTATCATCCATTTAATTCTTATCACTTCCTTCCTCTGACTTTACATCTTCTTCTTTCTCTAATTTTTCATCTTTCATTTCTTTTGATTCTTCACCATTCCCATGATCTGCATCTCCATCTTTAGCTTCCTCATTCTGATTGTCTAATTCTTCAGTTTCAGCTTCTTCATTTTGCTCCTGAAGTTTTATCTTTTCCTTTTGTTTTTCAATTGTTTTTGCAAATTTATTATTAGAATGTTCAAAAGTATTGCAGAACGTGCATCTGTTTGGCCTCCATTCATACGTAATATCCATGTCTATGGGTTTACCTGTTCTATCAACTACTGTCATTTTTGCTGATAAAGTGCTTCTAGGATGCACTTCAATGTTTATCCTAGATATGTGATGTGTTCGCTTTCCTCCGTTATTGGGTTCACATATAATGGTTTTTCTAAGAGACTAGCGAAATGGCTAAGTGCTTATACGTTATACATATGAGCTGGAATGTTCCTTTGTTTGAACCAAATTTGAGTTATTTCCTTCGGTTTGTTGAGTAGGTTCATACATTCGGACCATTTTTCCAGCTTCATATAGTTTGACCAACATATGTGTGTCCCAGCTTCAGAATATTTTCCATATTTGTTCCCAACTTGAATTTCAAGAAATAGAGATCATGGATATTTGCAGATACCTTTTCCAGTCTCATATGCTCCCATTGTTATAGCAAAACATCCTTAGTGATTGGGAAAGATACACGATTCATACCTATGTAGTTACTAACAACTACATTTTCCCATTCTTTAATATATTTTTTCTCCACTTCAATAGGTAATTTAAACTCAAAAGGGGATTTAAGAATCTCAACTTTTGGTTTAAAATCTCCCAGGTAAGTCTTGCCTTTATATTTCTTTCATCTTTATATTTTTTTCCTTAATTTTTCTTCCAAACTTTATTAACTTTCTAACTGGAATTACTTCTGATAGTATAGGTCTTGGTTTTTGGGCACCTCATAAGCTCCCTCATTGTTTCAACAAACCAGCTAACTATCTTCTTGTATTCCTCTTGTTTTAGTAAGTTTCAATCCTAAAGATAGTGAATATTGAGTTGGATAGTGGTTTGTTGTATTTTTTTCCTTAATGAGCAGAATCTCTCCTTTCTTTGATAGGAACAATAATGTCGAAATTTGATTCTTTAGTCCGTAGATATTTTCCTTTTCGTTGTATTCAACCTTCCATATTTCATCATTTTTTTTAAGCTTAAAAAATTTTGGTTTCATTATGCATTTTTTCCTTAATCTTCTGAGAGCTCTGTTTCAGCATTTCTGGTTTCTCAGAAATCTGTTTTTTTTTCTATTTCATCCATCGTTTTCTTGCTTGAATCGATTTCTACGAATTCATACACTTCTTTTGCCTTATTCCTATTTTCCTCTCCATCTTAGCAGAAGAACTGAATTACAAAAATTAAGAATGCAGACAACTCAACCAAACTCAATTTACTTACAACCGAGAAAAATCTATGATCAGAATTAACCGTAGACTAGCGAACTAGTGACCCTATTTCACAACCCAACGACCTAAGAACTGAAATCAATCGATGATTTAGAGCAATCACATCCAATGACTTGTTCTCAAACAACCCTTGCAACTATATTTATGATTTCCTGACCCAATATTTGTGACACAAGTGAAGAATTTTTAGACGAATGTACCAGACATGCTGATTATGTCGACCGTGTCGAATGTGCCGATGATCGTGACTCTGACCACGTTTCTCGTAACCTATGACCAAATCAAACAATCGAATTTCGTGCGACCGTTCAGATTGTGCCGAACATGCCGACCGTGATGATCATGCCGATTGTGTAGAACGTACCAGACGTGCCGACGATCGTGATTTTAATGTGATTCTTCCCTAGGGTTTCTCCTCTCAATTGAAATCTCTAAAGCTTTTCTCTTTTTACAAAGACACTTAATATACACAATTTGATAATATATATATATATATATTATATAATGATATATAATATAATTATATATAAATATATAACAAATCAAAGCCTAATCACTACAAAATAAAATATAAACAAAATTTCACATTTTGTTTATTATTATTATAAAGTCTCTCAATTCAAAAATTATTAATTGCTAAATAATATTTAGTTATATATATATATTTTTCGTAATGATATTTTCATTAATTTTAAATATTTATAAATGTATTTTATATAAATATATAAATATTTGTTAGGTACCATTATAATCTGATATCAGATGGATTAAGAGTAATAAAGACAAGTCAAACTGTGAGTAAACCAACTTGTCGTGCGGATTTAATAGGTCACATTGTATCGATGGAACTTGCATTTGTGATTAATACGTTGAATTGTCAAGCTTGATAAAAAAAAATGAATCATAATTTGTAATAAAAAGTTATTATGTGTTTAGAAATAATTGAGATTTTATGGGTGTTTTGTTATTTTATTAATAATAAAATAAAATATTGAACCAAATATTTTATTTTTAATCATTAGTATGATGGTCATTATAAAAAAAATACAAACTTTAAAAATAAAAAATTGTCAAGATCAAACAAATAACGACAAACCAAATAAATCCAAATACGATCAAACAAGGTCAGGAAGGAAGGCGTTTATTTGAGTATAACAAAAATGATTTTGGATGGTGAGAAGATATTAAGGTTTTAGAGAGATAAAAAAAGTTTGTACTTGGAAACCCTAAGAATTTCTCATTTTTTTTTGGGAAACAGTGCATACCATTTTTTTTACTAGTAGTTTTAAATATAATAGTAGGATACCCTACTCTTCATTGTACATGCAAAATATAAACGAAGTTTTTATAGAATATTTAATTTAATTAAAGAGAACTTTATATGAAGTAAAAATATAATATATATATATATATATATTTAATTTGAAGAAAAATAGAAAATAGAAAACAATTATTAGTAGTTATTTCATAATATAAATAAATTATATGATATTTATACATAAATTATATATATATATATATATATATAAATAAATAAATATGTAATATTACTATTTATAAAACCTTTATATATTTATCAAAATAATTTTCAAAATAATCTTGAATTTTTTATGTTTATGTATTTATAAAAACACAAGATCACTAACCAAACAAACAACGGTTAGTAAACAACTATTAGAGAAGTACACTTATTTTATAAATATATATTTAAATATTGGACCTACAAAAAATTTATTGGTAAACATATCTTTAATTGTTGAACCTATAAATATATTTTGTATAAACATATATGGTCATTATAAACTAAAGGGAAAAAATAAACAAATTCCTAAAAAAAAATAAAAATTTAACAAAATTTAACCCCATAAAAGAGTAAAAGAACATACTATTAAGTTATCAAAAACCAGATCTAAAATGTTAAAATGCTTTTAACAATGGTTATAAGAACATATAATTAAAATAAAATATATATATATTAATTTCATTATATATAAAATAGACATTAAATTAGAATGTTCGACAAAAAAAAAAGTTATATAAAATATAAAATTTTAGAGGCAGCCACCAAAATGCTAAAGTCTGTTCTCATGCAAAATATCTTCATATCAGTTTTTTTATTTGCGAAAATTTTTCCAAACCCTAGCCATCTAATGTCCTCACCAACGAGGGTACAAAATTTCCTCTTCAACGGGACAAGGTAAATAGTTCCTTTGACTAGCATAAGGCGAAATGTTTTCCTATACCTCCTCAACTTTGCAATTCCTCCAAGTATGCAATTCTACACATATCTACTAAATATATGAAAAACTCCTTAGTATTCATAAAAAAAACCTCTACAAGCTTCATAGGCCTCAAACCTCACAACTCAAGGTCGATGATCATATTAAAATCGCGGAGATATCCAGCATACCGACACATTAAATATATAAAATATCTTTGAGAAGAGCTGAGAAATGTTAACTCCTTCTATATAGTTAAAAGATTATTTTGAGTTAAATAATCCCTCAAGAAAAAATAATTGAAATAGAGACCAAGTGCATTTATAACAAAAATATTGTTTATATATATATATATATATAAATATATATATAAATAAACCAAATATGTAATATTATATATAAATATAAATATTATGAAAGGTATGAGCATTTATAACCAAAAAAAACTAAAATTGTTTATATATATGTAAATAAAATAAATATATAATATTATATATAAATATAAAAATTATGAAGGTAAATGCATTTATAAAATAAAATTGTTTATATATCATGAATTAATATTTAATAATAAACTCAATTAATATAAATAATTTTGAGATAATATATGGTAAGGAAATATATATTATATATTTATAATATATATATATATATATATTTTGCAAGAGAAAAGAGAGAAAATATTTATGGATAATACTTGATAACGTGAATTATTGTGGTCTCTTGTTGCTTTGTTGATTTTAAAAAGATCGATGAAATGCGTAAGATGTTGTTTTTTGGATTACATTTTGAAAATTAAGCATCATTATATATATTAGTACAAAATTTAAACTTATTTTTGTTAAGAATGTGCCTTGTTCATCAAATAAGAAACTTCTCTTTGACTTTAACACTTGAACATCACTTTCAACTTTATTTTATGAAAGTAGGGCTTTCAAATTTGGTGTTAAATTTAAAATATAAAATTTTATTAGTTTAGTAGGTTAAAGAGTTGTATTTGTTTGGTTAGGTTGAAAGTTTAGAACATACTTATAACATTTTTATTTTTATTTTTATTTTTAACCATTTTAAGTTTATGGATGGGTCAACCCACAATCCGACCCTATCCATTTACTCTCACATATATATCCAAATTAACCACAACTCTTGACCCGACAATTCGGACACTTTGAAAATTATGTATCAATATATATATATATATAAATTTGAACTTATATTGTTCAGAATGTACCGCTTTCATCAAATAAGAAACTTCTCTTTGACTTCAGCACTTGAACTTCACTTTCCAACTTTATTTTATGGGAATATGGGCTTTCAAATTTGGTGTTAAATATATAAAATAAAGTCTTATTAGCCTATTTGGTTAAATAGTTGTATTTATTTGGTTAGGTTGCAAGATCGCAACATGCATATAGTAATTTTAATTTTATTTTTAACCGTTATAAGTTTATGTGCGGGTCAACCCACAATCCAACCCAAATATTCATTTAAACTCACATATATATCCAAATTAACCATATATCTCGACCCGACAATCCGAACATTTTGAAATTAAGTATCATTATATATATATATATATTAGTTAGTTAAAAATTTGAACTTTTATTGTTAAGAATGTCATGCGTTTATCAAATTTGGTATTAAATTTAAAATATAAAATCTTATTGACTTAGGTTGTTAAAGAGTTGTACTTGTTTTGTTAGGTTGAAAATTTGAAACATACATATGTCAATTTTTATTTTATTTTTAGACTCAAGTATTCATTTACTCTCACATATATATCTAAATTAACCACAATTCTCGACCCGAAAATTCAAACACTTTGAAAATGAAGCATCATTATACATATATATATTAGTTAGTTTAAAAGTGAACTTATATTGTTAAGAATGTCCCGCGTTCATAAAATTTGGTGTTGAATTTAAAATATAAAGTCTTATTAGCCTAGTTGGTTAAAAAGTTTTACTTGTTTTGTTAGGTTCTAAGTTCGAAAATACATATAGCATTTTTTTATTTTATTTTTAACCGTTTAAGTTTATGGGCCGATCAAACCCACAATCTGACCTTGAGTATCCAATTATTCTCTCATATATATCCAAATTAACCATATCTCTAGACCCGACAATCCGGACACTTTGAAAATTAAGCATCATTATATAAATATAGATTAGTTAGTTATAAAATTGAATTTATATTGTTAAAATGTCTCACGTTTAACAAATTTAGTGTTGAATTATAAATATAATGTCTTATTAGCCTAGTTAGTCAAAGAGTTGTATTTGTTTTGTTAGGTTGCAAGTTCAAAATATACATATAGTATTTTTAATTTTATGAGCAGGTCAACCCACAATCCGACTCAAGTATCCATTTACTCTCACATACAGAGTCGGCTTTAGGTAACGCAACCTATGGAGTTACATAAGTCCCCACCTTTATAGTGCCCCATTTTTTAATATTTAATAGTATTATTAATAATATATTATATTATTAGTCTATTTTTTCCTTTTTTTCTCTTTTCATATTGAATATATATATATATAACTTTTTTATCTCCTTTTAAATCTTTTTTTTTTTTCGTATTATTATATATTAACCATTTTCAGCTAATTTTATATTATTAAAATTTAAAAATAATAAAAACAAATTATTTAGTATTTTAGGGGTTACAAAATTTAAATTTGCATTAGGTCCTCAATTCTTAGGGCCGACCATGCTCACACACACATATATATATATATATATATATATATATATATATATATATAACCACAACTCTCAATACGACAATCCATACACTTTGAAATTAAGCATCAATATATATATATATATATATATATATATTAGTTAGTTAAAAAGTTGAACTTATTAAGAATGTCCCAATTTTATCAAATTTGGAGTTGAATTTAAAATATAAAATCTTATTAGCCTAGTTGGTTAAAGAGTTGTACTTGTTTGGTTATATTGCAAGTTTAAAACATACATATAACATTTTTAATAATTTTATTTTTATACCCAAATATCCATTTACTCTCACATATATATCCAAAATAACCACAACTATCGACCCAATATCTGGACACATTGAAATTAAGCATATTATAATTATATATATATATATATATATTATAGTTATTTAAAAAGTTGAACTATATTGTTAAGAATGTCTTGCGTTCATTAAATTTGGTGTTGAATTTAGTATTAAAGTTTTATTAGCCTAGTTGGTTAAACAATTGTACTTGTTTTATTAGGTTGAAAGTTCGAAACATACATATAACTTTTTTATTTTATTTTTAACCGTTTTAATTTTCTGGACAGGTCAACCCAAAATCCGACCAAAGTTTCCATTTATTCTCACATATATATCCAAATTAACCATATCTTTCGACCCGACAAAGACACTTTTAAAATTAAGCATCATTATATATATATATCAGTTAGTTAAAATGTTAAATTTATATTATTAAGAATGTCACGCGTTTATCAAATTTGGTGTTGAATTTAAGATTAAAGTTTTATTAGCCTAGTTGTTTAAACAGTTGTACTTATTTTGTTAGGTTGAAAGTTCAAAACATACATTTAATATTTTTATTTTATTTTTAACCGTTTTAAGTTTATGGGTGGGTCAACCCAAAATCCGACCCAAGTATCCATTTACTCTTACATATATATCCAAATTAACCATAGCTTTCGACCCGACAAAGAAACTTTTAAAATTAAGCATCATTATATATATATATATATATATTAGTTAGTTAAAAAGTTGAATTTATATTGTTAAAAATGTCTCGCGTTCATCAAATTTGGTGTTGAATTTAAAATATAAAGTTTTATAAATTTAGTTGGTTAAAGAGTTGTACTTGTTTTGTTAGGTTGCAAATTCGAAACATATATATAGCATTTTTAATTTTATTTTTAACCGTTTTAAGTTTATGGGCGGGTCAACCCACAATCCGACCCAAGTATCCATTTACTCTCACATATATATCTAAATTACCACAGCTCTCGATCCGACAATCTAGACACTTTAAAATTTAAGCATCATTATATATATATATATTAGTTAGTTAAAAAGTTGAACTTATATTGTTAAAAATGTTTGCGTTTATCAAATTTGATGTTAACATTTAAAATATAAAATCTTATTAGCCTAGTTAGTTAAATAGTTGTATTTAATTTGTTATGTTGCAGGTTCAAAACATACTTATAACATTTTTAATTTTATTTTTAACCGTTTTATGTTTATGGACAGGTCAACCCATAATCCAACTTAACTATCCATTATTTTTATATAGATATCCAAATTACCACATATTTTGACCCTATAATCCGAAAACTTTGAAAATTAAGCATTATTATAAAATACTTAATATACAATTAACCATTCTAAATTATTTATTTAAAAACATAAATTTTAAATATTTCTACTTAATAACACTATGTTACTATCAAAATATATGAATGTAAATTAATGTTGTTAATACTGGACTTTAGTACTATCCATAATACTTGTAAAAAAAAATAAAATCTTATTCAATCTAGTTTTAAGATTCATGGGACACATGTAATTAGAAATTTTAATTTATCAAGATTTATTACTTTTAAATTCTTACCAATTTGTGACCGATAAAAAAAATTATACAATTAAATTAAAGAATAACACATCCATCTAAAATGTTGAACTGCTTTATTTTTAATAGATTATATCTTAAGAAAGACATTAAATTAGAATGTCTAACATAAAAAGTTACACAAAATAAAAATAATCAGACTTAGCCACCAAAATACGATTGAGATCATCTTTTTTTCTGGATTCAAATAGGTTTTATAAAATAGTGACAAAATAGATTTATTATCTAATGGAAACAAAAATAAATATATACACACCAAATTAAAGGAATACTATAACATTAAAGATGAGTGACACAACACTATTTTGAAACATGACATTTAATAATTTAATATATATATATATATATATATATACGGACTCACCTCTATTTAATATTATTAATTTTAAATAATAAAAAAATAAAAGTATTGAAATAAAACAGTGAAAGTTATAATAATATTTATTATTCCTTAATTAATTTCCATTTGCATTAATTAGTTGTTACTTATTGTATCAGAAAAATGGAAGGATTTGTTTTATTTGAAATTAATTATTTGAATAAGATATTAATATATATAAATTGAAAATTGTAATAATATTTATTATTTGTTAGTCTCTATTTTTAATAATTAGTTATAAATTAAAATAAAATTGTAAGGATTTATTTTATTTAAAGTTATTTATAAATAATTAATTATAGTTTCTTTATATAGAGATGATACGAATGATTTATATATAAATAACCATTATAATATCTTGTATAGAAATTATATATGAACGATTTATTAAATTAAATATTCACAATAATAATTATCTTATTAATTTAATGATAAGTATAACAAAAGAATTATGTCTGACAATTTTAGACACGACACAAAAACACGACCCGGACTGAATACGAAAAACTCAAGTTAAGGTCATTGTAACCCGTCAAAATCCTTTAATTCGGTTATGCGGAAAAGTTTGAGGTTCGTTCATTTTATTCTTAATTTGCGTGTCAAAAATATTTTAAAAATAAAATATTATTGTAAAAGGTTTTGATTGATTTCTAACAGATTTTAAAATTAATTATATAAATAATTAATTCCAGTTCAAATTTGAATAATTCGGGGGATTTGTAGTAATAACATTTGTTTTTTTTTAAATATTCGTTGTTTTAAATTAATTAATCATAATTAATTTGAAAGATTATTTATTTGAAAATAGAGTCACCAATTGATTTTTGAAAATCAATAAAAGTGACATACGTGTACAAACGTATTTAACCAGAATTTCTTTTAGTTCGTAGTTTGGTGATACTCGAGAAAGGACTTTCACACTTTGTCCTTCGTACCCGTTTAAAAAACAGTCTCCACTCATAAATTTGACTTTTGAAAATCGGTTGTATAACGTTTTATTTTACCGATTATTTAAATATGTTCATCGTAAATATTTATAATGAACTTAAAATTTTATAAGATTTAAAATACAAAATAATAAAGCAATGAACAAATTACACTGTTAATAGTTTAATCCAAAAAATATACTTCAATGTCTTTTGATTGAAAAATAATATGAAAGATGAAGAAAGGATAAAAGAGAGAGTGGTTTAACCGTTTGAGGTGAGTTTAGTTTGAGAATGGAAGGAGAATAGAGAATTGAGTTTGGATGTTTTGGAATGAAAGGAGAAGATTGATAGAGGGTTTTATAATGGAAATTGTGCACGACACAAGAAAATTAGGGTTTGATTTATTATATTATGAAAGATATATTTGTTCAATAAGGTTAGCCCGATTGATCTTTGTTGGGAAAATTTGTGGAAGTCTAAGATTTCTACTAAGATCTCCTTTTTTGGTTGGATTATTATTCACGGCGGAATTCTTACTAACGAGAGATGTATGAAAAAACATGATTATTGTGAGTCGTTATTGTATATATTATAAAGAGTGTGAGATAGTTTCTCATTTACTTTTACATTGTCGCGTTGTTTAAAGTATATTGAGACTTTTAAAGTAATTAAATAACGATTTGAAATCTAGTTTAAATTAATTAAACATAACTAATTTAAGAAAATATTGTTTATTTGAAGATAGGGTCTCCAATTGATTTTAGAAAAATCAATAAAAAGGTGTACGTATAAAACGCATTTTATACAAGAGTTTTATTTTTAGTTCGAAATTGGTAATATTCGAGAAAGGCTTTCACGCTTCATCCTCTGTACCCGTCCGAAGACAGTCTCTGCTTATAAAGTTGTGTTTTAAAAAATCGGTTATATCACGTTTTAGATTTAACCGATTATTCTTCCATTCCTAGTCATTCTTCTAGGTTTTAGCATTATATAAAATATTGAAACATCAATATTTAAATGCTAGTACCTGTTGTAGATGATAACTAAGGTGGAAATACTTGAAGAATATATTAGTCATTTTTAAAGATATTAGGGTTTAGAAATAAACACAAACAAGCCTTTATTTGAAATATTTTGTGGAAATATCCCAAAATATTTAAAATGCATTTTCTATTTTTTTTGGATTTTAGAAAATGATTTGAAGTTCCAAAATAAAATAAAAAAAATTGGATTTTGAAATGTGGAACCAAACAGGCCTTAGGACCAGAGTCCTAAGGTGTGGTTCAGTTTTATTTGTCGGGTTTTAGAGACCCTTGGTCTGATCTTGGGAACTCTCGGTTTGAGTAATAGAGGCACTTAGTCGAGGTGCTACAGACTCTCGGTCCTTAGCTAATCTTACCGTTCTAGGTGTACAAACCTATCGATCCTAGACTAGCTTGGGGCTAGGTTTCTCGGTCAAGGTGTATAAACCTCTCGGTCTGGGGCTAGCTCTGGACTAAGTTCCTCGGTCCTTGGTCTTGGGATGCTCGTATCTTGGTCTGGGATTCTCGGTCTTAGGTCTTAGGAGTCTCGATTCTAGGTTTGGATTTCTCGGTCGTGGGTCCTAAGAGTCTCGGTCCTAGGTCAGACATCTCGGTCCTATGTTAGAATTCTATCAGTCCTAAATAAGACCTCTCGGTCCTAGATGAGAATCCTCGGTCAGATTTATCGGTCCTAGATAAAGACCATCTATTATAGGTCTCGCTTCTAACCCAAAAACATTAATCCTAGGTTTTGGTACTAATTTTTTTTATCGGTCCTTGGTCTTGGTCAAGATCGAGGATTCTTAGTCCTAACTATCGGTCCTCAGCTCACGGCCCTCGGTCATCAAGTTGATCAAGAACACAGTTTTAAAATTAATTATTTTTAGCTCTGATTTTTTGATCCAAGAGCTTGCATAGCTTCATAAAGCTCCCAAGAAATGATTGATCATCATCTCAAGGTATGGATCGACCTGGATGATGATTAATTTGTTCAAAAAAGTTTGTAATCAAAATTTAAGTTGTTTATTTTAAAGTTGTTTTGAAGTGAAAGGAGCTATGCAATAGCTTCCCTATATCACATATATTTGATTGGTACCAAAATAAGAACACTAGTTGTTCATAAAAACCAATTTCATTTTATTTGAAAATATAATTTTGATCAAACATGATCGAGATGGATCAAACATGATCAAAATAGTTTTCCAACATCATTACAATCCTATAGGGAAGCTTTATGAGTTGTGATTCGATCGAATTAACCCAAGAACAACAAACCCGTTTTTTTAAATTTAAATTTGGGTTTTGTTTATTAAATTGAGTCAACAATTCTATCATATCTACATAGTTTATAGGATCAGTATTCAATCATCAAATCACATAAACAACAAGCATACAAGTTTATGTAATTTGAAATATAAAAATTCCAAATTCAAATTATAAATATGAATTTTAGGATGATTGAAACCTTAACAAGGATTAGAGAACACTCCTTAATCCTTATAAAAGCTTTTCTGAAAGCACAGATTCGAACTTCCAAGACTTAGACATAAATTTTGAAAAATCTAAAAGCTTCAAGTTTTAATGGAGGATTTCCAGTTTCTTCGACTTAAGAGAGTTATGTTGGTTGGTTAGCTTCAGAATGACTTGGGGAAGGTATTTATACTATTCCTAAGTCAGTTCACGAATCCTAGTGGCTTGAATAAGCCAAAATACATTTATTGTATTTTGGTTGTTCTTCAATTAACTCATCGAACTAGGTCGTGACGAGGCGTACGTGCTAGGGAGAATGATCACAATCTCAGCGTGATCATTTTAGCTTTTGAATGGGTCAAAATCATCAACAAATGGATGAGTTCTACAAATCCAAAATTGATTGGTGTTCTTCATGCTTATTTGCTCGGCGATCACGATGAAAACGAAGACTACGGCCAAAACAACGTCGTTTGGAGGCGCGTCTGGCGTTCCGTTGGCGTTCCTTCACGCATTGGCATTTTTGGCTAACAGGGTTGACGTTTCGTTAGTTGATTCGGTTCCCCTCGTCACGCGCTTCCTTCTGCTACAGCGGGCTATATGGAGCATTTTGGCGCATTGGATGAGATTTAGGTTTCCATCTGATGGATGTGGTTCATGCTGCACTAAATTCGACTATTTTTAGCTACACCCGATTACATATTTTATTTTTATTTTAAAAGCTTAAGGGTTTGTTTTAAATTGATTTTTCTTTCACCTTTTTTGGTTTAGTTTTAATGTTTTCAAATATACAAAATATTAAAATAAATATGGCAATGTTTTACCAATTTGTTTTTATTATATGTTTACGATTTAAATAAATAATTCCTTTAGGTGAATTAGTTACCAAATTCACTCTAAATTACTTATTTTTGTCCTTTAATTTTTCTAAACTTATTTTTAGACAAATGGGTATAACATTTATCCAAAATAATATTTTTTATTCTTTTAATATTTGTATTAACACTTAATTAATTTTATTAATTAATACATTACTTAATTAGAATTAATTATTTGGCCATGTGGTTAATTATTTTGATTTTATTTATTTTAAAATTAGGACGTAAATTTTTAGTGTTTAGAATACCTTTTAATTTTTTTTTACCAAAAATAAACATAATTTTTTCAAAATCTTTATTAATTATTAATTTTTTTCTCCCTTTAAACAAACTATAACTATAAGTAGTAATAAAACCACACACACCCTATAATTATTGATATATATATATATATATATATATATATTTATTTATATTTATATATATATATATATATATATATATATATATATATAGACATAAATAACAAATATAAATTATAGATACATATAAAAATATAAAGTCAAATAACACCTTAATATTTAATGATTTGTTTTAAAATATACCAAAATTTCATTAATATTTAATGTATGGTTTTAAAATATACCAAAAGTATAATATTTTATAATCCTAATAATGAAGGGCATAATAATAATAATAATATATCAAGAAAGAAAGCTACCATCTAGATTGCCGAAATATATCATTATTATTATCCTTAATATAATATAATAGATATAAATATAACTATAAATGTAAATATAGATTAAAAAGAAATATATATTTGTATATATCTAAAGATTACCCAAAAAGACCATTAATAACACTTTAATATGTAATGCATGGTTTTAAAATCATACCAAAAGTACAGTATTTAAATAATCCATGTCTTAAAATGATATTAAAAGTAGAATAATTGAAAATAAAAAAAAGTATTTATATGCATGTATATTTGTGATGAAGGAGTCAAATATGGTTTAAAACCAAAGAAATTGTTTCAATTGGATTATCGGTAATAATTATTTTCACGTCAAATAAGTCTAATGGAATCGAAAATAGTTATCCCTTTTAGTTTTTCATTTATTCTGTTCTTGCTTATCATTCAAAGTCCACTTACAATCTCTTTTGGTATTCACGGCGAGATACATATCATTAGCAACCTCTATCCAGCACAACTAATAGTAAGATGTCAATCAGGTGATGATGACCTTGGTGTCCACGCATTGATGGTAGGAATGGAGTTCAATTGGCGTTTTCGCCTCAACTTTTTGGAGAGTACACTTTACCATTGTCATTTTTATTCAAACGATAGAAATACGTCATTCAAAGTGTTCGATGTTGACTTTGGCGATAAATTCTGCTGGAATAATGACGTCAATGAATACCAATGTTATTGGAGGGCTAGCGAGGATGGCTTTTATGTGAGCTCAAATAATATTGATTTTTCTAAACAATTTGATTGGTAGTTATATACATTGATATGCAATTAATAATAATTGTTATTTTTAATCTTTCATCTATTGGAATAAGAAAAAATTATATTAGCTACCTAATTTGTTCCATCAAATATACATAAACTAAGTAAATTATAACGGTTGTTGGTTTAAATTTTTTTAAGAAGTAATTATTTCGAAATTAATAATATCTCAAAAGAGGCATAAGATTGTATCTCACCCTATTATAAAAGTGTACTATTATAAAAGTGTACAAGAAAATTAGTTTATCAAAAAAATTTAAATCATCCAACTCATCCAAATAAGTATGTATTCACTATGCATGCAATTTACCCACTATATTCACATCTTAAGATCATTCTTGATTCTTGAGAGTCAAATCAGAAGATCTTTTTTCATCAAACTTTAGAAGCATCTTAATTGGTTCATCTATCACGAGCATGTTCATTTATAACAAAAAAAAAAAAATTTATTTATATGTATATAAATAAAATAAATATAAAAATAACTTTCATCTATCACGAGCATGTTCATTTATAACAAAAAAAAAAAAAAAATTATTTATATATATATAAATAAAATAAATATAAAAATAACAAAGGTAAGTGCATCTCTAACAAAAATATATATATATATATATATATATATATATATATATATATATATATATAAAATATATATAAAAATGACAAAGGTACTTATATTTATAATAAAAATAATTTGTTTATATATATAAATATATATATATATATATATATATATATATATATATATATTTATATATATAAATGATGAAGGTATATGTATTTATAACCAAAAAAAATTTGTTTATATCTTGAATTAATATTAATATACATAATTTTTTAGATGATATATGACAAGGAAATATATATTATATATATATATGGTGAGGAAAAAACAAAATTTAATTAAAAAAAGAATTTTAGAGAGTAGAGAGAAAATACATGATGATGTGGATTATTGTGGTGCAATTTCATTTGTAAATCAACATTCTGCCATATTTTTTTTAATATTCTTAAAACCAACAAATCGGAATTAACGAAACTAAGATTGAATTTGGAATCTATTGTTTAAATAACAATTTATTATTGTTTTGTTCGATTTCTGTTATGTTATGGTTGTTGAATTCCTAGATGACTACATTATTTTATAAAAATAAAATAAAAATTCTCACATTAAATATCGTAACTTAAAATTAAAAATAATCTCTTAAACTAAATATTTTAATAATATTTTTTAATACAAAATTATGTATTTTTATTTACTAATTTTTTTTTTCTTTCTTTCAACTAATTAATATCTCTTCCATTAGAGTTATGAATTTATCTCATTATTTTCTCTATTATTTTTATGACTTTTTAATTAATTTGTTTATCAAATATTTATTTTGCTCTCTTTTCACTCTTTTTTTTACTTTGATAACATATAAATTTTTATTTATTATTTCTCATTTTCTATTTCTCAAATATCAACATATTAGTAATGAGATAATCTTTTTTATTTTGATCAATAATATGGTTAATTTTTTTATAATTGCATCGTATTTTTAATAATTACAATTTGGGCTCACAAATATCTCATTTAGAAATTATAAACGAAAATAAATATTTAAAATATGTTCATCACAAATATTCAAAGTTTGATAATATGATACACTTATCATATAGTGATCTTAATATTTTATAAGATTCAAAATATAAAATAATAAATCAATGAACAAACTACTAGGTTAATACTATAATCCAAAAAATAGATACTTCAAGGTTTTTGATGGAGAAAAAATATGAAAGATGAAGAGATGATAAGAGAAAGAGGAGTTTAGCAGTTTGAAAAAGGATGAAGAAAAAAGAGGTTTGACCATTTGGGAATAGAAGGAGAAGAGGTGAGTTTGGTTTGAGAATGAAAGGAGGAGAAAACAGGAATGGAAAGTGAATAGAGATATGAGTTTGAATGTTTGCGAATGAAAGGAGAAGATAGATAGAGGGTTTTATAATAGAAATGGTGCGTGACATAAGAAAATTAGGGTTTGATTTATTATATAATGAAAGATATATTTGTTCAATAAAGTTAGCCCGGTTGATCTTTATTGGGAAAATTTATGGGAGGCTGAGATGCCTACTAAGATCTCCTTTTTTAGTTGGAGTATTATTCATGGCGAAATTTTTTCTAACGATAGATGTATGAAAAAACATGATTATTATGAGTCGTTTTCGTATGTCTTATAATGAGGTTGAGATAGTTTCTCATCTACTTTTATATTGTCATGTTATTTTAAGTATATGAAGTCTTTTGTGGAATTTGACTAGAATAAAATGGATTATGCCGGAAACTGTTAGTGACTATTGGGAGCATGGATTGGGGAGACTAAAAATACGAGACTAAGAAGATGGATCTCTCTCCTTATAATTTTTTGGTGGATTATCTAGTTGGAAATAAATCGGAAAACTTGTAAATGAAAGTAGACCGTAAAGAGTTATTCACAATTCCATTATCATGGCGATATCGGAGATTAGATCCGGAAAACTTGTAGATTCGTGTGGATATCTTATTGCCCTTCTTGAAAATTTTTGAGTCAATTAATTATTCTAATGTAATCAATTTTTACATAACCTTTTCATTTAATGCTTAAATGATTTTTTATTAAACGGATCATTTAAAAATAATAATAATATAATATATATTATTTAATATAAAATATAATATATAATATATAATATGAAATATAAAATAAAATAATATATATATATATATATATATATATATATTTGTGGAAATAGCTTAACGCCATTTCATTAAGAACTCAAAAGTGGGAGAAATGGTCAATTATCAAAGTTAGACAAACCCTAACTTTGATTAAAAGAATCAAACGACCTTAGATAATCTAATTAGAAACAAACAAAAAATCAAAGATTACAGACAACTAAAGTATATCAATCAATCTATTTAACATTCTTGTTCAATGTAGCCAATATCATTTCCGTTACTTTCGGATCTCAATCTGCTGCTCTCGTAGCCCACCTACTTTTTCTAATCACTTGTTTGACTCTATGCTTCTTTATTGGTGATTGAATTATTGCATTTGATGATGATTGTTTGTGAGCATTGACTTCATTCCCTTGGATTAGTTTCTCTTTAGAGGAGCCAACACTAATCTGATAAAAAGAATTATGTTTCAGTATTTTAGGAATTTCACATTTACCTTCATAATCCTTTGCTTCATTTTTGTCTAACTTGATTCGGTCTACTTTCAAAGTTTTCTCTTCACTATCATCCATTTAATTCTTATCACTTCCTTCCTCTGACTTTACATCTTCTTCTTTCTCTAATTTTTCATCTTTCATTTCTTTTGATTCTTCACCATTCCCATCATATGCATCTCCATCTTTAGCTTCCTCATTCTGATTGTCTAATTCTTCAGTTTCAGCTTCTTCATTTTGCTCCTGAAGTTTTATCTTTTTCTTTTGTTCTTCAATTGTTTTTGCAAATTTATTATTAGAATGTTCAAAAGTATTGCAGAACGTGCATCTGTTTGGCCTCCATTCATACGTAATATCAATGTCTATGGGTTTACCTATTCTATCAACTACTGTCATTTTTGCTGATAAAGTGCTTCTAGGATGCACTTCAATGTTTATCCTAGATATGTGATGTGTTCGCTTTCCTCCGTTATTGGGTTCATATATAATGGTTTTTTTAAGAGACTAGCGAAATGGCTAAGTGCTTATACGTTATACATATGAGCTGGAATGTTCCTTTGTTTGAACCAAATTTGAGTTATTTCCTTCGGTTTGTTGAGTAGGTTCATACATTCGGACCATTTTTCCAGCTTCATATAGTTTGACCAACATATGTGTGTCCCAGCTTCAGAATATTTTCCATATTTGTTCCCAACTTGAATTTCAAGAAATAGAGATCATGGATATTTGCAGATACCTTTTCCAGTCTCATATGCTCCCATTGTTATAGCAAAACATCCTTAGTGATTGGGAAAGATACACGATTCATACCTATGTAGTTACTAACAACTACATTTTCCCATTCTTTAATATATTTTTTCTCCACTTCAATAGGTAATTTAAACTCAAAAGGGGATTTAAGAATCTCAACTTTTGGTTTAAAATCTCTCAGGTAAGTCTTGCCTTTATATTTCTTTCATCTTTATATTTTTATCCTTAATTTTTCTTCCAAACTTTATTAACTTTCTAACTGGAATTACTTCTGATAGTATAGGTCTTGGTTTTTGGGCACCTCATAAGCTCCCTCATTGTTTCAACAAACCAGCTAACTATCTTCTTGTATTCCTCTTATTTTAGTAAGTTTCAATCCTAAAGATAGTGAATATTGAGTTGGATAGTGGTTTGTTGTATTTTTTTCCTTAATGAGCAGAATCTCTCCTTTCTTTGATAGGAACAACAATGTCGAAATTTGATTCTTTAGTCCGTAGATATTTTCCTTTTCGTTGTATTCAACTTTCCATATTTCATCATTTTTTTTAAGCTTAAAAAATTTTGGTTTCATTCTGCATTTTTTCCTTAATCTTCTGAGAGCTCTGTTTCAGCATTTCTGGTTTCTCAGAAATCTGTTTTTTTTTTCTATTTCATCCATCGTTTTCTTGCTTGAATCGATTTCTACGAATTCATACACTTCTTTTGCCTTATTCCTATTTTCCTCTCCATCTTAGCAGAAGAACTGAATTACAAAAATTAAGAATGCAGACAACTCAACCAAACTCAATTTACTTACAACCGAGAAAAATCTATGATCAGAATTAACCGTAGACTAGCGAACTAGTGACCCTATTTCACAACCCAACGACCTAAGAACTGAAATCAATCGATGATTTAGAGCAATCACATCCAATGACTTGTTCTCAAACAACCCTTGCAACTATATTTATGATTTCCTGACCCAATATTTGTGACACAAGTGAAGAATTTTTAGACGAATGTACCAGACATGCTGATTATGTTGACCGTGTCGAATGTGCCGATGATCGTGACTCCGACCATATTTCTCGTAACCTATGACCAAATCAAACAATCGAATTTCGTGCGACCGTTCAGATTGTACCGAACATGCCGACCGTGATGATCATGTCGATTGTGCCGAACGTACCAGACGTGCCGACGATCGTGATTTTAATGTGATTCTTCCCTAGGGTTTTTACTCTCAATTGAAATCTCTAAAGCTTTTCTCTTTTTACAAAAGACACTTAATATACACAATTTGATAATATATATATATATATATATATTATATAATGATATATAATATAATTATATATAAATATATAACAAATCAAAGCCTAATCACTACAAAATAAAATATAAACAAAATTTCACATTTTGTTTATTATTATTATTATAAAGTCTCTCAATTCAAAAATTATTAATTGCTAAATAATATTTAGTTATATATATTTTTTTTTCTTAATGAAATTTTCATTAATTTTAAATATTTATAAATGTATTTTATATAAATATATAAATATTTGTTAGGTACCATTACAATCTCTGATATAATGGATTAAGAGTAATAAAGACAAGTCAAATTGTGAGTAAACCAACTTGTCGTGCAGATTTAATAGGTCACATTGTATCGATGGAACTTGCATTTGTGATTAATGCGTTGAATTGTCAAGTTTGATCACACGAAAATAAATGAATCATAATTTGTAATAAAAAGTTATTATGTGTTTAGAAATAATTGAGATTTTATGGGTGTTTTGTTATTTTATTAATAATAAAATAAAATATTTAACTAAATATTTTATTTTTAATCATTAGTATGATGGGTGATTATAAAAAAATCACAAACTTTAAAAATAAAAAATTGTCAAGATCAAACAAATAATGACAAACCAAATAAATCCAAACACGATCAAACAAGGTCTGGAAGGAAGGCGTTTATTTGAGTATAACAAAAATGATTATGGATGGTGAGAAGATATTAAGGTTTTAGAGAGATAAAAAAAGTTTGTACTTGGAAACCTAAGAATTTCTCATTTTTTTTTGGGGAAACAGTGCATACCATTTTTTTTACTAGTAGTTTTAAATATAATAGTAGGATACCCTACTCTTCATTGTACATGCAAAATATAAACGAAGTTTTTATAGAATATTTAATTTAATTAAAGAGAACTTTATATGAAGTAAAAATATAATATATATATATATATATATATTTAATTTGAAGAAAAATAGAAAATAGAAAACAATTATTAGTAGTTATTTCATAATATAAATAAATTATATGAAATATTTATACATAAATTATATATATATATATATATAAATAAATAAATAAATATGTAATATTACTATTTATAAAACCTTTATATATTTATCGAAATAATTTTCAAAATAATCTTGAATTTTTTTATGTTTATATATTTATAAAAACACAGGATCACTAACCAAACAAACAACGGTTAGTAAACAACTATTAGAGAAGTACACTTATTTTATAAACATATATTTAAATATTGGACCTACAAAAAAATTTATTGGTAAACATATCTTTAATTGTTGAACCTATAAATATATTTTGTATAAACATATATGGTCATTATAAATTAAAGGAAAAAAATAAACAAATTCCTTAAAAAAATAAAAATTTAACAAAATTTAACCCCATAAAAGAGTAAAAGAACATACTATTAAGTTATAAAAACCAGATCTAAAATGTTAAAATGCTTTTAACAATGGTTATAAGAACATATAATTAAAATAAAAAAATATATATATTAATTTCATTATATATAAAATAGACATTAAATTAGAATGTTCTACAAAAAAAAAAAAAAAATTATACAAAATATAAAAGTTTAGAGGCAGCCACCAAAATGCTAAAGTCTGTTCTCATGCAAAATATCTTCATATCAGTTTTTTTATTTGCGAAAATTTTTCCAAACCCTAGCCATCTAATGTCCTCACCAATGAGGGTACAAAATTTCCTCTTCAACGGGACCAGGTAAATAGTTCCTTTGACTAGCATAAGGCGAAATTTTTTCCTATACCTCCTCAACTTTGCAATTCCTCCAAGTATGCAATTCTACACATATCTACTAAATATATGAAAAACTCCTTAGTATTCATAAAAACCTCTACAAGCTTCATAGGCCTCAAACCTCACAACCCAAGGTCGATGATCATATTAAAATCGCGGAGAAATCCAGCATACCGACACATTAAATATATAAAATATCTTTGAGAAGAGCTGAGAAATGTTAGCTCCTTTTATATAGTTAAAAGATTATTTTGAGTCAAATAATCCACCAAGAAAAAATAATTGAAATAGAGACCAAGTGCATTTATAACAAAAATATTGTTTATATATATATATAAATAAACCAAATATGTAATATTATATATAAATATAAAAATTATAAAAGGTATGAGCATTTATAACAAAACTAAACTAAAATTGTTTATATATATGTAAAAAAAATAAATATGTAATATTATATATAAATATAAAAATTATGAAGGTAAATGCATTTATAAAATAAAATTGTTTATATATCATGAATTAATATTTAATGATAAACTCAATTAATATAAAAAATTTTGAGATAATATATGCTAAGAAAATATATATATTATACATTTATAATATATATATATATATATATATATATATATATATTTTGCAAGAGAAAAACATTAATAAAGAAAGAGAGAGTATGTGACAAGAGAGAGAAAATATTTATGGATTATACTTGATAACGTGAATTATTGTGGTCTCTTGTTGCTTTGTTGCTTTTAAAAAAGAACGATGAAATGCGTAAGATTTTGTTTTGTGGATTACACTTTGAAAATGAAGCATTATATTATTATATTATATTATATATATATATATATATATATATATATATATATATATATATATATATATATATATATATTAGTACAAAATTTAAACTTATTTTTTGTTAAGAATGTGCCTTGTTCATCACATAAGAAACTTCTCTTTGACTTCAACACTTGAACATCACTTTCAACTTTATTTTATGAAAGTATGGCTTTCAAATTTGATGTTAAATTTAAAATATAAAATTTTATTAGTTTAGTAGCTTAAAGAGTTGTACTTGTTTGGCTAGGTTGAAAGTTTAGAACATACTTATAACATTTTTATTTTTAACCATTTTAAGTTTATGGATGGGTCAACCCACAATCCGACCCTATCCATTTACTCTCACATATATATCCAAATTAACCACAACTCTTGACCCGACAATTCGGACACTTTGAAAATTATGTATCAATATATATATATATATATATATATATATATATATATATATATATATATATATATATAAATTTGAACTTATATTGTTCAGAATGTCCCTCGTTCATCAAATAAGAAACTTCTCTTTGACTTCAGCAATTGAACTTCACTTTCCAACTTTATTTTATGGGAATATGGGCTTTCAAATTTGGTGTTGAATTTATAAAATAAAGTCTTATTAGCCTAGTTGGTTAAATAGTTGTATTTATTTGGTTAGGTTGCAAGATCGCAACATACATATAGTAATTTTAATTTTATTTTTAACCGTTATAAGTTTGTGCGGGTCAACCCACAATCCAACCCAAATATTCATTTAAACTCACATATATATATCCAAATTAACCATATATCTCGACCCGACAATCCGAACATTTTGAAAATTAAGTATCATTATATATATATATATATTAGTTAGTTAAAAAGTTGAACTTATATTGTGAAGAATGTTATGCGTTTATCAAATTTGGTATTAAATTTAAAATATAAAATCTTATTGACTTATTTGGTTAAAGAGTTGTACTTGTTTTGTTAGGTTGAAAATTTGAAACATACATATGTCAATTTTTATTTTATTTTTAGACTCAAGTATTCATTTACTCTCACATATATATCTAAATTAACCACAATTCTCGACCCGAAAATTCAGACACTTTGAAAATGAAGTATCATTATTTATATATATATATATATATATATTAGTTAGTTTAAAAGATGAACTTATATTTTTAAGAATGTCCCGCGTTCATAAAATTTCGTGTTGAATTTAAAATATAAAGTTTTATTAGCCTAGTTGGTTAAAAAGTTTTACTTGTTTTGTTAGGTTCTAAGTTCGAAAATAGATATAGCATTTTTTTATTTTATTTTTAACCGTTTAAGTTTATGGGCCGATCAAACCCACAATCTGACCTTGAGTATCTAATTATTATCTCATATATATCCTAATTAACCATAGCTCTGAACCCGACAATCCGGACACTTTGAAAATTAAGCATCATTATATAAATATAGATTAGTTAGTTATAAAATTGAATTTATATTGTTAAAATGTCTCACGTTTATCAAATTTAGTGTTGAATTATAAATATAATGTCTTATTAGCCTAGTTAGTCAAAGAGTTATATTTGTTTTGTTAGGTTGCAAGTTCAAAATATACATATAGTATTTTTAATTTTATGAGCAGGTTAACCCACAATCCGACTCAAGTATCCATTTACTCTCACATACAGAGTCGACTTTAGGTAACACAACCTATGGAGTTACATAGGCCCCCACCTTTATAGTGCCCCATTTTTTAATATTTAATAGTATTATTAATAATATATTATATTATTAGTCTATTTTTTCCTTTTTTTCTCTTTTCATATTGAATATATATATATATATATATAACTTTTTTATCTCATTTTAAATCTTTTTTTTCGTATTATTATATATTAACCATTTTCAGCTAAGTTTATATTATTAAAATTTAAAAATAATAAAAACAAATTATTTAGTATTTTAGGGGTTACAAAATTTAAATTTGCATTAGGCCCTCAATTCTCAGGGCCGACCATGCTCACACACACACATATATATATATATATATATATTCAAATTAACCACCACAACTCTAAACCCGACAATTCATACATTTTGAAATTAAGCATCAATATATATATATATTAGTTAGTTAAAAAGTTGAACTTATACTGTTAAGAATGTCCCAATTTTATCAAATTTGGAGTTGAATTTAAAATATAAAATCTTATTAGCCTAGTTGGTTAAAGAGTTGTACTTGTTTGGTTATTTGCAAGTTCAAAACATACATATAACATTTTTAATAATTTTATTTTTATACCCAAATATCCATTTACTCTCACATATATATCCAAAATAATCACAACTATCGACCCAATATCTGGACACTTTGAAATTAAGCATATTATAATTATATATATATATATATTAATTAGTTAAAAAGTTGAACTATATTGTTAAGAATGTCTTGCGTTCATTAAATTTGGTGTTGAATTTAAAATTAAAGTTTTATTAGCCTAGTTGGTTAAACAATTGTATTTGTTTTCTTAGGTTGAAAGTTCGAAACATACATATAACTTTTTTATTTTATTTTTAACCGTTTTAATTTTCTGGACGGGTCAACCAAAAATCCGACCCAAGTATCAATTTATTCTCACATATATATCCAAATTAACCATATCTTTCGACCCGACAAAGACACTTTTAAAATTAAGCATCATTATATATATATATATATATATCAATTAGTTAAAAAGTTAAATTTATATTGTTAAAAATGTCACGCGTTTATCAAATATGGTGTTGAATTTAAGATTAAAGTTTTATTAGCCTAGTTGTTTAAACAGTTGTACTTATTTTGTTAGGTTGAAAGTTCAAAACATACATTTAATATTTTTATTTTATTTTTAACCGTTTTAAATTTATGGGTGGGACAACCCAAAATCCGACCCAAGTATCCATTTATTCTTACTTATATATCCAAATTAACCATAGTTTTCGACCCGACAAAAAAACTTTTAAAATTAAGCATCATTATATATATATATATTAGTTAGTTAAAAAGTTGAATTTATACTGTTAAGAATGTCTCGCGTTCATCAAATTTGGTGTTGAATTTAAAATATAAAGTTTTATAAATCTAGTTGGTTAAAGAGTTGTACTTATTTTATTAGGTTGCAAATTCGAAACATATATATAACATTTTTAATTTTATTTTTAACTGTTTTAAGTTTATGGGCGGGTCAACCCACAATCCGACCAAGTATCCATTTACTCTCACATATAAATCTAAATTACCACAGCTCTCGATCCGACAATCTAGACACTTTAAAATTTAATCATCATTATATATATATATATATATATATTAGTTAGTTAAAAAGTTGAAATTATATTGTTAAAAATGTTTGCGTTTATCAAATTTGATGTTAACATTTAAAATATAAAATCTTATTAGCCTAGTTAGTTAAATAGTTGTATTTAATTTGTTATGTTGCAGGTTCAAAACATACCTATAACATTTTTAATTTTATTTTTAACCGTTTTATGTTTATGGACAGGTCAACTCTTAATCCAACTTAACTATCCATTATTTTTATATAGATATCCAAATTACCACATATTTCGACCCTATAATTCGAAAACTTTGAAAATTAAGCATTATTATATATATATTGGGTGAACAAATATTTAGATAATATTATTACATGTTTGTCCGAAAATACTTAATATACAATTAACCATTCTAAATTATTTATTTAAAAACATAAATTTTAAATAATACGGACTTACCTCTATTTAATATTATTAATTTTAAATAATAAAAAATAAAAGTATTGAAATAAAACAGTAAAAGTTATAATAATATTTATTATTCCTTAGTTAATTTCCATTTGCATTAATTAGTTGTTACTTATTGTGTCATAAAAATGGAAGGATTTGTTTTATTTGAAATTAATTATTTGAATAAAATATTAATATATATAAATTAAAAGTTGTAATAATATTTATTATTTGTTAGTCTCTATTTTTAATAATTAATTATAAATTAAAATAAAATTTTAAGAATTTATTTTATTTAAAGTTATTTATAAATAATTAATTATAGTTTCTTATATAGAGATGATACAAATGATTTATATATAAATAACCATTATAATATCTTGTATAGAAATTATATATGAACGATTTATTAAATTAAATATTCACAATAATAATTATCTTATTAATTTAATGATAAGTATAACAAAAGAATTATGTCTGACAATTTTAGACACGACACAAAAATACGACCCGGACCGAATACGAAAAACTCAAGTTAAGGTCATTGTAACCCGGAAAAATCCTTTAATTCGGTTATGCGGAAAAGTTCGAGGTTCGTTCATTTAAATCTTAATTTGCGTGTCAAAAATATTTTAAAAATAAAATATTATTGTAAAAGGTTTTGATTGATTTCTAACCGATTTTAAAATTAATTATATAAATAATTAATTCCAGTTCAAATTTGAATAATTCGGGGGATTTGTAGTAATAAAATTTGTTTTTTTTTTAAATATTCGTTGTTTTAAATTAATTAATCATAATTAATTTGAAAGATTATTTATTTGAAAATAGAGTCACCAATTGATTTTTGAAAATCAATAAAAGTGGCATACGTATACAAACGTATTTAACCATAGTTTCTTTTAGTTCGTAGTTTGGTAATACTCGAGAAAGGACTTTCACACTTTGTCATTCGTACCCGTTTAAAAAACAGTCTCTACTCATAATTTTGAATTTTAAAAATCGGTTATATAACGTTTTAGTTTTACCGATTATTTAAATATGTTCATCGTAAATATTTATAATGAACTTAAAATTTTATAAGATTCAAAATATAAAATAATAAAGCAATGAACAAATTACACTGTTAATAGTTTAATCCAAAAAATAGATACTTTAATGTCTTTTGATTGAAAAATAATATGAAAGATGAAGAAAGGATAAAAGAGATAGGGGTTTAGCCGTTTGAGGTGAGTTTAGTTTGAGAATGGAAGGAGAATAGAGAATTGAGTTTGGATGTTTTGGAATGAAAGAAGAAGATTGACAGAGGGTTTTATAATGGAAATTGTGCACGACACAAGAAAATTAGGGTTTGATTTATTATATTATGAAAGATATATTTGTTCAATAAGGTTAGCCCGATTGATCTTTGTTGGGAAAATTTGTGGAAGTCTAAGATTTCTACTAAGATCTCCTTTTTTGGTTGGATTATTATTCACGGCGGAATTCTTACTAACGAGAGATGTATGAAAAAACATGATTATTGTGAGTCGTTATTGTATATATTATAAAGAGTGTGAGATAGTTTCTCATTTACTTTTACATTGTCGCGTTGTTTAAAGTATATTGAGACTTTTGAGGAATCTGACTGGAATATAATAAGTTATGTCTGAAACCGTTAGTGTCTATTGGGAGGCATGTATTGGGGCAACTAAAAATACGAGACTTAGAAGATGGGTATACATCCCTATAATTTTTTTTGTGGATTATTTAGTTGGAAATAAATCTTTGAACTTATAACAACGAAAATAGGCCGTTAAGAATTATTAACAATTCCATTATCATGATGATGTCATAGATTAGATCTGAAAAATCTGTTAATTTGTGTGGAGATCTTATTGCCCTTTTTGAAGATCTTTGAGTCAATTAATTATTCTAATGTAATCAATTTTAGGGGTGGGGAAAATTATTGATACTAAAGGTTTATCGAAAATACTGTACCGCAATATATCGAAAATATCGATTTTAAGGTATACCGAAAGAAAGGTAAGGTATGATACCGATACCGAAATTATTATCACGATAAAGGTATTAAATTTTTAAAATTTTATTATATCGAGATATACCGAAATACCGAAATAGTATTTATAAGTTAATATATATATATATATATATATATATATATATATATATATATATATATATATATATATATAATCCTTATAAGGAAATAATTAAATAAATTTGATATTAATTTAATTATAAAAATATTTTTTTTTTTGAATAATATTAAAATATAAGTATACTGAAATATTATTTCATATATGTCATCTCTACCTTACCGATGATATTGATTTTTTTTATGTTAATATATTTTTTAGGTATCAAAGGTTTAATATCGATACCGTATCGAAATTAAGGTATACTGAAATCAAGGTAAGATAAATTTATGAATTTTTTGTATACCGAAATTAAGGTATATCAAAATCAAGGTATACCGAAATCAAGGTAAGATAAATGTATACATTTTCTGTATACTGAAATTTTAGATAAGGTATAAAGTATGAATAAAACATTAAGGTATACCGTACCGACCCATCCCTAATCAATTTGTACATAACTTTTTTTATGTCATACTTTTATCGTTATATTTAAACGATTTTTTATTAAATAGATTATTTTAAAAAACAATAATATAATATATATATATATAATATATATATATAATATAATATAATATAATATATATTATTAATATTATATTATATTAGTTTTATATTATATTATATTATTAATATAATATAATATTATATAATATTATATATAATATATTATTAATATTATATTATATATATATTATATTATATATATAATATATATATATATAATATAATATAATATATATATAATATAATATTATATATATATAATATAATATTATATATATATATAATATAATATTATATATATATATATATATATATATATATATATATATATATATATATATATATATATATATATATATATATATATAACCAATCAAACCCTAATCACTACAAAACAAAATGGCAAACAATATTTCTTTAACTTTGATTTTCTTGTTTATTATTATCATGACAGGTAAGTCTCTCAGTTCAAAAATTAATAATCTTTAGTTATATATATACATTTTTTTAATGATATTTTCAATAATTTTAAATATTTATAAATATATTTTTTTGTAAATATATAAATATTTGTTAGGTACAATTACAATATTGGCATCGGATGATGGATTAAGAGCAATAAAGACAAGTCAAACTGTGTGTAAACTAACTTGTCCTTTCAAGTGCGGATTTCAAATGTCACAGTGTGTCGGTGGAACTTGCATATGTGGTTAATAAGTTGAATTGTCAAGTTTGATCACAACAAAAATAAATAAATCATAATTTTTAATAATAATTTATTATGATGTTTAGAAAATAATTGAAATTTTATCGGTGTTTAGTTATTTTATTAATAATAAAATAAAATATTTAACCACATTTTATTTTTTAATCATTAGTATGATGGGTGAATATAAAAAAATTACAAACTTTAAAAATTAAAAATCTACAAGATCAAAAAAATAATGGAAAACAAAATAAATTCAACACACCATCAAACAAGATCTGGAAGAATGGTATTTGAGTATTACAAAAAGGATGTTTGACGGAGAGAAGATATAAAGGTTTTAGAGATATAATAAATATTTGTAGATCGAAATTTCTACCCTAAGGATTTTTTGGTTTTTATGGAAGACTGCGCACACTATTCTTTATACGCACACTATTCTTTATACTAGTAGTTTTAAATATACAGTAGGATACTCTACGTTGTATAAGCAAAATATAAACAAAGTTTTTATAGAATATTTAATTAAGGAGAATATATTTATATGAATAGAAAATATAATATATATATATATATATATAATTAAAGGAAAATAATAAAAAATTATTTATAAGTAGTTGTTTTATAATATAAGTAAATTGTATAAAATATTTATACATAAATTATATATATATATATATATATATGAAATATTACTATTTATAAAAATATTATATTATATATATCGAAATAATTGTCAAAATAATCTTGAATTTTGTATGTTTATGTATTTATAAAAAGACATGATCACTAACTAAATAAACAACGGTTAAAGAACAACTATTAGAGAAGTTCACTTATTTTAAAAAACATATCTTCTAATATTGGACCTACAAAGAATTTGTTGGTAAACATATCTTTAAATATTGGACCTATAATTTTTTTTTGAATAAACATATATGGTCATTATAAATCATAAGAAAAAAATGTACATATTCTTAAAAAAATAAAAATAAAAATTTAATAAAAATTAACCCCATAAAAGAGAAAAAACATACTTTTAAATTATAGAAAATAGATCTAAAATGTTAAAATACTTTTAACAATGGTTACAAGAACGTACACTTAATATATATATATATATATATATTTTATTATATATAAAATAAACATTAAATTATAACGCTGCACATAAAAATTATGCAAAATATAAAAGTTTAGAGGTAGCCAACAAAATGCTAAAATCTTGTTCTCATTTGAAATATCTCCATATCATTTTTTTTATTTCTAGCCATCTAGTGTCCTCACTAATGAGGGTATAAAATTTCCTCTTCAACGGGACCAGGTAAACAATTCCTTTGACGAACATAAGGCGAAATTTCTTCTTATACCTCTTCAAATTTGCAATTCTACACATATCTACTAAATATATGAAGAACTCCTTAGAAATCAAAAGAAAGGCCTCCACAAACTTCATAGGCCTCAAATTTCGCAACCCAAGGTTGATGGTATATCAAAATCGCGGAAAAATTCAGCATACCAACACATTAAATTTAAGAAATATCTTGGAGAAAAGCTGGGAAATGTTAGCTCCTTGTACATAACTAAAAGATTATTTTGAGTCAAATAATTCACCAAGAAAAAATAATCGAAATAAAGACCAAGTGCATTTACAACAAAAATATTGTTTATAATTATATATATGAAATAAATATGTAATATTATTTATAAATATAAAAATTATGAAAGTAATTGCATTTATAAAATAAAATTGTTTATGTCTATAATTGATATTTAATCATAAACTTAATTAATATAGATAATTTTTTTATATGATATACGATAAGTATATATATATAAGTATATATATATATATAAGTATATATATATATATAAGTATATATATATAAGTATATATATATATATAAGTATATATATATATATAAGTATATATATATAAGTATATATATATATATAAGTATATATATATATAAGTATATATATATATAAGGTAAAAAAAATTAATGAAGAAAAGAGAGTAGGAGAGAGGAGAAAGAAAATACTTGTGAATTATACCTGATATCGATAAAATGACTACTTGAAACAAAGGCAAAATAATGAACAACGGATTGTTAAAAATAACATAATACAAATTCAATTTTTGAAAATATGATATTGATAGAGAAAGTGAGAAAATGTAGCTATTGTAAATCACACTCTTCTCTCTTTAAAGAGAAGATAGAGAAAATACTTGTGATTATACCTGATAACGTAAATTATTGTCGTGCCTTTTTGCCTTTTTGATTTTTAAAGAAAATTGATAAAGTGCCTAAGATGTTGAAATTGCTTGAAACAGTTAAATTCAGAAAAGAAAGGCAAAACAATGAACAAGGATTGTTAAAAATAACATAATACAAATTCAATTTTTGAAAACATGATATTGATAGAAAATGTGAGAAAATCATACTAATACTGAACGATTTTGGGTTGTAGCAATTATAAATCACACTCTTCTCTCTTTAATTGGACATTCTCTCTTAAATTGGACCTTGCTTATAAAAGATTATTTATAATTGTTGATCTAGTATTATTTGTAGGTAAAAAATAGTTGGTTTAATTACAGCTATACATACATACATTGATGGTGTTGCAGGTTTTCTTGTTAAATTAAATTAATGAGAATTCTTTAGGTTATTTAATTTAAAGTTAAATTTTATAATACGATAACTGAAACTTTGAATTAATATTTAATAATAAACTCAATTAATATAGATAATTTTTTTTAATGAGAATTCATCATGTTTATTTGAAGTTAAATTTTATAATTAATATTTGATAAATATATAAGTTAAATTGGTGATTTTTAAGAAATAAATTTTATATATAATGTACAACTCAATTAATATATATAGAATTCATAAGGTTTATTTGATTTGAAAGTATCTAATTTGAAGTATTAAGATATTTTATTAAATATATATATATATATATATATATATATATATATATGTATGTATATATATATATGTATGTATATATATATATATATATGTATGTATATATATATATATGTATGTATGTATGTATATATATATATATGTATGTATATATATATATATATATATATATATATATATATATATATATATGTATGTATATATATATATATATATGTATGTATATATATATATATATGTATGTATATATATATATATATATGTATGTATATATATATATATATATGTATGTATATATATATATATATATGTATGTATATATATATATATATATATATGTATATATATATATATATATATAAAATATGTGATTTTTGAATTATAAGATTTATAATTTTTCTCAAATTATATATATATATATATATATGGTAGTGCTTTTATAACAAAAATTTATATATATGGTAAGTTTATTTATAACCAAAAATAAGTGTTTATCTATATATAATTTTTTTTTCATATTATAAAATTATGAAAGAATATACTTTTATAAAAAAAAATATTGTTTATATATATATATATATATATATAAAATAAATATAAAATATATATGAAGGTGTGTGCATTTATAATAAAATAAAATTATTTAAATATATATATATATATATATATATATATATTTAAATAATTTTATTTTACTATAAATGCACATACCTTCATATATATTTTATATTTAATTTATATATATATATATATATATATATATATATCAAAATAATTGTTAAAATAATCTTAAATTTTTTATGTTTATGTATTTATAAAAAGACATGATCACTAACCAAACAAACAACGGTTAAAGAATAACTATTAGAGAATTTCACTTATTTTATAAACATATCTTCAAATATTAGACCTACAAAGATTTTTTTGTTAAACATATCTTTAAATATTGGACCTATAAAATTTTTGTATAAAATAAATGATCATTATAAACCAATGGAAAAAAGATATACACATTCCTAAAAAAATAAAAATAAAAATTTAACAAAAATTAACCCCATAAAAAAGAAAAAAACATATTATTAATTTATGAAAAACGAGATCTAAAATATTAAAATACTTTTAACAATGAACATACACTTAAAATAAAAAATATATATTAATTTCATTATATATAAAATAGACATTAAATTATAACTATGTAAAATATAAAAGTTTAGAGGTAGCCACTAAAATGCTAGTCTGGTTCATATGCGAAATATCTACATATAAGTTTTTTTATTTGCTAAAAAAGTTCCAAATCCTAGCCATCTAGTGTCCTCCCCAAGGAGGGTACAAAATTTCCTCTCTAACGGGACTAGGCAAACAGTCCTTTTGACGAGCATAAGACTAAATTTCATCCTATACCTCCTCAGCTTTGTAATTTTTCCATGTATGCAATTCTACACATATATACTAAGCTTCGTATTCAATGTATACAGGCTGAAGATTGATGATGGTGAATGTGTTCAGGGTCAAAAGGGTGTACAAGATTTGGCTATCGATTTCTATAAGCAGCTTATGGGTACAATAAAGAAGCATCAAAGTCACTTGAATACCTTGTATCATATTATTGATAGGATAATATCTGCAGAAGATAGTCGCGAGCTGATAAGAGTGGTCACGATGGTTAAAGTTAAAGAGACTTTGTTTAGTATTGATGGGAATAAAAGCCCGGGTCCTGATGGGTTTAATGCATAGTTCTTCAAAGACAATTGTTCGATTGTGGATAAATACGTTACTGATGGATTTCTTGAATTTTTCAAGAATAGGAAGATGTTAAAACAAAGGAATACAACGGTCCTAACCTTGATCCCCAAAACTACGGTACCTGAGAAAATACAAGATTTCAGACCAATTTTCTGCTGCAATGTAATTTATAAAATAATTTCAAAAATAATTTCTAAATGATTTAAAAATATCATAGAAAAAATTATAAATCTTAACCAATATGCATTCATCCCCAATAGGACAATCTCTCATAATATTCTTCTCATGCAGAGCCTTTTAAAATGCTACGGGAAAAAGAAAATATCCCCGAGAGTGGCTTTCAAAATAGATATCAAAAAATCTTTCAACTCTGTTAGATGGGAAGACATTTAGGACTTTCTAGATGTTTAATTATGTTTTCCTATAATTTTTATTAATTGGATTATGCAGTGTGTTTCATCATCCTACTTTGTTTTTTGCGTCAATGGAGTCCACAGATGCTATTTCAAAGGGGAAACGGGGTAAGGCAAGGGACCCCCTCTCTTCTTACCTTTTCGTAGCTATCATGGCGATCTTTGAGCACTAGTAAAAAAAAGGTTAATATCAACGGTTTTTACTGTTGTTATTAAACAAAAAATGGTTAGTATTGAGTAATAACAACAGCTCAAAAAGCGGTTGACATCCGTTACTAGAGCCTCCGTAGGCATTGCTCAAACATGAAATATCAACCATTTTGGGGCTGTTGTTATTACTCAATAATATGTTTTTAAATTTAAAATATATTGTCATAAAATTTTAGTTTTTTTACTTATTATTATTATTATTTAATATTTATATTATATATATATAAATCATATAATTAATTATTAATAAATTCATATATATTTATATAAATAATTATTAATTATATTTTAAATTTAATAAAAATATATGATTATATATCTTTCCTAGTTTCTCTCTAATCTCTCTCCACTTATTAATTTTTTTTTCTTTAAATCTTAAATTTTAATTTCTCCTTTTTAATAGTATTTTTTTATTCTTATTAAATATTAAAATTTATTAATATTTATATTTTTCATAAACACTAAATTTTGTTAATATTTATATATTTACTTTCCCTAAAAAAATATTCCTTTCCTGTATATATATTTTTTTATCTTATCTCACTTTTATTTCTCATATAAAATAAATAAAAAAACACAAAAATTACAAATAAATTCTTATAACAACTTTTAATAAAAATATTGAATAATTTCTTTTTTACTAAGAACAAAATTTATTCAAACTTTTGCGGCAATAATAAAATATAATATAACAAATATATATCAGAATAAGTCTTATAATAACGGTTGATATTTCCCCCTTTATATCAACGGTTTTTAAAATGGTTGATATAGATTTGGTCAATATCAACGATTTTTAAAGTGGTTGATATAGATGTGGTTAATATCAACGGTTTTTTAAAACTGTTAATATAGAGTAGGTCAATATCAACCATTTTAAAATTCCGTTAATATAGATGAGTTAATATCAATCGTTTTAAGAGCGTTTGATATTGACCCCCTTTATATCAACGGTTTTTGAAACTGTTGATATAGAGTGGAGTCAATATAAAACCGTTTTAAAATTCCGTTAAGATAGATGAGTTAATATCAACCGTTTTTAAGAGCGGTTGATATTGACCCCCTTTATATTAACGGTTTTTAAAACGGTTGGTATTACCCCTTTAATATCAACCGCTAAACAAACTATTACTATTTTTTGTTACTATTAATGATTTTTTTACTAGTGGAGAGCATCTTCGCGATGTTCCGAAAGAATCGTCCATACATCTTTCACTCATTCTGTGAGGTAAAGGAGGTAACCCATTTATACTTTGCTGACGATTTGTTCATTCTAGCGCACACATACATTGATTCCATTAAAACTATTAGGGCTGCACTAACGTTCTTTTTTGAGGTTATAGGTTTAACTATTAATGAAAGTAAAAGTGTGGCATTTTATGGAGGCGTGAATGACGAAACAAAGCAGAACATCTTCAACATAATGGGCATCAAGAAAGGAAGCTTTCCCATAAGGTACTTAGGAATTCCGTTAACCGCGAAGCAAATCGAGATCTCACACTGCAAGCCGCTGAATGAAAAGGTAAAAACATGATATCTGGCTGGGCAGCGAAAAAACTTTCTTATGCAAGGAGAATCGAACTTATCAAAACCGTGGTCATTGGCATAGTTGGCTACTGGGCATATTAGTTGGTCATTCCGAAAAAGGTAATGAAGGAACTCGACAAGCTGATGAGGAAATTTATCTGGGGAAGTAGCGAGAGAGGAGGAAAGAAAGTCAAATGGACTGCTCTCTGTAAACCGAAGGACGAGGGAGGCATCGGCTTGAAGAACTGTATCGAGTGGAATAAAGCTCTCACCTTCAAACATCTGTGGGCTTTAGAGCGCAATTAGAAGTCACTATGGATCAAATGGGTTCATACGAGATTTTTGAAATACGAAACTAGCATCTGGACCTGCAAAATTCATGAAGGTATGAGCTAGTCTCTAAAAAAAATTCTTAAACTAAGAAGTGATATTGCAGATCTTTATGACATCCGACTAGGGGACGAGAAATACACTCTATTCTGGCACGACCCCTAGTTCGAAAACAAGCATATCATCCACAAGGAGGAGTTTTAAAATACCCGTATCAAAAGGGACTGCGTAGAAGCGAAAATTTGAGACATTAAAGACGAGAATTGGGACTCACTCTTGAGAAGAAATCCAGAAGGACATAGGATACTTGATCATATAAGTAACATACAACTACATGATAGACTGAATATTCATGAATGGAAAGCTGAGGACAATGGGAAGATGGTATCGAATAAAATATGGGAGGTAACCCGAGAAAAAGCGCAGAAAGTATAATGAGCTCTTCTTGTATGGTCAACGAAGATTATCCCTCGACATCAGTTTATCTTATGACTCGCCTTCTGGGAAAGACTCAGCACCCGTGATCGTATCAGCAAGTATATGGGAATCCCGGACGCGAGTTGTCTTCTATCTAAAGGAAATGAAGAAATTATAGATCACATATTCAGGAACTGTTGTATTATTTTGGAGTTTTTGGATAGATTCTATAAAAGCCTAGAGCTAATCATTTTCTCGAGCGAATGAAATCAAAGAAGCGACACTACTCAAAGTCAAGAGAAATAGATTTGCAACAAGCGTGTTCAAGTGCGGCTTTGGAGCAATCATGTATAACATTTGGCAAGACGGTATGAAAGGGTATATGGTAGAACCCGCAGGAGCGTTGAAGAGTTATAGAAAGATATTGTATTAGATTGTAGCGACCTCGCGGGAACGTAGAGAAGAATTCCAAGCACGAAGCAGAACTGGAATATCTACAAGAACTGAAATTTACCGTTTTTTAAACTCACTAGAATTGAAAGCATTGAAATAAAAGAATTCATTTACGTTTTTAGCTTTTTAGCTTTTATTTAAAATGTTACGATTTCAAAATCATTCTAGGCCTGTCTAGAATGATCTCTTAAACTCGTAGTTTTCGGGAATTTTTAATGAAATGACGCTAAGTCGTTTTTCCAAAAAAAAATCTTCATAGGCCTCAAACCTCGCATTCCAAGGTTGATGATCATTTCAAAATCTCAGAGACATCTAGAACACCGACCCATTAAATTTAAGAAATATCTTTAAGAATAGATGAGAAATGTTAGCTCCTTGTACATAGTTAAAAGATTATTTTGAGACAAATAATCCACCAAGAAAAAATAATCGAAATAGTGACCAAGTGCATTTATAACGACAATATTGTTTATATATATATATATATTAGATGTAATATTATATATAAATATAAAAATTATTAAGACACGTGAATTTATAAAAAAAAAATTGTTTATATATATAAAAATAAAATAAACATTTAATATTAAACTAAATTAATATAAATAATTTTTTTAGATGATATATGATAATGAAAATATATATAATATATATATGGTAAAGAAAAAAAATTAATGAAGAAATAGAGAATAAGAGAGAGGAGAGAGAAAATACTTGTGGATTAATTATTGTTGTACCTTGTTGCCTTGTTGAGTTTTAAAGAATATCGATGAAATACATATTGCAGCTACTTAAAATGGTTAAATTACGAGAAGAAATGTAAAATACTGAACAACGAGTTGTTGAAACATAACATAATACAAATTCAATTATTGAAAAGATGATATTAATAGAAAAAGTGAGTAGATTATACCGAGACTGAATGAGTTGTAGCAATTGAATTTCACACTCTCCTCTCTTCAATTAGACCTTGTTGATATAAGATTATTTATAGGAACTCTCTTTTAATTGGACTTGTTAATCTAGAATTATTTATAGGAAGAAAATAGTTAGGTGGGGAAGAAGATGAAAAATCTAGTTGGTTGAATAACAACTATACAGACATATGCTAAATTCAATTAATGAGAATTCTTTAGGTTATTTAATTTAAAGTTAAATTTTATAATACCGATAACTGAAACCTTAAATTAATATTTTATAATAAACTCAATTAATATATATATATATATATATATATTTTAATGAGAATTCAACCAGTTTAATTTATTTGAAGTTAAATTTTATAATTAAAATTTGGTAAATTAAATCGGTGATTTTTAAGAAATAAATTTTATATTTAATATATAACTCAATTAATATATATATATATATATATATATTAATTAGTATTATATTATATTATATTATTAGATAGAATTCATAACATTTATTTGATTTGAATGAATCTAATTTGAAGTATTAAGATATTTAATAAAAAAAATTGAAAATATATATATATATATATTAAATAGGTGATTTTTTTTAATATAAAATTTATGATTTCTCTCATATTATATATATATATATATATATATATATATTCATAAGTTAGGTTCATTTATAACAAAAATTTTTATATAAATATATATATATAAATAAAATAAATATAAAATTTATGAAGGTAAGTGCAATAATAACTAAAAAAAAATTTGTTTATGTATATATGAATAAAATAAATTTGTAATATTATATATATATATATATATATATATATTAAAATTATGAAGGAATTTGGATTTATAACAAACAAAATTTGTGTATATATATATAAAAAAAATATGAAGGTAGGTGCATTTATAAAAATGATGAAAATAGGTGAATCTATAAAACAAATAAAATAAATATGTAATAAGAATGTTCATTTATAAAAAAATAAAAATATTGTTTATATATATATATATATATATATATATATATATATATATTTGTTTATATATATATATATATATAATAAATATAAAAATGACAAAGGTACGTGTATTTATAATAAAAGTAATTTGTTTATATATATATATATATAAAATAAATATAAAAATAAAAATGATGAAGGTATATGCATTTATAATGAAAGAAAAATTTGTTTATATATTGAATTAATATTAATATAGATAATTTTTTAAATAATATATGGCAAGGAAATATATATTTTATATATATGGTGAGGGAAAAATAAAATTTAATTAAAAAAGAGAATTTGAGAAAGTATAGAGAAAATACTTGAGATGTGGATTATTGTGGTGCAATTCCATTTGTAAATCAACATTCTACCTTATATTTTTTTAATATTCTTGAAACCAACTAATCATCGAATTAATGAAACTAAAATTGAATTTGGAATCTATTGTTTAAATTTATTATTTTTTTTGTTCGATTTCTGTTATGTACTTATGTTAGGGTGGTTGAATTTCTAGATGACTGCATTATTTTATAACAATAAATTAAAAATTCTCACATTAAATATCATAACTCAAAAATTAAAAACAATCTCTCAAACTAAATATTTTAATAATATTTTTTAATACAAAACAATGTATTTTATTTACTAATTAATTTATTTTTCTTTTTTTCAACTAATTAATATATCTCTCTTCCAATTATGTATTTATCTCTTTATTTTCTCTATTGTTTTTACGACTTTTCAATTAATTTGTTTATCAAATATTTATTTCGCCCTCTTTTCACTCTTTCTTTTTACTTTGATAACATATAAATGTTTATTTAATATTTCTCATTTTCTATTTCTCAATTATCAACATATTAGTAATGAGATAATCTTTTTTATTTTGATCAATAAATAATATGGTTAATTTATTTTTATAATTGCATCGTATTTTTAATAATTGCAATCTGAATTCACAAATATCTCATTTAGAAATTATAAACGAAATTAAATATTTAAAATATGTTTATCACAAATATTTAAAGTTCGATAATATGATACACTTATCATATAGTGATCTTAATATTTTATAAGATTCGAAATATAAAATAATAAATCAATGAACAAACTACTATGTTAATAGTATAATTCAAAAAATAGATACTTTAAGATCTTTTGATGGAGAAAAAATATGAAAGATGGAAAGATGACAAGAGAGAGGGGTTTAGCAGTTTGGAAAAGGACGAAGAAAAGAGGGGATTGGCCATTTTGGAATAGAAGGAGAAGAGGTGAGTTTGGTTTGAGAATGAAAGGAGGAGAAAACAAGAATGAAAAGTGAACAGAGATATGAGTTTGAATGTTTGGGAATGAAATGAGAAGATAGAGAGAGAGGGGGTTTTATAATAGAAATGGTGCGCGATACAAGAAAATTAGGGTATCATTTATTATATAATGAAAGATATATTTGTTCAATAAGGTTAGCTCGGTTGATCTTTATTGGGAAAATTTTTGGGAGACTGAGATGCCTACTAAGATCTCCGTTTTTGGTTGGAGTATTATTAATGGAGAAATTCTCACTAACGATAAATGTATGAAAAAATATGATTATTATGAGTCGTTTTCGTATTTGTTATAAAGAGGTTGAGATAGTTTTTCATCTACTTTTACATTGTCACGTTATTTCAAGTATATGGAGTCTTTTGTGGAATTTGACTAGAATAAAATAGATTATGCCGGAAATTGTTAGTGACTATTGGGAGGCATGGATTGGGGCGACTAAAAATGCGAGACTAAGAAGATGAATCTCTCTCCTTATAATTTTCTGGTGGATTATCTGGTTGGAAATAAATCGGAGAACTTGTAAACGAAAGTAGGTCGTTAAGGATTATTCCCAATTCTATTATCATGACGATATCGGAGATTAAATCCGGAAAACTTATAGATTCGTGTGAAGATCTTATTGCCCTTCTTGAAAATTTTCGAGTTAATTAATTATTCTAATGTAATTAATTTGTACATAACTTTTTCATTTCATGCTTAAATGATTTTTTATTAAATAGATCATTAAAAATAACAATAATATATATATATATTATTTAATATAAAATATAATATATAATATGAAATATAATATAAGATATAATATAATATATATATATTGGGAAAATAGCTTAACGCCATTTCATTAAGAACCCAAAAGTGGGAGAAATTGTCAATTATCAAAGTTAGACAAACCCTAACTTTTATTAAAAGAATCAAACGACCCTAGATAATCTGATTAGAAACAAACAAAAAATTAGAGATTACATACAACTAAAGTATATCAATCAATTTATTTAACATTCTTGTTCAATGTAGCCAATATCATTTCCGTTACTTTCGGATCTCAATCTGCTGCTCTCGCAGCCCATCTACTTTTTCTAATCACATGTTTATCTTTATGCTTCTTTATTGGTGATTGAACTATTGCATTTGATGATGATTGTTTGTGAGAATTGAGTTCATTCGTTGAATTAGTTTCTCTTTAAAGGAGTCAACACTAATCTGATAAAAGGAATTATGTTTCAGTATTTTAGGAATTTTACAATTACCTTCACAATCCTTTACTTCATTTTTGTCTAACTTGCTTCGGTCTACTTTCAAAGTTTTCTCTTCACTATCACCCACTTCATTCTTATCACTTCCTTCCTCTGACTCTTCATCTTCTTCTTTCTCTAATTTTTCATCTTTCATTTCTTTCGATTCTTCATCATTCCCATCATCTACATCTCCATCTTTAGCTTCCTCATTCTGATTGTCTGATTCTTCAGTTTCAACTTCCTCATTTTTCTCCTAAAGTTTTAGCATCTCCTGAAGTTTCATTTATCGTTTTCTTTCTTGAATCGATTTCCACGAAGTCATACACTTATTTTGCCTTATTCATATTTTTCCTCCCCATTTTAGCAGAAGAACTAAATTACAAGAAATTAAGAATGCAGACAACTCAACCAAACTCAATTTACTTACAACCAAGAAAAATCTATGATCAAAATTGACCATAGACTAACGAACTAGTGACCCTGTTTCACAACCCAATGACTTAAGAAATGAAAGCAATCGATGAGTTAGAGCAATCACATCCAATGACTTGTTCTCAAACAACCCTAACAACTATATTTATGATTTTATGAACCAATATTCGTGATACAAGTGAACAATTTTTTGAAAAATGTACCAGACGTGCCGATTATGTCGATCGTGCTAAATGTGCCGACGATCGTGACTCCAACCACGTTTCTCGTAACCTACGACCAAATCAAACAATTTAATTTCGCACGACCGTTCTGATTTTACCGAACGTGCCAAACGTGCCGACCGTGATGATCATGCTAATTGTGTTGAACGTGCCAGTGCCGACATCGTGATTCTAATGTGATTTTTCACTAGGGTTTTGTTCTCAATTGAAATCTGCAAAGCTTTTTTCTTTTTACAGAGACACTTAATATATATATATTATATAATGATATATATTATAATTTATAATATATAATAATTATATATATATAAAATATATATATTAAATATATAACAAATCAAACCCTAATCCTACCAAATAAAATGATAAACAAAATTTCTTTTAACTTTGACTCTTTTTTTATTATTATTATAACAGGGTAGTCTCTCAATTCAAAAATTATTAATTGCTAAATAATATTTAGTTATATATATATATTTTTCTTAATGATATTTTCATTAATTTTAAATATTTATAAATTTATTTTATATAAATATATAAATATTTGTTAGGTACCATTACAATCTGATAATGGATTAAGAGTAATAAAGACAAGTCAAACCGTGAGTTAGTCCTTTCAAGTGCGGATTTAATAAGTCACATTGTATCGATGGAACTTGCATTTGTGATTAATACGGTTGAATTGTCAAGTTTGATCACAAAAAAATAAATGAATTATAATTTGTAATAAAAGTTATTATGTGTTTAGAAATAATTGAGATTTTATGGGTGTTTTGTTATTTTATTAATAATAAAATAAAATATTTAACCACATATTGTATTTTTTTTAATCATTATTATGATGGGTGATTATAAAAAAATTACAAACTTTATTGTACATGCAAAATATAAACAAAGTTTTTATAGAATATTTAATTTAATTAAAGAGAATATATTTATATAAAGTGAAAATATAATATATATATATATATATATGAGGAAAAATAAAAAATAATTATTAGTAGTTGTTTTATTATATAAATAAATTGTATGAAATATTTATACATAAATTATATATATAAATAAATAAATATGTAATATTACTATTTATAAAAACTTTATATATATATCGAAATAATTATTAAAATAATCTTGAATTTTTTTTATGTATATGTATTTATAAAAAGACAGGATCACTAACCAAACAAACAACGGTTAGAGAACAACTATTAGAGAAGTACACTTATTTTATAAACATATATTTAAATATTGAACCTACAATGGTGAAATATCTGTAATTGTTGAACCTATAAAAAAAATTTATAAACATTTATGGTCATTATAAACCAAAGGAAAAAAATAAACAAATTACTAAAAAAATAAAAATTTAACAAAAATTAACCCAATAAAAGAGTAAAAAAACATACTATTAAATTATGGAAAACAGATCTAAAATGTTAAAATGTTTTTAACAATGGTTATAAGAACATATAATTAAAATAAAAAATATATATATTAATTTCATTATACATAAAATAGACATTAAATTATAATGCTTCACATAAAAAGTTATACAAAATATAAAAGTTTAGAGGTAGCCACCAAAATGCTAGAGTCTTGTTCTCATGTGAAATATCTCCATATCAGTTTTTAGATTTGCGAAAATTTTCCAAACCTTAGCCATCTAATGTCCTCACCAATGAGGGTACAAAATTTCCACTTCAACGGGACTAGGCAAACAGTTCCTTTGATTAGCATAAGGCGAAATTTCTTCCTATACATCCTCAACTTTGTAATTCCTCCAAGTATGCAATTCTACACATATCTACTAAATATATGAAAAACTCTTTATTATTCACAAGAAATACCTCCACAAGCTTCATAGGCCTCAAACCTCGCAACCCAAGGTTGATGATCATATCAAAATCGCGGAGAAATCCAACATAATGACATATAAAATTTAGAAAATATCTTTGAGAAGAGCTGAGAAATGTTAGCTCCTTGTACCTAACTAAAAGATTATTTTGAGTCAAATAATCCACCAAGAAAACATAATTAAAATAGAGACCAAGTACACAAAAAATATTGTTTATATATATATATATATATATATATATATATATATATATATATATATATATAAATATAAAAATTATGAAGGTATGAGCATTTATAAAAAAAAATTAAAATTGTTTATATATATATATAAATAAAATAAATATGTAATATTATATATAAATATAAAAATTATGAAGATAAATGCATTTATAAAATAAAATTGTTTATATATCCTGAATTTATATTTAATGATAAACTCAATTAATATAGATAATTTTTGAGATAATATATGGTAAGGAAATATATATATTATAAATTTATATAATTTATATATTGTAAGGAAAACATTAATAAAGAAAGATAGAGTGTGTGAGAGGACAAACATTATCTATGAATTATACTTGATAACGTGAATTATTGTGGTCTCTTGTTGTCTTGTTGATTTTAAAAATGATGGATGAAATGCGTAAGATGTTGTCATGTAGATTACACTTATATATATATATTAGTTAGTAAAAAAATTGAACAGAATGTCTTCGTTCATCAAATAAGAAACCTCTCTCTTTCACTTCAACACTTAACATCACTTTCAACTTTATTTTATGAAAGTAGGGTTTTCAAATTTGGTGTTAAATTTAAAATATAAAATCTTATTAGTCTAGTAGGTTAAAGACTTGTACTTGTTTGATTAGGTTGCAAGTTTAAAACATACATATAACATTTTTAATTTTATTTTTAACCACTTTAAGTTTATGGAAGAGTCAACCCACAATCCGACCCGACAATTCAGACACTTTAAAAATTATCCAAATATATCTAAATTAAGCACAACTCTCGACCCGACAATTCAGACACTTTAAAAATTAAGTATCAATATATATATATATATATTAGTTAGTTAAAAATTTATATTGTTCAGACTGTCCCGCGTTTATCAAATAAGAAACTTCTCTTTGACTTCAGCACTTGAACTTTACTTTCCAACTTTATTTTATGGGAATATGGGATTTCAAATTTGGTATTGAATTAAAAAAAGTCTTATTAGCTTATTTGGTTAAATAGTTGTATTTATTTGGCTAGGTTGCAAAATCGCAACATACATATAGCATTTTGAATTTTATTTTTAACCGTTATAAGTTTATGGGCGGGTCAACCCATAATCCAACCCAAATATTCATTTAAACTCACATATATATCCAAATTAACCATATATCTCGACCCGTCAATTTAAATATTTTGAAAATTAAGTATCATTATATATATTGGTTAGTTAGTTAATACGTTGAACTTATATTGTTAAGAATGTCCCGCGTTTATCAAATTTGGTGTTAAATTTAAAATTTAAAATCTTATTGACTTAGTTGGTTAAAGAGTTGTACTTGTTTTGTTAGGTTGAAAATTCGAAACATACATATATCAATTTTTATTTTATTTTTATACTCAAATATTAATTTACTCTCACATATATATCCAAATTAACCACAGCTCTTGACCTGAAAATCTAGACAATTTGAAAATGAAGCATCATATTATATATATATATATATATATATATATATTGGTTAGTTTAAAAGTTAAACTTATATTGTTAAAAATGTCCCGCATTTATAAAATTTAAAATATAAAGTTGGTTAAAAAGTTGTACTTGTTTTTGTTAGGTTCTAAGTTCGAAAATATGTATAATATTTTTAATTTTATTTTTAACCTTTTAAGTTTATGGGCCGATCAAACCCACAATCCGACCTCGAGTATCCAATTACTCTTATATATATATATCCAAATTAACCATAACTCTCGACCCGACAATCCGGATACTTTGAAAATTAAGCATCATTATATGATATAAAATTAAATTTTTATTGTTAAAATATCCGACGTTCATCAAATTTAGTGTTGAATTATAAATATAATGTCTTATTAGCCTAGTTAGTCAAAGAGTTGTATTTATTTTGTTAGGTTGCAAGTTAAAAACATACCTATAGCATTTTTAATTTTATGGGCAGGTCAACCCACAATCAACCCCGAATATTAATTTACTCTCATATATAGGGTCGGCCCTAGGTAACGCAACATATGCAACATATGCAGTTACATAGGCCCCCACCTTCCCATTTTTTAATATTTAATAGAATTATTAATAATATATTTTATTATTAGTCTATTTTTTCCTTTTTTTTTTCTTTTTTCATATTGAATATATAAATAACTTTTTCTCCTTTTTTTCTCTTTTATTATTGAATATATAAATAACTTTTTTTTTATCTCTTTTTAAATCTTTTTTTTCGTATTGTTATATATTAACTATTTATATCTAATTTTATATTTTTAAAATTTAAAAATAATAATATATATTAGTTAGTTAAAAAGTTGAAATTGTTAAGAATGTCCCAATTTTATTAAATTTGGTGTTGAATTTAAAATATAAAGTCTTATTAACCTTTTGGTTAAAGAGTTGTACTTGTTTGGTTATATTGCAAGTTTAAAACATACATATAACATATTTTATAATTTTATTTTTATACCCAAATATCTATTTACTCTCACATATATATCCAAAATAAACACAACTATCGACCCGACAATCTGGACACTTTAAAATTAATCATCATTATATATATATTAGTTAGTTAAAAAGTTGAACTATATTGTCAAGAATAACCTGCGTTCATCAAATTTTATGTTAAATTTAAGATTAAAGTATTATTAGCCTAGTTGGTTAAACAATTGTACTTGTTTTGTTAGGTTGAAAGTTCGAAACATACATCTAACATTTTATTTTTAACCGTTTTAATTTTATGGGCGGGTCAACCCAATTATCCATTTACTCTCACATATATATATCCAAATTAACTATAGCTTCCGACCCGACAAATACACTTTAAAAATTAAGCATCATGATATATATATATATATTGGTTAGTTAAAAGTTAAATTTATATTGTTAATAATATCCCGTGTTCATCAATTTTTATGTTGAATTTAAGATTAAAGTTTTGTTAGCCTAGTTGGTTAAACAGTTATACTTGTTTTGTTAGGTTGAAAGTTTAAAATATATATATAACATTTTTTATTTTATTTTTAACCGTTTTAAGTTTATGAGCGGTCAACCCAAAATCCGACCCAAGTATCCATTTACTCTCACATATATATTCAAATTAACCATATATAGATTTCGAGCCGACAAAGACACTTTTAAAATTAAGCATCATTATATATATATATATATATATATATATATATATATATATATTGTTAAGAATGTCTCGCGTTCATCATATTTGGTGTTGAATTTAAAATATAAAGTCTTATAAGTTTAGTTGGTTAGAGAGTTGTACTTGTTTTGTTAGGTTGTAAATTTGAAACATATATATAATATTTTTATTTTATTTTTAACCATTTTAAGTTTATGGCGGATCAACCCACAATCCGACCCAAGTATCCATTTATTCTCACATATATATCTAAATTTACCACAGCTCTCGACTCGAAAATTTAGACTCTTTGAAATTTAAGCATCATTATATATATATATATATATATATATATATATATATATATATATATATATATATATATATATATATATATATATATATATATATATATATATATATTAGTTAGTTAAAAAATTGAATTGTTAAGAATGTTTCACTTTTATCTAATTTAATGTTAACATTTAAAATATAAAGTTTTATTAGCCTAGTTGGTTAAATAGTTATATAATTTATTATGTCGAATGTTCAAAACATACTTATAACATTTTTAATTTTATTTTCAACCGTTTTATGTTTATGGGCGGGTCAATACATAATCCAACTTAACTATCCATTACTTTCATATAGATATTCAAATTAACCACCGATTTTGAACCAATAATTCGAAAACTTTTAAAATTAAGCATTATTATTATATATAGATAGATATTGGGTGAACAAATATTTAGAGAATATTATTACATGTTTGTCTGAAAATACTTAATATACAAAGTTTTATTAGCCTAGTTGGTTAAAAAGTTTTACTTGTTTTGTTAGGTTCTAAGTTCGAAAATAGATATAGCATTTTTTTATTTTATTTTTAACCGTTTAAGTTTATGGGCCGATCAAACCCACAATCTGACCTTGAGTATCTAATTATTATCTCATATATATCCAAATTAACCATAGCTCTGAACCCGACAATCCGGACACTTTGAAAATTAAGCATCATTATATAAATATAGATTAGTTAGTTATAAAATTGAATTTATATTGTTAAAATGTCTCACGTTTATCAAATTTAGTGTTGAATTATAAATATAATGTCTTATTAGCCTAGTTAGTCAAAGAGTTATATTTGTTTTGTTAGGTTGCAAGTTCAAAATATACATATAGTATTTTTAATTTTATGAGCAGGTTAACCCACAATCCGACTCAAGTATCCATTTACTCTCACATACAGAGTCGACTTTAGGTAACGCAACCTATAGAGTTACATAGGCCCCCACCTTTATAGTGCCCCACTTTTTAATATTTAATAGTATTATTAATAATATATTATATTATTAGTCTATTTTTTCCTTTTTTTCTCTTTTCATATTGAATATATATATATATATATATATAACTTTTTTATCTCATTTTAAATCTTTTTTTTCGTATTATTATATATTAACCATTTTCAGCTAAGTTTATATTATTAAAATTTAAAAATAATAAATACAAATTATTTAGTATTTTAGGGGTTACAAAATTTAAATTTGCATTAGGCCCTCAATTCTCAGGGCCGACCATGCTCACACACACACATATATATATATATATATATATTCAAATTAACCACAACTCTAAACCCGACAATTCATACATTTTGAAATTAAGCATCAATATATATATATATATATTAGTTAGTTAAAAAGTTAAACTTATACTGTTAAGAATGTCCCAATTTTATCAAATTTGGAGTTGAATTTAAAATATAAAATCTTATTAGCCTAGTTGGTTAAAGAGTTGTACTTGTTTGGTTATTTGCAAGTTCAAAACATACATATAACATTTTTAATAATTTTATTTTTATACCCAAATATCCATTTACTCTCACATATATATCCAAAATAATCACAACTATCGACCCAATATCTGGACACTTTGAAATTAAGCATATTATAATTATATATATATATATATATTAATTAGTTAAAAAGTTGAACTATATTGTTAAGAATGTCTTGCGTTCATTAAATTTGGTGTTGAATTAAAATTAAAGTTTTATTAGCCTAGTTGGTTAAACAATTGTATTTGTTTTATTAGGTTGAAAGTTCGAAACATACATATAACTTTTTTATTTTATTTTTAACCGTTTTAATTTTCTGGACGGGTCAACCAAAAATCCGACCCAAGTATCAATTTATTCTCACATATATATCCAAATTAACCATATCTTTCGACCCGACAAAGACACTTTTAAAATTAAGCATCATTATATATATATATATATATATATATATATATATATATATATATATATATATATCAATTAGTTAAAAAGTTAAATTTATATTGTTAAGAATGTCACGCGTTTATCAAATATGGTGTTGAATTTAAGATTAAAGTTTTATTAGCCTAGTTGTTTAAACAGTTGTACTTATTTTGTTAGGTTGGAAGTTCAAAACATACATTTAATATTTTTATTTTATTTTTAACCGTTTTAAATTTATGGGTGGGACAACCTAAAATCCGACCCAAGTATCCATTTACTCTTACTTATATATCCAAATTAACCATAGTTTTCGACCCGACAAAAAAACTTTTAAAATTAAGCATCATTATATATATATATATATTAGTTAGTTAAAAAGTTGAATTTATACTGTTAAGAATGTCTCGCGTTCATCAAATTTGGTGTTGAATTTAAAATATAAAGTTTTATAAATCTAGTTGGTTAAAGAGTTGTACTTATTTTATTAGGTTGCAAATTTGAAACATATATATAACATTTTTAATTTTATTTTTAACTGTTTTAAGTTTATGGGCGGGTCAACCCACAATCCGACCAAGTATCCATTTACTCTCACATATATATCTAAATTACCACAGCTCTCGATCCGACAATCTAGACACTTTAAAATTTAATCATTATTATATATATATATATATATTAGTTAGTTAAAAAGTTGAAATTATATTGTTAAAAATGTTTGCGTTTATCAAATTTGATGTTAACATTTAAAATATAAAATCTTATTAGCCTAGTTAGTTAAATAGTTGTATTTAATTTGTTATGTTGCAGGTTCAAATCATACCTATAACATTTTTAATTTTATTTTTAACCGTTTTATGTTTATGGACAGGTCAACTCTTAATCCAACTTAACTATCCATTATTTTTATATAGATATCCAAATTACCACATATTTCGACCCTATAATTCGAAAACTTTGAAAATTAAGCATTATTATATATATATTGGGTGAACAAATATTTAGATAATATTATTACATGTTTGTCCGAAAATACTTAATATACAATTAACCATTCTAAATTATTTATTTAAAAACATAAATTTTAAATATTTCTACTTAATAACACTATGTTACTATCAAAATATATGAATGTAAATTAATGTTGTTAATACTGGACTTTAGTACTATCCATAATACTTGTAACAAAAATTAAAATCTTATTCAATCTAGTTTTAAGATTCATGGGACACATGTAATTAGAAATTTTAATTTATCAAGATTTGTTACTTTTAAATTCTTACCAATTTGTGACCGATAAAAAAAATTATACAATTAAATTAAAGAATAACACATCCATCTAAAATGTTGAACTGCTTTATTTTTAATAGATTATATCTTAAGATAGACATTAAATTAGAATGTCTAACACAAAAAGTTACACAAAATAAAAATAATCAGACTTAGCCACCAAAATACGATTGAGATCATCTTTTTTTCTGGATTCAAATATGTTTTATAAAATAGTGACAAAATAGATTTATTATCAAATGAAAACAAAAATAAATATATACATACCAAATTAAAGGAATACTATAACATTAAAGATGAGTGACACAACACTATTTTTGAAACATAACATTTAATAATTTTATTTATATATATATATATATATATATATATATATATATATATATATATATATATATACGGACTTACCTCTATTTAATATTATTAATTTTAAATAATAAAATATAAAAGTATTGAAATAAAACAGTAAAGGTTATAATAATATTTATTATTCCTTAGTTAATTTCCATTTGCATTAATTAGTTGTTACTTATTGTGTCATAAAAATGGAAGGATTTGTTTTATTTGAAATTAATTATTTGAATAAAATATTAATATATATAAATTAAAAGTTGTAATAATATTTATTATTTGTTAGTCTCTATTTTTAATAATTAATTATAAATTAAAATAAAATTTTAAGGATTTATTTTATTTAAAGTTATTTATAAATAATTAATTATAATTTCTTATATAGAGATGATACAAATGATTTATATATAAATAACCATTACAATATCTTGTATAGAAATTATATATGAACGATTTATTAAATTAAATATTCACAATAATAATTATCTTATTAATTTAATGATAAGTATAACAAAAGAATTATGTCTGACAATTTTAGACACAACACAAAAATACGACCCGGACCGAATACGAAAAACTCAAGTTAAAGTCATTGTAACCCGGAAAAATCCTTTAATTCGGTTATGCGGAAAAGTTCGAGGTTCGTTCATTTAAATCTTAATTTGCGTGTCAAAAATATTTTAAAAATAAAATATTATTGTAAAAGGTTTTGATTGATTTCTAACCGATTTTAAAATTAATTATATAAATAATTAATTCCATTTCAAATTTGAATAATTCGGGGGATTTGTAGTAATAAAATTTGTTTTTTTTTAAATATTCGTTGTTTTAAATTAATTAATCATAATTAATTTGAAAGATTATTTATTTGAAAATAGAGTCACCAATTGATTTTTGAAAATCAATAAAAGTGGCATACGTGTACAAACGTATTTAACCATAGTTTCTTTTAGTTCGTAGTTTGGTGATACTCGAGAAAGGACTTTCACACTTTGTCATTCGTACCCGTTTAAAAAACAGTCTCTACTCATAATTTTGAATTTTGAAAATCGGTTATATAACGTTTTAGTTTTACCGATTATTTAAATATGTTCATCGTAAATATTTATAATGAACTTAAAATTTTATAAGATTCAAAATATAAAATAATAAAGCAATGAACAAATTACACTGTTAATAGTTTAATCCAAAAAATAGATACTTTAATGTCTTTTGATTGAAAAATAATATGAAAGATGAAGAAAGGATAAAAGAGATAGGGGTTTAGCCGTTTGAGGTGAGTTTAGTTTGAGAATGGAAGGAGAATAGAGAATTGAGTTTGGATGTTTTGGAATGAAAGAAGAAGATTGACAGAGGGTTTTATAATGGAAATTGTGCACGACACAAGAAAATTAGGGTTTGATTTATTATATTATGAAAGATATATTTGTTCAATAAGGTTAGCCCGATTGATCTTTGTTGGGAAAATTTGTGGAAGTCTAAGATTTCTACTAAGATCTCTTTTTTTGGTTGGATTATTATTCACGACGGAATTCTTACTAACGAGAGATGTATGAAAAAACATGATTATTGTGAGTCGTTATTGTATATATTATAAAGAGTGTGAGATAGTTTCTCATTTACTTTTACATTGTCGCGTTGTTTAAAGTATATTGAGACTTTTGAGGAATCTGACTGGAATATAATAAGTTATGTCTGAAACCGTTAGTGTCTATTGGGAGGCATGTATTGGGGCAACTAAAAATACGAGACTTAGAAGATGGGTATACATCCCTATAATTTTTTTGTGGATTATTTAGTTGGAAAGAAATCTTAGAACTTATAACAACGAAAATAGGCCGTTAAGAATTATTAACAATTCCATTATCATGATGATGTCATAGATTAGATCTGAAAAATCTGTTAATTTGTGTGGAGATCTTATTGCCCTTTTTGAAGATCTTTGAGTCAATTAATTATTCTAATGTAATCAATTTTAGGGGTGGGGAAAATTATTGATACTAAAGGTTTATCGAAAATACTGTACCGCAATATATCGAAAATATCGATTTTAAGGTATACCGAAAGAAAGGTAAAGTATGATACCGATACCGAAATTATTATCACGATAAAGGTATTAAATTTTAAAAATTTTATTATATCGAGATATACCGAAATACCGAAATAGTATTTATAAGTTAATATATATATATATATATATATATATATATATATATAATATACATACATATATATAATCCTTATAAGGAAATAATTAAATAAATTTGATATTAATTTAATTATAAAAATATTTTTTTTTTGAATAATATTAAAATATAAGTATACTGAAATATTATTTCATATATGTCATCTCTACCTTACCGATGATATTGATTTTTTTTATGTTAATATATTTTTTAGGTATCAAAGGTTTAATATCGATACCGTATCGAAATTAAGGTATACTGAAATCAAGGTAAGATAAATTTATGAATTTTTTGTATACCGAAATTAAGGTATATCAAAATCAAGGTATACCGAAATCAAGGTAAGATAAATGTATACATTTTCTGTATACTGAAATTTTAGGTAAGGTATAAAGTATGAATAAAACATTAAGGTATACCGTACCGACCCATCCCTAATCAATTTGTACATAACGTTTTTTATGTCATACTTTTATCGTTATATTTAAACGATTTTTTATTAAATAGATTATTTTAAAAAACAATAATATAATATATATATATATATAATATATATATATATAATATATATATATATATAATATAATATAATATAATATATATTATTAATATTATATTATATTAGTTTTATATTATATTATATTATTAATATAATATAATATTATATAATATTATATATAATATGTTATTAATATTATATTATATATATATTATATTATATTATATATATATATATTATATATATATATATATAATATATATATATATAATATAATATAATATATATATAATATAATATTATATATATATATATATAATATAATATTATATATATATATAATATAATATTATATATATATATATATATATATATATATATATATATATATATATATATATAACCAATCAAACCCTAATCACTACAAAACAAAATGGCAAACAATATTTCTTTAACTTTGATTTTCTTGTTTATTATTATCATGACAGGTAAGTCTCTCAGTTCAAAAATTAATAATCTTTAGTTATATATATACATTTTTTTAATGATATTTTCAATAATTTTAAATATTTATAAATATATTTTTTTGTAAATATATAAATATTTGTTAGGTACAATTACAATATTGGCATCGGATGATGGATTAAGAGCAATAAAGACAAGTCAAACTGTGTGTAAACTAACTTGTCCTTTCAAGTGCGGATTTCAAATGTCACAGTGTGTCGGTGGAACTTGCATATGTGGTTAATAAGTTGAATTGTCAAGTTTGATCACAACAAAAATAAATAAATCATAATTTTTAATAATAATTTATTATGATGTTTAGAAAATAATTGAAATTTTATCGGTGTTTAGTTATTTTATTAATAATAAAATAAAATATTTAACCACATTTTATTTTTTAATCATTAGTATGATGGGTGAATATAAAAAAATTACAAACTTTAAAAATTAAAAATCTACAAGATCAAACAAATAATGGAAAACAAAATAAATTCAACACACCATCAAACAAGATCTGGAAGAATGGTATTTGAGTATTACAAAAAGGATGTTTGACGGAGAGAAGATATAAAGGTTTTAGAGATATAATAAATATTTGTAGATCGAAATTTCTACCCTAAGGATTTTTTGGTTTTTATGGAAGACTGCGCACACTATTCTTTATACGCACACTATTCTTTATACTAGTAGTTTTAAATATACAGTAGGATACTCTACGTTGTATAAGCAAAATATAAACAAAGTTTTTATAGAATATTTAATTAAGGAGAATATATTTATATGAATAGAAAATATAATATATATATATATAATTAAAGGAAAATAATAAAAAATTATTTATAAGTAGTTGTTTTATAATATAAGTAAATTGTATAAAATATTTATACATAAAATATATATATATATATATATATATATATATATATATATATATGAAATATTACTATTTATAAAAATATTATATTATATATATCGAAATAATTGTCAAAATAATCTTGAATTTTGTATGTTTATGTATTTATAAAAAGACATGATCACTAACTAAATAAACAACGGTTAAAGAACAACTATTAGAGAAGTTCACTTATTTTAAAAACATATCTTCTAATATTGGACCTACAAAGAATTTGTTGGTAAACATATCTTTAAATATTGGACCTATAATTTTTTTTGAATAAACGTATATGGTCATTATAAATCATAAGAAAAAAATGTACATATTCTTAAAAAAATAAAAATAAAAATTTAATAAAAATTAACCCCATAAAAGAGAAAAAACATACTTTTAAATTATAGAAAATAGATCTAAAATGTTAAAATATTTTTAACAATGGTTACAAGAACGTACACTTAATATATATATATATATATTATTATATATAAAATAAACATTAAATTATAACGCTGCACATAAAAATTATGCAAAATATAAAAGTTTAGAGGTAGCCAACAAAATGCTAAAATCTTGTTCTCATTTATTTGAAATATCTCCATATCATTTTTTTTATTTCTAGCCATCTAGTGTCCTCACTAATGAGGGTATAAAATTTCCTCTTCAACGGGACCAGGTAAACAATTTCTTTGACAAACATAAGGCGAAATTTCTTCTTATACCTCTTCAAATTTGCAATTCTACACATATCTACTAAATATATGAAGAACTCCTTAGAAATCAAAAGAAAGGCCTCCACAAACTTCATAGGCCTCAAATTTCGCAACCCAAGGTTGATGGTATATCAAAATCGCGGAAAAATTCAGCATACCAACACATTAAATTTAAGAAATATCTTGGAGAAAAGCTGAGAAATGTTAGCTCCTTGTACATAACTAAAAGATTATTTTGAGTCAAATAATTCACCAAGAAAAAATAATCGAAATAAAGACCAAGTGCATTTACAACAAAAATATTGTTTATAATTATATATATGAAATAAATATGTAATATTATTTATAAATATAAAAATTATGAAAGTAATTGCATTTATAAAATAAAATTGTTTATGTCTATAATTGATATTTAATCATAAACTTAATTAATATAGATAATTTTTTTATATGATATACGATAAGTATATATATATAAGTATATATATATATAAGTATATATATATATAAGTATATATATATAAGTATATATATATATATAAGTATATATATATAAGTATATATATATATAAGGTAAAAAAAATTAATGAAGAAAAGAGAGTAGGAGAGAGGAGAAAGAAAATACTTGTGAATTATACCTGATATCGATAAAATGACTACTTGAAACAAAGGCAAAATAATGAACAACGGATTGTTAAAAATAACATAATACAAATTCAATTTTTGAAAATATGATATTGATAGAGAAAGTGAGAAAATGTAGCTATTGTAAACCACACTCTTCTCTCTTTAAAGAGAAGATAGAGAAAATACTTGTGATTATACCTGATAACGTAAATTATTGTCGTGCCTTTTTGCCTTTTTGATTTTTAAAGAAAATTGATAAAGTGCCTAAGATGTTGAAATTGCTTGAAACAGTTAAATTCAGAAAAGAAAGGCAAAACAATGAACAAGGATTGTTAAAAATAACATAATACAAATTCAATTTTTGAAAACATGATATTGATAGAGAATGTGAGAAAATCATACTAATACTAAACGATTTTGGGTTGTAGCAATTATAAATCACACTCTTCTCTCTTTAATTGGACATTCTCTCTTAAATTGGACCTTGCTTATAAAAGATTATTTATAATTGTTGATCTAGTATTATTTGTAGGTAAAAAATAGTTGGTTTAATTACAGCTATACATACATACATTGATGGTGTTGTAGGTTTTCTTGTTAAATTAAATTAATGAGAATTCTTTAGGTTATTTAATTTAAAGTTAAATTTTATAATACGATAACTGAAACTTTGAATTAATATTTAATAATAAACTCAATTAATATAGATAATTTTTTTTAATGAGAATTCATCATGTTTATTTGAAGTTAAATTTTATAATTAATATTTGATAAATATATAAGTTAAATTGGTGATTTTTAAGAAATAAATTTTATATATAATGTACAACTCAATTAATATATATAGAATTCATAAGGTTTATTTGATTTGAAAGTATCTCATTTGAAGTATTAATATATTTTATTAAATATATATATATATATATGTATATATATATATATGTATGTATATATATGTATGTATATATATGTATATATATATGTATATATATATATATATATGTAAAATATGTGATTTTTGAATTATAAGATTTATAATTTTTCTCAAATTATATATATATATATATGGTAGTGCTTTTATAACAAAAATTTATATATATGGTAAGTTTATTTATAACCAAAAATAAGTGTTTATCTATATATAAATTTTTTTTTTCATATTATAAAATTATGAAAGAATATACTTTTATAAAAAAAAAATATTGTTTATATATATATATATATATAAAATAAATATAAAATATATATGAAGGTGTGTGCATTTATAATAAAATAAAATTATTTAAATATATATATATATATATATATAAATATATATATAAACAATTTTATTTTACTATAAATGCACATACCTTCATATATATTTTATATTTAATTTATATATATATATATATATATATCAAAATAATTGTTAAAATAATCTTAAATTTTTTATGTTTATGTATTTATAAAAAGACATGATCACTAACCAAACAAACAACGGTTAAAGAATAACTATTAGAGAATTTCACTTATTTTATAAACATATCTTCAAATATTAGACCTACAAAGATTTTTTTTGATAAACATATCTTTAAATATTGGACCTATAAAATTTTTGTATAAAATAAATGATCATTATAAACCAATGGAAAAAAGATATACACATTCCTAAAAAAATAAAAATAAAAATATAACAAAAATGAACCCCATAAAAAAGAAAAAAACATATTATTAATTTATGAAAAACGAGATCTAAAATATTAAAATACTTTTAACAATGAACATACACTTAAAATAAAAAATATATATTAATTTCATTATATATAAAATAGACATTAAATTATAACTATGTAAAATATAAAAGTTTAGAGGTAGCCACTAAAATGCTAGTCTGGTTCATATGCGAAATATCTACATATAAGTTTTTTTATTTGCTAAAAAAGTTCCAAATTCTAGCCATCTAGTGTCCTCCCCAAGGAGGGTACAAAATTTCCTCTCTAACGGGACTAGGCAAACAGTCCTTTTGACGAGCATAAGACTAAATTTCATCCTATACCTCCTCAGCTTTGCAATTTTTCCATGTATGCAATTCTACACATATATACTAAGCTTCGTATTCAATGTATACAGGCTGAAGATTGATGATGATGAATGTGTTCAGGGTCAAAAGGGTGTACAAGATTTGGCTATCGATTTCTATAAGCAGCTTATGGGTACAATAAAGAAGCATCAAAGTCACTTGAATACCTTGTATCATATTATTGATAGGATAATATCTGCAGAAGATAGTCGCGAGCTGATAAGAGTGGTCACGATGGTTAAAGTTAAAGAGACTTTGTTTAGTATTGATGGGAATAAAAGCCCGGGTCCTGATGGGTTTAATGCATAGTTCTTCAAAGACAATTGTTCGATTGTGGATAAATACGTTACTGATGGATTTCTTGAATTTTTCAAGAATAGGAAGATGTTAAAACAAAGGAATACAACGGTCCTAACCTTGATCCCCAAAATTACGGTACCTGAGAAAATACAAGATTTCAGACCAATTTTCTGCTGCAATGTAATTTATAAAATAATTTCAAAAATAATTTCTAAATGATTTAAAAATATCATAGGAAAAATTATAAATCTTAACCAATATGCATTCATCCCCAATAGGACAATCTCTCATAATATTCTTCTCATGCAGAGCCTTTTAAAATGCTACGGGAAAAAGAAAATATCCCCGAGAGTGGCTTTCAAAATAGATATCAAAAAATCTTTCAACTCTGTTAGATGGGAAGACATTTAGGACTTTCTAGATGTTTAATTATGTTTTCCTATAATTTTTATTAATTGGATTATGCAGTGTGTTTCATCATCCTACTTTGTTTTTTGCGTCAATGGAGTCCACAAATGCTATTTCAAAGGGGAAACGGGGTAAGGCAAGGGACCCCCTCTCTTCTTACCTTTTCGTAGCTATCATGGCGATCTTTGAGCACTAGTAAAAAAAAGGTTAATATCAACGGTTTTTACTGTTGTTATTAAACAAAAAATGGTTAGTATTGAGTAATAACAACAGCTCAAAAAGCGGTTGACATCCGTTACTAGAGCCTCCGTAGACATTGCTTAAACATGAAATATCAACCATTTTGGGGCTGTTGTTATTACTCAATAATATGTTTTTAAATTTAAAATATATTGTCATAAAATTTTAGTTTTTTTACTTATTATTATTATTATTTAATATTTATATTATATATATATAAATCATATAATTAATTATTAATAAATTCATATATATTTATATAAATAATTATTAATTATATTTTAAATTTAATAAAAATATATGATTATATATCTTTCCTAGTTTCTCTCTAATCTCTCTCCACTTATTAATTTTTTTTTCTTTAAATCTTAAATTTTAATTTCTCCTTTTTAATAGTATTTTTTTATTCTTATTAAATATTAAAATTTATTAATATTTATATTTTTCATAAACACTAAATTTTGTTAATATTTATATATTTACTTTCCCTAAAAAAATATTCCTTTCCTGTATATATATTTTTTTATCTTATCTCACTTTCCTGTAAAATAACGTTCTTTTTTGAGGTTATAGGTTTAACTATTAATGAAAGTAAAAGTGTGGCATTTTATGGAGGCGTGAATGACGAAACAAAGCAGAACATCTTCAACATAATGGGCATCAAGAAAGGAAGCTTTCCCATAAGGTACTTAGGAATTCCGTTAACCGCGAAGCAAATCGAGATCTCACACTGCAAGCCGCTGAATGAAAAGGTAAAAACATGATATCTGGCTGGGCAGCGAAAAAACTTTCTTATGCAAGGAGAATCGAACTTATCAAAACCGTGGTCATTGGCATAGTTGGCTACTGGGCGTATTAGTTGGTCATTCCGAAAAAGGTAATGAAGGAACTCGACAAGCTGATGAGGAAATTTATCTGGGGAAGTAGCGAGAGAGGAGGAAAGAAAGTCAAATGGACTGCTCTCTGTAAACCGAAGGACGAGGGAGGCATCGGCTTGAAGAACTGTATCGAGTGGAATAAAGCTCTCACCTTCAAACATCTGTGGGCTTTAGAGCGCAATTAGAAGTCACTATGGATCAAATGGGTTCATACGAGATTTTTGAAATACGAAACTAGCATCTGGACCTGCAAAATTCATGAAGGTATGAGCTAGTCTCTAAAAAAAGTTCTTAAACTAAGAAGTGATATTGCAGATCTTTATGACATCCGACTAGGGGACGAGAAATGCACTCTATTCTGGCACGACCCCTAGTTCGAAAACAAGCATATCATCCACAAGGAGGAGTTTTAAAATACCCGTATCAAAAGGGACTGCGTAGAAGCGAAAATTTGAGACATTAAAGACGAGAATTGGGACTCACTCTTGAGAAGAAATCCAGAAGGACATAGGATACTTGATCATATAAGTAACATACAACTACACGATAGACTGAATATTCATGAATGGAAAGCTGAGGACAATGGGAAGATGGTATCGAATAAAATATGGGAGGTAACCCGAGAAAAAGCGCAGAAAGTATAATGAGCTCTTCTTGTATGGTCAACGAAGATTATCCCTCGACATCAGTTTATCTTATGACTCGCCTTCTGGGAAAGACTCAGCACCCGTGATCGTATCAGCAAGTATATGGGAATCCCGGACGCGAGTTGTCTTCTATCTAAAGGAAATGAAGAAATTATAGATCACATATTCAGGAGCTGTTGTATTATTTTGGAGTTTTTGGATAGATTCTATAAAAGCCTAGAGCTGATCATTTTCTCGAGCGAATGAAATCAAAGAAGCGACACTACTCAAAGTCAAGAGAAATAGATTTGCAACAAGCATGTTCAAGTGCGGCTTTGGAGCAATCATGTATAACATTTGGCAAGACGGTATGAAAGGGTATATGGTAGAACCCGCAGGAGCGTTGAAGAGTTATAGAAAGATATTGTATTAGATTGTAGCGACCTCGCGGGAACGTAGAGAAGAATTCCAAGCACGAAGCAGAACTGGAATATCTACAAGAACTGAAGTTTACTGTTTTTTAAACTCACTAGAATTGAAAGCATTGAAATAAAAGAATTCATTTACGTTTTTAGCTTTTTAGCTTTTATTTAAAATGTTACGATTTCAAAATCATTCTAGGCCTGTCTAGAATGATCTCTTAAACTCGTAGTTTTTGGGAATTTTTAATGAAATGACGCTAAGTCGTTTTTCCAAAAAAAAATCTTCATAGGCCTCAAACCTCGCATTCCAAGGTTGATGATCATTTCAAAATCTCAGAGACATCTAGAACACCGACCCATTAAATTTAAGAAATATCTTTAAGAATAGATGAGAAATGTTAGCTCCTTGTACATAGTTAAAAGATTATTTTGAGACAAATAATCCACCAAGAAAAAATAATCGAAATAGTGACCAAGTGCATTTATAACGACAATATTGTTTATATATATATATATATATTAGATGTAATATTATATATAAATATAAAAATTATTAAGATACGTGAATTTATAAAAAAAAAAATTGTTTATATATATAAAAATAAAATAAACATTTAATATTAAACTAAATTAATATAAATAATTTTTTTAGATGATATATGATAATGAAAATATATATAATATATATATGGTAAAGAAAAAAAATTAATTAAGAAATAGAGAATAAGAGAGAGGAGAGAGAAAATACTTGTGGATTAATTATTGTTGTACCTTGTTGCCTTGTTGAGTTTTAAATAATATCGATGAAATACATATTGCAGCTACTTAAAATGGTTAAATTACGAGAAGAAATGTAAAATACGAACAACGAGTTGTTGGAACATAACATAATACAAATTCAATTATTGAAAAGATGATATTAATAGAAAAAGTGAGTAGATTATACCGAGACTGAATGAGTTGTAGCAATTGAATTTCACACTCTCCTCTCTTCAATTAGACCTTGTTGATATAAGATTATTTATAGGAACTCTCTTTTAATTGGACTTGTTAATCTAGAATTATTTATAGGAAGAAAATAGTTAGGTGGGGAAGAAATGAAAAATCTAGTTGGTTGAATAACAACTATACAGACATATGCTAAATTCAATTAATGAAAATTCTTTAGGTTATTTAATTTAAAGTTAAATTTTATAATACCGATAACTGAAACCTTAAATTAATATTTTATAATAAACTCAATTAATATATATATATATATATATTTTAATGAGAATTCAACCAGTTTAATTTATTTGAAGTTAAATTTTATAATTAAAATTTGGTAAATTAAATCGGTGATTTTTAAGAAATAAATTTTATATTTAATATATAACTCAATTAATATATATATATATATATATATTAATTAGTATTATATTATATTATATTATATTATATTATATTATATTATATTATATTATTAGATAGAATTCATAACATTTATTTGATTTGAAAGAATCTAATTTGAAGTATTAAGATATTTAATAAAAAAAATTGAAAATATATATATATATATATTAAATAGGTGATTTTTTTTAATATAAAATTTATGATTTCTCTCATATTATATATATATATATATATATATATATATATATATATAAGTTAGGTTCATTTATAACAAAAATTTATATATAAATATATATATATAAATAAAATAAATATAAAATTTATGAAGGTAAGTGCAATAATAGCTAAAAAATTTTTGTTTATGTATATATAAATAAAATAAATTTGTAATATTATATATATATATATATATATATATATATATTAAAATTATGAAGGAATTTGGATTTATAACAAACAAAATTTATGTATATATATATAAAAAAAATATGAAGGTAGGTGCATTTATAAAATAAATTGTTTATATATATATATATATATATATATATATATATATTTATATTTAAAAGATAAATATAAAAATGATGAAAATAGGTGAATCTATAACAAAAATAATTGTTTATATATATAAAACAAATAAAATAAATATGTAATAAGAATGTTCATTTATAAAAAAATAAATATTTATATGTATATAAATAAAAATAACAAGGTAAGTGTATTTATAACAAAAAAAAATATTGTTTATATATATATATATATATATATATATATATATATATATATATTTGTTTATATATATATATATATAATAAATATAAAAATGACAAAGGTACGTGTATTTATAATAAAAGTAATTTGTTTATATATATATATATATATATATATATATATAAAATAAATATAAAAATAAAAATGATGAAGGTATATGCATTTATAATGAAAGAAAAATTTGTTTATATATTGAATTAATATTAATATAGATAATTTTTTAAATAATATATGGCAAGGAAATATATATTTTATATATATGGTGAGGGAAAAATAAAATTTAATTAAAAAGAGAATTTGAGAAAGTATAGAGAAAATACTTGAGATGTGGATTATTGTGGTGCAATTCCATTTGTAAATCAACATTCTACCTTATATTTTTTTAATATTCTTGAAACCAACTAATCATCGAATTAATGAAACTAAAATTGAATTTGGAATCTATTGTTTAAATTTATTATTTTTTTTGTTCGATTTCTGTTATGTACTTATGTTAGGGTGGTTGAATTTCTAGATGACTACATTATTTTATAACAATAAATTAAAAATTCTCACATTAAATATCATAACTCAAATATTAAAAACAATCTCTCAAACTAAATATTTTAATAATATTTTTTAATACAAAACAATGTATTTTATTTACTAATTAATTTATTTTTCTTTTTTTCAACTAATTAATATATCTCTCTTCCAATTATGTATTTATCTCTTTATTTTCTCTATTGTTTTTACGACTTTTCAATTAATTTGTTTATCAAATATTTATTTCGCCCTCTTTTCACTCTTTCTTTTTACTTTGATAACATATAAATGTTTATTTAATATTTCTCATTTTCTATTTCTCAATTATCAACATATTAGTAATGAGATAATCTTTTTTATTTTGATCAATAAATAATATGGTTAATTTATTTTTATAATTGCATCGTATTTTTAATAATTGCAATCTGAACTCACAAATATCTCATTTAGAAATTATAAACGAAATTAAATATTTAAAATATGTTTATCACAAATATTTAAAGTTCGATAATATGATACACTTATCATATAGTGATCTTAATATTTTATAAGATTCGAAATATAAAATAATAAATCAATGAACAAACTACTATGTTAATAGTATAATTCAAAAAATAGATACCTTAAGATCTTTTGATGGAGAAAAAATATGAAAGATGGAAAGATGACAAGAGAGAGGGTTTAGCAGTTTGGAAAAGGACGAAGAAAAGAGGGGATTGGCCATTTTGGAATAGAAGGAGAAGAGGTGAGTTTGGTTTGAGAATGAAAGGAGGAGAAAACAGGAATGAAAAGTGAACAGAGATATGAGTTTGAATGTTTGGGAATGAAATGAGAAGATAGAGAGAGAGGGGGTTTTATAATAGAAATGGTGCGCGATACAAGAAAATTAGGGTATCATTTATTATATAATGAAAGATATATTTGTTCAATAAGGTTAGCTCGGTTGATCTTTATTGGGAAAATTTTTGGGAGACTGAGATGCCTACTAAGATCTCCGTTTTTGGTTGGAGTATTATTAATGGAGAAATTCTCACTAACGATAAATGTATGAAAAAATATGATTATTATGAGTCGTTTTCGTATTTGTTATAAAGAGGTTGAGATAGTTTTTCATCTACTTTTACATTGTCACGTTATTTCAAGTATATGGAGTCTTTTGTGGAATTTGACTAGAATAAAATAGATTATGCCGGAAATTGTTAGTGACTATTGGGAGGCATGGATTGGGGCGACTAAAAATGCGAGACTAAGAAGATGAATCTCTCTCCTTATAATTTTCTGGTGGATTATCTGGTTGGAAATAAATCGGAGAACTTGTAAACGAAAGTAGGTCGTTAAGGATTATTCCCAATTCTATTATCATGACGATATCGGAGATTAAATCCGGAAAACTTATAGATTCGTGTGAAGATCTTATTGCCCTTCTTGAAAATTTTCGAGTTAATTAATTATTCTAATGTAATTAATTTGTACATAACTTTTTCATTTCATGCTTAAATGATTTTTTATTAAATAGATCATTAAAAATAACAATAATATATATATATTATTTAATATAAAATATAATATATAATATGAAATATAATATAAGATATAATATAATATATATATATTGGGAAAATAGCTTAACGCCATTTCATTAAGAACCCAAAAGTGGGAGAAATTGTCAATTATCAAAGTTAGACAAACCCTAACTTTTATTAAAAGAATCAAACGACCCTAGATAATCTGATTAGAAACAAACAAAAAATTAGAGATTACATACAACTAAAATATATCAATCAATCTATTTAACATTCTTGTTCAATGTAGCCAATATCATTTCCGTTACTTTCGGATCTCAATCTGCTGCTCTCGCAGCCCATCTACTTTTTCTAATCACATGTTTATCTTTATGCTTCTTTATTGGTGATTGAACTATTGCATTTGATGATGATTGTTTGTGAGAATTGAGTTCATTCGTTGAATTAGTTTCTCTTTAAAGGAGTCAACACTAATCTGATAAAAGGAATTATGTTTCAGTATTTTAGGAATTTTACAATTACCTTCACAATCCTTTGCTTCATTTTTGTCTAACTTGCTTCGGTCTACTTTCAAAGTTTTCTCTTCACTATCACCCACTTCATTCTTATCACTTCCTTCCTCTGACTCTTCATCTTCTTCTTTCTCTAATTTTTCATCTTTCATTTCTTTCGATTCTTCATCATTCCCATCATCTACATCTCCATCTTTAGCTTCCTCATTCTGATTGTCTGATTCTTCAGTTTCAACTTCCTCATTTTGCTCCTAAAGTTTTAGCATCTCCTGAAGTTTCATTTATCGTTTTCTTTCTTGAATCGATTTCCACGAAGTCATACATTTATTTTGCCTTATTCATATTTTTCCTCCCCATCTTAGCAGAAGAACTAAATTACAAGAAATTAAGAATGCAGACAACTCAACCAAACTCAATTTACTTACAACCAAGAAAAATCTATGATCAAAATTGACCATAGACTAACGAACTAGTGACCCTGTTTCACAACCCAATGACTTAAGAAATGAAAGCAATCGATGAGTTAGAGCAATCACATCCAATGACTTGTTCTCAAACAACCCTAACAACTATATTTATGATTTTATGAACCAATATTCGTGATACAAGTGAACAATTTTTTGAAAAATGTACCAGACGTGCCGATTATGTCGATCGTGCTAAATGTGCCGACGATCGTGACTCCAACCACGTTTCTCGTAACCTACGACCAAATCAAACAATTTAATTTCGCACGACCGTTCTGATTGTACCGAACGTGCCAAACGTGCCGACCGTGATGATCATGCTAATTGTGTTGAACGTGCCAGTGCCGACATCGTGATTCTAATGTGATTTTTCACTAGGGTTTTGTTCTCAATTGAAATCTGCAAAGCTTTTTTCTTTTTACAGAGACACTTAATATATATATATTATATAATTATATATTATAATTTATAATATATAATAATTATATATATATAAAATATATATATTAAATATATAACAAATCAAACCCTAATCCTACCAAATAAAATGATAAACAAAATTTCTTTTAACTTTGACTCTTTTTTTATTATTATTATAACAGGTTAGTCTCTCAATTCAAAAATTATTAATTGCTAAATAATATTTAGTTATATATATATATATTTCTTAATGATATTTTCATTAATTTTAAATATTTATAAATTTATTTTATATAAATATATAAATATTTGTTAGGTACCATTACAATCTGATAATAGATTAAGAGTAATAAAGACAAGTCAAACCGTGAGTTAGTCCTTTCAAGTGCGGATTTAATAAGTCACATTGTATCGATGGAACTTGCATTTGTGATTAATACGGTTGAATTGTCAAGTTTGATCACAAAAAAATAAATGAATTATAATTTGTAATAAAAGTTATTATGTGTTTAGAAATAATTGAGATTTTATGGGTGTTTTGTTATTTTATTAATAATAAAATAAAATATTTAACCACATATTGTATTTTTTTTAATCATTATTATGATGGGTGATTATAAAAAAATTACAAACTTTATTGTACATGCAAAATATAAACAAAGTTTTTATAGAATATTTAATTTAATTAAAGAGAATATATTTATATAAAGTGAAAATATAATATATATATATATATATATATGAGGAAAAATAAAAAATAATTATTAGTAGTTGTTTTATTATATAAATAAATTGTATGAAATATTTATACATAAATTATATATATAAATAAATAAATATGTAATATTACTATTTATAAAAACTTTATATATATATCGAAATAATTATTAAAATAATCTTGAATTTTTTTTATGTATATGTATTTATAAAAAGACAGGATCACTAACCAAACAAACAACGGTTAGAGAACAACTATTAGAGAAGTACACTTATTTTATAAACATATATTTAAATATTGAACCTACAAAAAATTTATTGGTGAAATATCTGTAATTGTTGAACCTATAAAAAAAATTTATAAACATTTATGGTCATTATAAACCAAAGGAAAAAAATAAACAAATTACTAAAAAAATAAAAATTTAACAAAAATTAACCCAATAAAAGAGTAAAAAAACATACTATTAAATTATGGAAAACAGATCAAAATGTTAAAATGTTTTTAACAATGGTTATAAGAAAATATAATTAAAATAAAAAATATATATATTAATTTCATTATACATAAAATAGACATTAAATTATAATGCTTCACATAAAAAGTTATACAAAATATAAAAGTTTAGAGGTAGCCACCAAAATGCTAGAGTCTTGTTCTCATGTGAAATATCTCCATATCAGTTTTTAGATTTGCGAAAATTTTCCAAACCTTAGCCATCTAATGTCCTCACCAATGAGGGTACAAAATTTCCACTTCAACGGGACTAGGCAAACAGTTCCTTTGATTAGCATAAGGCGAAATTTCTTCCTATACCTCCTCAACTTTGTAATTCCTCCAAGTATGCAATTCTACACATATCTACTAAATATATGAAAAACTCTTTATTATTCACAAGAAATACCTCCACAAGCTTCATAGGCCTCAAACCTCGCAACCCAAGGTTGATGATCATATCAAAATCGCGGAGAAATCCAACATAATGACATATAAAATTTAGAAAATATCTTTGAGAAGAGCTGAGAAATGTTAGCTCCTTGTACCTAACTAAAAGATTATTTTGAGTCAAATAATCCACCAAGAAAACATAATTAAAATAGAGACCAAGTACATTTATAACAAAAAATATTGTTTTTATATATATATATATATATATATATATATAAATATAAATATAAAAATTATGAAGGTATGAGCATTTATAAAAAAAAATTAAAATTGTTTATATATATATATATAAATAAAATAAATATGTAATATTATATATAAATATAAAAATTATGAAGATAAATGCATTTATAAAATAAAATTGTTTATATATCCTGAATTTATATTTAATGATAAACTCAATTAATATAGATAATTTTTGAGATAATATATGGTAAGGAAATATATATATTATAAATTTATATAATTTATATATTGTAAGGAAAACATTAATAAAGAAAGATAGAGTGTGTGAGAGGACAAACATTATCTATGAATTATACTTGATAACGTGAATTATTGTGGTCTCTTGTTGTCTTGTTGATTTTAAAAATGATGGATGAAATGCGTAAGATGTTGTCATGTAGATTACACTTATATATATATATATTAGTTAGTAAAAAAATTGAACAGAATGTCTTCGTTCATCAAATAAGAAACCTCTCTCTTTCACTTCAACACTTAACATCACTTTCAACTTTATTTTATGAAAGTAGGGTTTTCAAATTTGGTGTTAAATTTAAAATATAAAATCTTATTAGTCTAGTAGGTTAAAGACTTGTACTTGTTTGATTAGGTTGCAAGTTTAAAACATACATATAACATTTTTAATTTTATTTTTAACCACTTTAAGTTTATGGAAGAGTCAACCCACAATCCGACCCGACAATTCAGACACTTTAAAAATTATCCAAATATATCTAAATTAAGCACAACTCTCGACCCGACAATTCAGACACTTTAAAAATTAAGTATCAATATATATATATATATATATATATATATATATTAGTTAGTTAAAAATTTATATTGTTCAGACTGTCCCGCGTTTATCAAATAAGAAACTTCTCTTTGACTTCAGCACTTGAACTTTACTTTCCAACTTTATTTTATGGGAATATGGGCTTTCAAATTTGGTATTGAATTAAAAAAAGTCTTATTAGCTTATTTGGTTAAATAGTTGTATTTATTTGGCTAGGTTGCAAAATCGCAACATACATATAGCATTTTGAATTTTATTTTTAACCGTTATAAGTTTATGGGCGGGTCAACCCATAATCCAACCCAAATATTCATTTAAACTCACATATATATCCAAATTAACCATATATCTCGACCCGTCAATTTGAATATTTTGAAAATTAAGTATCATTATATATATTGGTTAGTTAGTTAATACGTTGAACTTATATTGTTAAAAATGTCCCGCGTTTATCAAATTTGGTGTTAAATTTAAAATTTAAAATCTTATTGACTTAGTTGGTTAAAGAGTTGTACTTATTTTGTTAGGTTGAAAATTCGAAACATACATATATCAATTTTTATTTTATTTTTATACTCAAATATTAATTTACTCTCACATATATATCCAAATTAACCACAGCTCTTGACCTGAAAATCTAGACAATTTGAAAATGAAGCATCATATTATATATATATATATATATATATATATATATATATATATATATATATATATATATATATATATATATATATATATATATATATATATATATTAGTTAGTTTAAAAGTTGAACTTATATTGTTAAAAATGTCCCGCATTTATAAAATTTAAAATATAAAGTTGGTTAAAAAGTTGTACTTGTTTTTGTTAGATTCTAAGTTCGAAAATATGTATAATATTTTTAATTTTATTTTTAACCTTTTAAGTTTATGGGCCGATCAAACCCACAATCCGACCTCGAGTATCCAATTACTCTTATATATATATATCCAAATTAACCATAACTCTCGACCCGACAATCCGGATACTTTGAAAATTAAGCATCATTATATGATATAAAATTAAATTTTTATTGTTAAAATATCCGACGTTCATCAAATTTAGTGTTGAATTATAAATATAATGTCTTATTAGCCTAGTTAGTCAAAGAGTTGTATTTATTTTGTTAGGTTGCAAGTTAAAAACATACCTATAGCATTTTTAATTTTATGGGCAGGTCAACCCACAATCAACCCCAAATATTAATTTACTCTCATATATAGGGTCGGCCCTAGGTAACGCAACATATGCAGTTACATAGGCCCCCACCTTCCCATTTTTTAATATTTAATAGAATTATTAATAATATATTTTATTATTAGTCTATTTTTTCCTTTTTTTTTCTTTTTTCATATTGAATATATAAATAACTTTTTTTCCTTTTTTTCTCTTTTATTATTGAATATATAAATAACTTTTTTTTATCTCTTTTTAAATCTTTTTTTTTCGTATTGTTATATATTAACTATTTATATCTAATTTTATATTATTAAAATTTAAAAATAATAATATATATTAGTTAGTTAAAAAGTTGAAATTGTTAAGAATGTCCCAATTTTATTAAATTTGGTGTTGAATTTAAAATATAAAGTCTTATTAACCTTTTGGTTAAAGAGTTGTACTTGTTTGGTTATATTGCAAGTTTAAAACATACATATAACATATTTTATAATTTTATTTTTATACCCAAATATCTATTTACTCTCACATATATATCCAAAATAAACACAACTATCGACCCGACAATCTGGACACTTTAAAATTAATCATCATTATATATATATTAGTTAGTTAAAAAGTTGAACTATATTGTCAAGAATAACCCGCGTTCATCAAATTTTATGTTAAATTTAAGATTAAAGTATTATTAGCCTAGTTGGTTAAACAATTGTACTTGTTTTGTTAGGTTGAAAGTTCGAAACATACATCTAACATTTTATTTTTAACCGTTTTAATTTTATGGGCGGGTCAACCCAATTATCCATTTACTCTCACATATATATATCCAAATTAACTATAGCTTCCGACCCGACAAATATACTTTAAAAATTAAGCATCATGATATATATATATATATTGGTTAGTTAAAAGTTAAATTTATATTGTTAATAATATCCCGTGTTCATCAATTTTTATGTTGAATTTAAGATTAAAGTTTTGTTAGCCTAGTTGGTTAAACAGTTATACTTGTTTTGTTAGGTTGAAAGTTTAAAATATATATATAACATTTTTTATTTTATTTTTAACCGTTTTAAGTTTATGAGCGGTCAACCCAAAATCCGACCCAAGTATCCATTTACTCTCAAATATATATTCAAATTAACCATATATAGATTTCGAGCCGACAAAGACACTTTTAAAATTAAGCATCATTATATATATATATATATATATATATATATATATATATATATATATATATATATATATATATATATATATATATATATTGTTAAGAATGTCTCGCGTTCATCAAATTTGGTGTTGAATTTAAAATATAAAGTCTAATAAGTTTAGTTGGTTAGAGAGTTGTACTTGTTTTGTTAGGTTGTAAATTTGAAAAATATATATAATATTTTTATTTTATTTTTAACCATTTTAAGTTTATGGCGGATCAACCCACAATCCGACCCAAGTATCCATTTATTCTCACATATATATCTAAATTTACCACAGCTCTCGACTCGAAAATTTAGACTCTTTGAAATTTAAGCATCATTATATATATATATATATATATATATATATTAGTTAGTTAAAAAATTGAAATGTTAAGAATGTTTCACTTTTATCTAATTTAATGTTAACATTTAAAATATAAAGTTTTATTAGCCTAGTTGGTTAAATAGTTATATAATTTATTATGTCGAATGTTCAAAACATACTTATAACATTTTTAATTTTATTTTCAACCGTTTTATGTTTATGGGCGGGTCAATACATAATCCAACATAACTATCCATTACTTTCATATAGATATTCAAATTAACCACCGATTTTGAACCAATAATTCGAAAACTTTGAAAATTAAGCATTATTATTATATATAGATAGATATTGGGTGAACAAATATTTAGAGAATATTATTACATGTTTGTCTGAAAATACTTAATATACAATTATTCATTCTAAATTATTTATTTAAAAACTTAAATTTTAAATATTTCTCCTTAATAACACTATGTTACTATCAAAATATATGAAAATAAATTAATGTTGTTTTTACTGGACTTTACTACTATCCATAATACTTGTAATAAAAGTTAAAATCTTATTCATGCTAGTTTTAAGATTCATGGGACACGTGTAATTAGAAATTTTAATTTATCAAGATTTGTTACTTTTAAATTCTTACCAATTTGTGAAAGATAAAAAAAATTATACAATTAAATTAAAGAAAAACAAAACCATCTAAAATGTTGAAAAGCTTTATTTTTAAAAGAATATATCTTAAGATAGACATTAAATTAGAATGTCTAACACAAAAAATTACTACGCAAAATAAAAATAATCAGACTTAGCCACCAAAATACGATTGAGATCATCTTTTTTTCTGGATTCAAATAGGTTTTATAAAATAGTGACAAAATAAATTTATTATCAAATGGAAACAAAAATAAATATATACATACCAAATTAAAGGAACACTATAACATTAAAGATGAGTGACACAACAATATGTTTGAAAGATGACACTTAATAACTTAATATATATATATATATATATATATATATATATATATACGGACCTACCTTTATTTAATATTATTAATTTTAAATAATAAAGAATAAAAACATTGTAATAAAACCGTGAAGGTTATAATAATATTTATTATTCAGTTAATTTTCATTTGCATTAATTAGTTGTTACTTATATTGTCAGACAAACTGAAGGATTTATTTTATTTGATTAAAATATTAATATATATATATATTGAAGATTGTAATAATATTTATTATTCGTTAGTCTCTATTTATCGTAATTAGTTATAAATTAAATTTCTTATATAGAGATGATACGAATGATTTATATATGAATAAACATTATAATATCTTGTATAGAAATTATATATGAACGATGTATTTAATTAAATATTCACAATAATAATTATCTTATTAATTTAATGATAAGTATATAAAAAAAATTATGTCCGACAATTTTGGACACGACACAAAAACACGACCCGGACCGAATACGAAAAACTCAAGTTAAGGTCATTGTAACCCGAAAAAATCCTTTATTTCGGTTCTGTGGAAAAGCTCGAGATTTGTTCATCTTAATTTGCGTGTTAAAAATATTTTTAAAATAAAATATTATATTAAAAGATTTTGTTTGATTGATTCCTAACCGATTTTAAAATTAATTAAATAAATAATTAATTCCAGTTCAAATTTGAATTATTCGAAAGATTTGCAGTAATCAAAATTTGGTTTATATATATATATATATATATATATATATATATATATATATATAAATATATATTTTAACAATATATATTTTTCTTATTTAAGAGAGTTAAGATTCATTTTTCATTCCACTCTATTTTATTACCCTTTTGATATATAAATTAGTAACATTACCATTCTGGTACAATTGGGACGGTTGGATTTATCTTGTTTCAAAGTTATTTTTTACATAATTTATATTAACTAATATAATAAAAATGAATAAAATAAAAATAATAAAGAACAATAGTTCAATCTTTGATATAGACTGTCCAAATTAATTATAAGATTAATTCAGAATTTGATTTTAAATACAAACAAATGTCAATTCATATGGAGAAGGCATCATAGATAGCTTATATATATTATTACTTATTTTTTAAATTGTGATTTTTTTTTCATGGTTTATTAATATGGTTTTGTTCAGTTTGAGTTATTTAATAACCCAAATAAAATCAAACATCATTTTACTCTTCTCTTATATATCTTATCATCCAATTCATTAAAAAAAATATAAAAATATTTTTATTTTATTTATATATATATAACCTCGGAAAATCACTGACGTAGCTTAGTACGTGTTTGGACGACATGTGACAATACGAGGGAACCCGGGGTGACTCGAAGTTTGATGGTTTCAACCTTGGTTTGCGTGTTAGACATATTTTTAAAATAAAACATTATTTTTAAAAGATTTTGGTAGTACCTAATAGTTTTTTAAATTAATTATATAAAAATAATTAATTGTATTCAAATTTTAATAATATGGGGATTTGTTATAATTAAATAACGATTTGAAATCTAGTTTAAATTAATTAAACATAACTAATTTAAGAAAATATTGTTTATTTGAAGATAAGGTCGCCAATTGATTTTAGAAAAATCAATAAAAAGGTGTACGTATAAAACGCATTTTATACAAGAGTTTTGTTTTTAGTTCGAAATTGGTAATATTCGAGAAAGGCTTTCACGCTTCATCCTCCGTACCAGTCCGAAGACAGTCTCTACTTATAAAGTTGGGTTTTAAAAAATCGGTTATATTACGTTTTAGATTTAACCGATTATTCTTCCATTCCTAGTCATTCTTCTAGGTTTTAGCGTTATATAAAATATTGAAACATCAATATTTAAATGTTGGTACCTGTTGTAGATGATAACTAATGTGGAAATACTTGAAGAATATATTAGTCATTTTTAAAGACATTAGGGTTTAGAAATAAACACAAACAAGCCTTTATTTGAAATATTTTGTGGAAATATCCCAAAATATTTAAAATGCATTTTCTATTTTTTTTGGATTTTAGAAAATGATTTGAAGTTCCAAAATAAAATAAAAAAATTGGATTTTGAAATGTGGAACCAAACAGGCCTTAGGACCAGAGTCCTAAGGTGTGGTTCAGTTTTATCGGTCGGGTTTTAGAGACCCTTGGTCTGATCTTGGGAACTCTCGGTTTGAGTAATAGAGGCACTTAGTCGAGGTGACACAAACTCTCGGTCCTTAGCTAATCTAACCATTCTAGGTGTACAAACCTATCGATCCTAGACTAGCTTGGGGCTAGGTTTCTCGGTCAAGGTGTATAAACATCTCGGTCTGGGGCTAGCTTTGGACTAAGTTCCTCGGTCCTTGGTCTTGGGATTCTCGTATCTTGGTCTGGGATTCTCGGTCTTAGGTCTTAGGAGTCTCGATTCTAGGTTTGGATTTCTCGGTCGTGGGTCCTAAGAGTCTCGGTCCTAGGTTAGACATCTCGGTCCTATGTTAGAATTCTATCAGTCCTAAATAAGACCTCTCGGTCCTAGTTGAGAATCCTCGGTCATATTTATCGGTCCTAGATAAAGACCATCTATTATAGGTCTCGGTTCTAACCCAAAAACATTAGTCCTAGGTTTTGGTACTAATTTATTTTTATCGATCCTTGGTCTTGGTCAAGATCGAGGATTCTTAGTCCTAACTATCGGTCCTCATCTCACGGCCCTCGGTCCTCAAGTTGATCAAGAACACAGTTTTAAAAATTAATTATTTTTAGCTCTGATTTTTTGATCCAAGAGCTTGCATAGCTTCATAAAGCTCCCAAGAAATGATTGATCATCATCTCAAGGTATGGATCGACCTGGATGATGATTAATTTGTTCAAAAAAGTTTGTAATCAAAATTTAAGTTTTTTATTTTAAAGTTGTTTTTAAGTGAAAGGAGCTATGCAATAACTTCCCTATATCGCATATATTTGATTGGTACCAAAATAAGAACACTAGTTGTTCATAAAAACCAATTTCATTTTATTTGAAAATATAATTTTGATCAAACATGATCGAGATGGATCAAACATGATCAAAATAGTTTTCCAACATCATTACAATCCTGTAGGAAAGTTTATGAGTTGTGATTCGATCGAATTAACCCAAGAACAACAAACCCGTTTTTTTAAATTTAAATTTGGGTTTTGTTTATTAAATTGAGTCAACAATTCTATCATATCTACATAGTTTATAGGATCAATATTCAATCATCAAATCACATAAACAACAAGCATACAAGTTTATGTAATTTGAAATATAAAAATTCCAAATTCAAATTATAAATATGAATTTAAGGATGATTGAAACCTTAACAAGGATTAGAGAACACTCCTTAATCCTTATAAAAGCTTTTCTGAAAGCACAGATTCGAACTTCCAAGACTTAGACATAAATTTTGAAAAATCTAAAAGCTTCAAGTTTTAATGGAGGATTTCCAGTTTCTTCGACTTAAGAGAGTTATGTTGGTTGGTTAGCTTCAGAATGACTTGGGGAAGGTATTTATACTATTCCTAAGTCAGTTCACGAAGCCTAGTGGTTTGAATCAGCCAAAATACATTTATTGTATTTTGGTTGTTCTTCAATTAACTCATCGAACTAGGTCGTGACGAGGCGTACGTGCATAGGGAGAATGATCACGATCTCAGCGTGATCATTTTGGCTTTTGAATGGGTCAAAACCATCAACAAATGGATGAGTTCTACAAATCCAAAATTGATTGGTGTTCTTCATGCTTATTTGCTCGGCGATCACGATGAAAACGAAAAATAGGGCCAAAACAACGTCGTTTGGAGGCGCGTCTGGCATTCCGTTGGCGTTCCTTCATGCATTGGCATTTTCGGCTAACAGGGTTGACGTTTCATTAGTTGATTCGGTTCCCTTCGTCACGCGCTTCCTTCTGCTACAGCGGGCTATGTGGAGCATTTTGGCGCATTGGATGAGATTCAGGTTTCCATCTGATGGATGTGGTTCATGCTGCACTAAATTCGGCTATTTTTAGCTACACCCGATTACATATTTTATTTTTATTTTAAAACCATAAGGGTTTGTTTTAAATTGATTTTTCTTTCATCTTTTTTGGTTTAATTTTAATCTTTTCAAATATACAAAATATTAAAATAAATATGGCAATGTTTTACCAATTTGTTTTTATTATATGTTTACGATTTAAAGAAATAATTCCTTTAGGTGAATTAGTTACAAAATTCACTCTAAATTACTTATTTTTGTCCTTTAATTTTTCTAAACTTATTTTTAGACAAATAGGTATAACATTTATCCAAAATAATATTTTTTATTCTTTTAATATTTGTATTAACACTTAATTAATTTTATTAATTAATACATTACTTAATTAGAATTAATTATTTGCCCATGTTGTTAAATATTTTGATTTTATTTATTTTAAAATAATGATTTTATTTTAAAATTAGGACGTAAATTTTTAGTGTTTAGAATACCTTTAAATTTTTTTTTTTACTAAAAATAAACATAATTTTTTCAATTAATTATTAATTTTTTTCTCCCTTTGAACAAACTATAAACTATAAGTAGTAATAAAACCACACACCCTATAATTATTGATATATATATATATATATTTATATATATATATATATATATATATATATATATATTTATATATATAGACATAAATAACAAATATAAATTATAGATATATATAAAACTATAAAGTCAAATAATATCTTAATATTTAATGATTTGTTTTAAAATATACCAAAATTTCATTAATATTTAATGCATGGTTTTAAAATATACCAAAAGTATAATATTTTATAATCTCAATAATGAAGGGCATAATAATAATAATATATCAAGAAAGAAAGCTACCACCTAGATTGCCGAAATATATCATTATTATTATCCTTAATATAATATAATAGATATAAATATAACTATAAATGTAAATATAGATTAAAAAGAAATATATATTTGTATATATCTAAAGATTACCCAAAATGACCATTAATAACACTTTAATATGTAATGCATGCTTTTAAAATCATACCAAAAGTACAGTATTTAAATAATCCAGGTCTTAAAATGATATTAAAAGTAGAATAATTGAAAATAAAAAAAGTATTTATATGCATGTATATTTGTGATGAAGGAGTCAAATATGGTTTAAAACCAAAGAAATTGTTTCAATTGGATTATCGGTAATAATTATTTTCACGTCAAATAAGTCTAATGGAATCGAAAATAGTTATTCCTTTTAGTTTTTCATTTATTCTGTTCATGCTTATCATTCAAAGTCCACTTACAATCTCTTTTGGTATTCATGGCGAGATACATATCATTAGCAACCTCTATCCAGCACAACTAATAGTAAGATGTCAATCAGGTGATGATGACCTTGGTGTCCACGCATTGATGGTAGGAATGGAGTTCAATTGGCGTTTTCGCCTCAACTTTTTGGAGAGTACACTTTACCATTGTCATTTTTATTCAAACGATAGAAATACATCATTCAAAGTGTTCGATGTTGACTTTGGCGATAAATTCTGCTGGAATAATGACGTCAACGAATACCAATGTTATTGGAGGGCTAGCGAGGATGGCTTTTATGTGAGCTCAAATAATATTGATTTTTCCAAACAATTTGATTGGTAGTTATATACATTGATATGCAATTAATAATAATGGTTATTTTTAATCTTTCATCTATTGGAATAAGACAAAATTATATTAGCTACCTAATTTGTTCCATCAAATATACATAAACTAAGTAAATTATAACGGTTGTTGGTTTAAATTTTTTTAAGAAGTAATTGTTTCGAAATTAATAATATCTCAAAAGAGGTATAAGATTGTATCTCACCCTATTACAAAACCCTATTACAAAAGTGTACAAGAAAATTAGTTTATCAAAAAAATTTAAATCATCCAACTCATCCAAATAAGTATATATTCACTATGCATGCAATTTACCCACTATATTCACATCTTAAGATCATTCTTGATTCTTGAGAGTCTCGAATCAGAAGATCTTTTTTCATCAAACTTTAGAATCATCTTAATTTGTTCATCTATCACGATCCATAGGAGCCTAGTTTGAGAAGTGGTTCACGAACTAAAGGTATACGTGTACAAACGTTTTGTATACCAGAGATTCGATTTTAGTTCGAAGTTTGGTGATACTCGGGAAAGGCTTTCGTGCTGCGTCTTTCGTACTCGTCCGAAGACGGTCTTTAGTTATAAAGTTGGGTTTTAAAAAAATCGCTTATATCATGTTTTAGATTTAACCGATTATTCTTCCGGTCCTAGTCATGCTTGTAGATTTAAGCGTTATATAAAATATTGAAAAATCAATATTTAAATGTTGGTACCTATTGTAGATGATAACTAAGGTGGAAATACTTGAAGAATATAAATTATTATTAAAGGCATTGGGGTTTAGAAATAAACACAAACAAGCCTTAATTTGAAATATTTTGTGGAAATATTCCAAAATATTTAAAATGAATTTTCTTGTTTTTTTTGGATTTTTAGAAAATAATTTGATGTCCCAAAATTAAAAAAAAAAATAGATTTTGAAAAGTGAACCAAATAGGCCTTAGGATCGGAGTCCTAAGGTGTGGTTTAGTTTTATCGGTCGGGGTCCGAAGACCCTTGGTCTGGTCTTGGGAACTCTCGATCTGAGTATTAGAGGCTCTCAATCGATGTACTAAGGACTCTCTGTCCTTAGTTAATCTTATTGGTCTAGGTGTACAAACTTATAAGTCTTGGACTAGCTTGGGGCTAGGTTTCTCGGTCGAGGTGTATAAACCTCTTTATTCAGGTCTAGTTCTGGGCTAAGTTCCTTAGTCTTTAGTCTCGGGTTGCTTAGTCTCGAGTATGGAATTTTCGGTCATAAATTTCGACCTCTTAGTCTTATGTCTTAAGAGTTTCGGTTCTAGGTTTGGATTTCTCAGTCGTGGGTCCTGAAAGTCTCTATCATAGGTCAGACTTCTCGGTCCTATGTTCGAATTCTTTCAGTCCTAGGTCAGACCTCTCGGTCATAGGTGAGAATCCTCTGTCAAATTTATATGTCCTGGATCAAGAACATCTATTCTATGTCTCGGTCTTAATTCAAGAACACCATTCCTAGGTCTCAGTCCTGATTTATATTTATCGGTCATTGGTTTTGGTCAGGATCGAGGATTCTCGGTCCTGACTCTCAAGCCTCAACTCACGGGCCTCGGTCCTCAAGTTCATCAAGAACACAATTTTAAAGATGAATTATTTTTAGCTCTAATTCTTTGATCCAAGAGTGTGGGTAGCTTCAAAAAGCTCCCAGGAAATGATTGATCATCATCTCAAGGAATGGATCGGCATGGATGATGATTAATTTGTTAAAAATAATTTGTCATCAAAATTTTAGTTTTTTTTTTATTTTAAAGGTGTTTTTAAGTGAAATGAGTTTTGCAATAGTTTCCCTATATCGCATATATTTAATTTGTACCAAAACAAGAACACTAGTTGTTCATAAAAACTAATTTCATTTTATTTGAAAATTTAATTTTATTTGAAAATTTAATTTTGATCAAACATGATCGGGATGGATCAAACATGATCAAAATAGTTGTACAACATCATTACAATCCTGTTGGGAAGCTTTTTGAGCTGTTATTCAATCGAATCAGCAAACTCATTTTTTTAAAATTTAAATTTGGGTTTTTGTTTATTAATTTGATTTATCCATTCTATCACATCTATATAGTTTATAAATAATTCTAGGATCAATATTAAATCATCAAATCTCATAAACAACAAGCATACATGCTTCTGTAATTTGAAATATAAAAATTCCAAATTCAAATTATAAATATGAATTTAAGGATGATTGAAACCTTACTAAGGATTGGAGAACACTTCTTGATCCTTATAAAAGTTTTTCTAAAGCACAGATCCGAGCTTCCATATTTTAGATGATAGAATCGGCTTTATCGATAGAGACGGGGGTCTGGCTACGAATGAAGGCTTATGAAAAACGGTTTGAAAGAAATCATGTTAGGGATTTAATTCGCTTTCTATTCTACGCAAACACATGTAAATACTTGAAACAGATTCAAGGCAGAATTGTTTACTTGGGTTTGAAGCACAAGATGAAATATGAAAAGATGACAGAAATGAAAGAACACAGTAGTTGTTTATGGATGTTCGGAGAAACTCTCCTACGTCACCCCTTCTTCCAACCACCAGAAGGATTCACTATAATATGATTCGAATCAAATACAGTTTACACACACTTAGCTCACTATTGAACATAACACTTTCTGTTCAATTACAAGATGAAGAATATCACTCAGCTAAAGGTGTTTTGATTCTAGCTCTCTCTTGATTCACACACAGTATAATCAGAAAGCAACTTCAAAGTATGAATATTCAAAGGCTTGAATTCTCTCAAGATTGGCAAGTTCGTAAGGTTAACAGTTGTGCTTGTTAAGGAAGATTGTCCGTTGTCCTTTAGATTTGTTAAATATTGAGCAGGAGCTAACGGTCAAATCTTTTAGAATGATACGTGGCACTCTTCCATTGGAAAGCCTCCATTGTACACAGCAGGTTCTGAGCACAAGGATCGTGGCCGTACATCACTGGTAGTGCGCCGAATATTCCATCATGGATGTACCTGCAAAACAAGTAATGTGAGGAAAATTCTCTTACGTGGCATTCCTTGGTTGATTGTATATAGCTGTTGTACTAATCTTCACTAGAAAGTGGAGCAGGAGTAGGGTACAACTATAGCACGTGGGTAGGTGAAATGCTAGCTTCAAGCATACTGCTTAAGCTGAGCATTAGACGTATTTCAGTTAGACGGATTGTAAAATCAGTCTAATGAAATCAAACATCTCCTTCTAATAAAAACGTCCATTAAACCTCCTGGTCTAATAGAATTAGACTTACGTCTAATTACAATAACCATTAGACTGGACGTCTAATTCCGGAACTACCTCAGACTTGTCTGAAGGAGTTAGACGCACGTCTAACTTTCACTAATTAGACTTCACGTCTAATTATCCAATAACCATTAGACTGCACGTCTAACTCCACTGAGTTAGACTGCACGTCTAATTCCGGTTCTACCTCAGACTTGCCTGAAGGAGTTAGACGCACGTTTAACTTTCACTAATTAGACTTCATGTCTAATTATCCAATAACCATTAGACTGCACGTCTAACTCCACTAAGTTAGACTGCACGTCTAATTCCGGTTCTACCTCAGACTTGTCTGAAGGAGTTAGACGCACGTCTAACTTTCACTATCTATTAGACTACACGTCTAACTCCGATGAGTTAGACTGTACGTCTAATTCCGCATAAATTAGACTATCAGTCTAATTGCAAATATGTTAGACTACACGTCTAACTCCGAATATCTATTAGACCATCCGTCTAATTACAAGTCTATTAGACTACACGTCTAACTCCGATGAGTTAAACTTTACGTCTAATTTCGAACACATTAGACTTATGTCTAATTCCGTGTATATTAGACTTACGTCTAATTCTGTACATTCATTAGACTACATGTCTAACTCCGATGAGTTAGACTGTACATCTAATTCTATGTATTCATTAGACTACACGTCTAACTCCGATGAGATCGGAGTTAGACTATACGTCGAATTTTATGCATTCATTAGACTACACGTCTAACTCTGATGAGTTAGACTGTACGTCTAATTCTATGCATCTAATTGCCAAAATCGGTCTAATGACCCTCATTAGAGCCAAGTCTTATAAAATATTGTTTCAATACCCCTATATTAAAACTCATAAGTCATTTCATCATCAAAATCTCAGTGGTTAAATTATTTTAACACTTAGTCAAAATAATTTGACCCAACATTAGAGATAAATTTTGAAAAATCTAAAATCTTCAAGCTTTAATGGCGGATTTCGAATTTCTTTGACTTAAGAGAGTTGTGTTGGTTGGTTAGCTTCGTAATGACTTGAGGAAGGTATTTATACTACTCCTAAGTTGGTTCACGAAGCCTAGTGGCTTGAATTAACCAAAATACATTTATTGTATTTTGGTTGTTGTTTAGTAAACTCATCAAACTAGGTTGTGACGAGGCTTACGTGCATAGGGAGAATGATCACGATCTCAACGTGATCATTTTGGCTTTTAAATGGGTCAAAACCATCAACAAATGGATGAGTTCCAAAATTCCAAAATCGATTGGTGTTCTTCATGTTTATCTGCTCGGCGATCGCGATGAAAATGAAGAACATGGCCAACACGATGTAGTTTGGTGGCGTGTCTGGCGTTCCGTTGACGTTCCTTTAGGCACTAACATTTTCGACTAACAAGGTTGACGTCTGGTTAGTTGATTCGGTTCCCCTCGATACGCGCTTCCTTCCGCTACTACGGGCTATGCAAAGCGTTTTGTTGCATTGGATGAGATTCAGGTTTCCATTTTATGGATGTGGTTCATGCTGCGCTGAATTCAGCTATTTTCGGATACACCCGATTACATATTTTATTTTTATCTTAAAACCTTAAGGATTTATTTTAAATTGATTTTTCTTTCACATTTTTGGATTTAATTTTAATATTTTAGAATATATAAAATATAAAGAAAAAAATATGACAAATATTTTACCAATTTTTTTATTATATGTTTACGATTTAAACAAATAATTTCTCTAGGTGAATTAGTTACAAAATTCACTCTAAATTACTTATTTTTGTCCTTTAATTTTTCTAAACTTATTTTTAGACAAATAGGTATAACATTTATTCCAAATAATATTTTTTATTCTTTTAATATTTACATTAACACTTAATTAATTTTATTAATTAACCCATTACTTAATTAGAATTAATTATTTTAAATAGATATTTGGCCATGTGATTAATTATTTTGATTTTATTTATTTTAAAATAATGATTTTATTTTAAAATTAGGACCTAAAATTTTAATGTTTAGAATACCTTTTAATTTTTTTTTACCAAAAATAAACATAATTTTTTCAAAATCTTTATTAATTATTAATTTTTTTTCTCCATCTGAACAAACTATAAGCTATAAGTAGTAATAAAACCACACACACCCTATAATTATTGAAATATATATATATATAGACATAAATAACAAATATAAATTATATATATATATATATATAAATATAAAGTCAAATAACACCTTAATATTTAATGAATTGTTTTAAAATATACCAAAATTTCATTAATATTTAATGCATGGTTTTAAAATATACCAAAAGTACAATATTTTATAATCCTAATAATGCAGGGCATAATAATAATAATAATATATCAAGAAAGAAAGCCACCCACCTAGATTGCCTAAATATATCATTATTATTATCCTTAATATAATATAATAGATATAAATATAACTATAAATGTAAATATAGATTAAAAAGAAATATATATTTGTATATATATAAAGATTACCCAAAATGACCATTAATAACACTTTAATATGTAATGCATGGTTTTAAAATCATACCAAAAGTACAGGATTTAAATATCCAGGTCTTACAATGATATTAAAAGTAGAATAATTGAAAATAAAAAAAAAGTATTTATATGCATCTATATTTATATTTGTGATGAAGGAGTCAAATATTGTTTAAAACCATAGAAATTGTTTCAATTGGTCAAATATTAAAATGATATTAAAAGTAAAATAATTGATAATAAAAAAAAGTATTTATATGAATGTATATTTGTAATGATGGAGTCCAATATTGTTTAAAACATAGAAATTGTTTCTATTGGATTATCCGTATTAATTATTTTCAAGTAAAATAAGTCTAACGAATCAAAAATAGTCATTCCCTTTAGGTTTTCATTTATTTTCTTCATGCTTATCATTCAAAGTACACTTACAATTTCTTTTGGTATTCACGGCGAGATACATATCATTAGCAACCTCTATCCAGCCCAACTTCAAGTAAGATGTCAATCAGGTGACGATGACCTTAGTCTCCACACATTGACGGAAGGAGTGCAGTTCAATTGGCCTTTTCCGCCTAAACTTTTTGGGAATTACACCCTATCATTGTCATTTTTATTCAAACGACAGAAATACGTCATTCAAAGTGTTCGATGTTGACTTTGGCGATAAATTCTGTTGGAATAATGACGTCAATAAATACCAATGTTATTGGAAGGCTAGCGAGGATGTCTTTTATGTGAGCTCAAATAATATTGATTTTTCCAAACAATTTGATTGGTAGTTATATACATTGATATGCAATTAATAATAATGGTTATTTTTAATCTTTCATCTATTGGAATAGAATAAAATAAAATTATATGAGTTACCTAATATGTTCCATCAAATATACATAAACTAAGTAAATTATAACGGTTGTTGGTTTAAAATTATTTTAAGAAGTAATTATTTCGAAATTAATAATATCTCAAAAGAGGTATAAGATTTTATCTCACCCTATTATAAAAGTGTATAAGAAAATTAGTTTATCAAAAAAGTTGAAATCATCCTACTCATTCAAATAAGTATATCTTTACTGTGCATGCAATTTATCCACTATATTCACATCTTAAGATCATTCTTGAGAGTCTCAAATTAGAAGGATTTTTTTCTTTGAACATTAGAAGCATCATAATTTGTTCATCTATGACGAGCCTTAGGAGCTTAGTTTGAGAAGTGGTTCACGAACTAAAGGTATATGCGTACAAACATGTTTTATACCAGAGTTTCGTTTTTATTTTGAAGTTTGGTGATACTCGAAAAAGGATTTCGTGCTTCATCTGCTGTACCCATCCGAAGATTGTCTTTACTTATAAAGTCGGGTTTTAAAAAATCTGTTATATCACGTTTTAGATTTAACCGATTATTCTTCTGGTCCTAGTCATGCTTCTAGGTTTTGGCGTTACAAAAATATTGAAACATTAATATTTAAATTTTGGTAAATGTTGCATATGATAACTAAGGTGGAAATACTTGAAAAGTATCAGGCATTTTTAAAGGCATTATTGTTTAGAAATAAACACAAACAAGCCTTCATTTGAAATATTTTTTGGAAATATGCCAAAATATTTAAAATGCATTTTCTATTTTTTTGGATTTTAGAAAATGATTTGATGTCCCAAAATTAAAAAAAAAAATAGATTTTGAAAAGTGATGCAAACAGGCCTTAGGACTGGAGTCCTAAAGTGTGGTTCAGTTTTATCGGTTGGAGTCCGTAGACCCATGGTCTGGTCTTGGGAACTCTTAGTCTGAGTATTAGAGGCTCTCAATCGAGATGCTAAAAACTCTCGGTCCTTAGCTAATCTTATCGTTCTAGGTGTACAAACCTATCAGTCCAAGATTAGCTCGAAGCTAGGTTTCTCGGTTGAGGTGTATAAACCTCTCGATTCAGGGCTAGCTCTAGGCTAAGTTCCTCGGTCTTTGGTCTCGGGATGCTCAGTCCCGGGTTTAAGATTCTCAGTCATAAATTTGGACCTCTCGGTCCTATTTCTTAGGAGTTTCGGTTCTAGGTTTGGGTTTCTCAAGCGTGGGTCCTGAGAGTCTCGACCTAGGTAAGACTTCTCGGTCCTATGTTCAATTTTTATCAGTCCTAGGTCAGACCTCTCGGTCCTAGGTGAGAATCTTCAGTCAGATTTTTTGGTCTTGGATCAATAACATCCATTCTAGGTCTCAGTCTTAACTCAATAACACCATTTATAGGTCTCGCTCCTGATTTATTTTTATCGGTCCTTGGTCTTGGTCAAGATCAAGGATTCTCGGTCCTAACTCACTAGCCTTGGTCCTCAAGTTCATCATCAATACGGTTTTTGTTAGATAAATTAGATAGTTAATTAATAAGTAATTAACTATCTAAAGAACTTAATTAAATTCAACCTTTGGTGCAAGAAATATTGGAGCGGTCACATCTTTAAGATTGGCCGGTCGAACCGATATCATAGATACATCATAAGTTTAAGTAGAAGACCAGTTCGGCTCAAATTCACGATCGGTGAACATTCTCGTGAAGATCGGTTTCCTCTCCTAAGCGGTAGAACCAGTCAACCAGTCAAAGAAGCAAACCGATATGTTGTCCGGTCGGCTCAAAACATTGGCTCAATCTTAAATGACCGTACAATTATAACGGAAAGATTAATCAAGATAAAATCAAAGATATGGAACTGCTGGAAGTTTCCATTTTGATGCAACAAGTTCTCTTTTGGAATAGGCAGAAGGAGATTTTCAAATATGCAGACTGTGTTATTTCCTATTTGATAAAAGTATGTTGATAGACTGTAGGTAGCAGAAAATTATCAAAGGATCAGTTATACCTATTTTGGTATAAGCCCAAAAGCAGCCTCCAAGGAGTAGAGATCTGTCCAACCGATCAGCTATTAAAGTCAAGTGAAGACAAAACTGGTCGGCTGCATTGTTCCTTGGGAAGCATCAACCGCATTTAATGCATTGTTGCTCCTTTTGACCAACCAAATAGATTCAAAGATTACCTTGCAGGTATCCGTTGAAAGAAAAATATGATCGTTGTCATATTTCCACTATAAAAGGAGAAGTTGAAGATCAAAAGCAAGGGTTATAAGGTTGAACAGTTGCGAGAGTTGAGGTTACACAGTTACGCATACAGTTACAAAAAGCTATCAAGTCTACTATTCTTACCATCTGTATCAAAGTGTATAATCATCTCATTGATTCTGTGTGAGTAGTGAGATTTTGTAAGTTGATAGAAGTTTTCAGTTCAACAGAGTGATATTATTAAAAGATCAAAAAACGAGCAGTAAATCAGTCTCGGGTCTTAAACGTAAGCATTGTAAAATGTAATTGAATATTCTTAGTGAATATCCTTCTCAAGGTTTGAGAAGAAGAGGTGACGTAGGAGTTTTATCTCCAAACATCCATAAAATCCTTGTGTTTTGTGTTCTTTCTCCATTCCGGTCTTTCCTATCATCCGAACCGATTACTATCTATTCCAGTCAATCCTTCTTCATTTCATTCATTCCTATTGCTGACCGAATTATGTGTTGCTTCAAGTTGAAACAAACATTTCCGCACTTAAACTCGGATAAAGTATTTGTGACAGTTTGTGTAGTGTTGAGACCGATATTAATCTCTAATAGGATTAGTACCAACCGTTGTGTGTGTGTAAGCGTTCTCCTTTAGCCGGACCCCGATCCTCTATCGGCGATCTCGATCCTATTAATTGGTATCAGAGCATCTAGTCACAATACTCAAGCAACCCGAAGCAAGCATGACTCATGGTGAGAAACCGCCAATGCTAGAAAGTGAAGAGTTTTCCGATTGGAAGATTCAGATGCATCTGCATCTGATCACTATGGATGATGAGATGATGTTCATTCTTTTTGACGGACCAATAAAGATCGAAAAGGAAAAAAGTGAATGGACAACCAACGACAAAAGAAGGAACAACCTGGACAACCACTGCAGAAGCACTATCTTTAAATCCTTAGATAGAAACACATTTGCCAAAGTCAGAGAATGTAAAACTGCAAAGGAAGCATGGGAGACGGTCATTAACTTTATGAACGGAATAAAAAAAACTACAGAGAATAAGATATTGATGGCTACTCAAAAGTTCGAAAATATTAAGATGCGCCCCAGTGAAACCATGAAGGAATTCAGTGATCGATTTTGAAGTGTGGTAAATGAGCTCTCAATACTTGGAAAGAAATATGATAACAAAGAAACTATCATCAAAGCATTAATATCTCTTCCAAGTGCCTGAGATATCAAAACAATGGTGATGAGAGAATCAAACAATCTCGGGAAGATGAAACTACATGATGTTTTTGAAGATTTTAAGGCATACGAATTCGAAATAAAGTCTATATTAGAAGATGAAGCCTCAACTTCAACCGCCACCAGGGCCCTGGTGACTTCGATGGAGCCATCCGTTCTTGTACCGGTCAAAACCACCGAGCAGTTTAGCGAAGATGCAATGGACATGCTAGCAAAGAAGTTCAGAAAGTTCATGAAGAAGAGCCAACTGACCAACTCATACAAATATAACTATGGTAATAAATCTAACGATCGATGTTATGGTTGCAATGCTTTAGGTCATTACAGGTCAGAATGAAGAAAGCTGATAAGAGATGACCGGAAACCAGAAAATCACAACCAGAGGGATGATTATCAGCAAAATGGTCAAGGCAACGAGATTTAGAAAGCGTTGATAGCCGGTGATGGTGGAAGCTGGTGGACACATACCGATTCAAATAGCAATGATGAAGGGATCTCTTGTCTCATGGCAAATGAAGAACATGTATTTGACTTTTCTTGTGAAGAGTTTACCCGATAAGATTTGGTTACTGTACTCAATGACATGGTCATTGAGTACATGCACCTATCAACTCTTGTACCGACCCGGTTGAACTTTCAAACCGGTGAATGGAGTAAAACTGAAATCGGTGAACCGAGTGAAATTCAGACCGTTGTAACAACTGAACTATCCATTGAGAACGAGAAGCTCAAGGAGGCAGTTCAATTGTTGACCGAAGAAAATCAACGAACTAAATATGTAATGGCTGCATGGAAGAGATCTGAAGATGTTGTGAGCTAGATGACGAGTCATTAGAGACTATATAACTATAAATTCGATCTAGGCTATAACCACTGCTATTTAGGTAAACCTAAACCTTCCAACCAAGGGTTAAATCTTAGTAAAGACAAGTTTTCTTTCATAAACTTTGTCAAGTGTTCATCAAATGACATTGAAACAAGTCACGATTTAAAACTGGCAAAGGAACTAACATATGTAGGACCACCTGACATCTCAAGATGACTTCATCCTGAGAGAAGGAAAGCCATCTGGTCGGTTAGAACAGAGTATGATAGATATTCATCCAATCAAAGATCACCATGACATTATGAGGTAACCATAAGTAGACAGAGATATTTCAAACCTGGTACATGTAAAACTATTAAGACCATCATAGGGAAACTCCTCCGATTAATGAAAGTATGGATTCCAAAGGGACTAATTAACCGTGGACCCAAGTGAATGTGGGTACCAAAAAGGTGTAAATATTCATATTTTGCAGGTTAAGAAGAACAAGCAGTTGGGAAATTCGGAATGGTATCTGGACAGTGATTGCTCTAGACAAATGATCGAAAATAGCAACTTATTGACCGATATTGTTCAGGAAAACGATTCAATGATAGTATTCGGTGACAACTCCAAAGGTAGAGTTGTGGGCAAGGGTAAGATTTTCCATGGTAACTTAACTATCACGATATACTTCTTGATGAAACTTGCATTTTAATTTGCTGAGTATTAGTTAAATGTGCGATGTAGGATACACTGTTGAATTTCATAAACATGCATGTTTAGTTAAGATTCCACAGGGTAACATTTTACTAACCGAAAATAGGTTGGGAAAAATATTTACAAAGTAGACTGGAAACTAAATGTGATAACTCAGTTTGTATGATAGCTAAGAATGATCAAAACTAGCTTTGGCATAAAAGGTTAAATCATTTGAACTTCAAAACTATAAACTACATTTGTACCAAAGAATTAGTTCAAGGAATTCCTAACATGAAATTTGCTAAAGATAAAATTTGTTCTGCATGTCAAATGGGTAAATAGATAAAATTTACTTTCAAAAGTAAAGTAAATGCTCAATCAAGTCGATGTTTATAATTGCTTCACATGGATTTATTTGGACCGGTTAGGGTCACCAGCTTAGGCGGCATGCATTACACCATGGTAGTTATTGATGATTATTCTAGATACATTTGGGTGATATTTTTGGTATCTAAAAATTAAGCTACACCTAATTTGATTAAACTACTTAGAAGATTATACAATGAGAAATCAATACGTGTAAATAAAATTAGAAGTGATAGAGGTACAAAGTTTACTAATAGTACATTAACTACATTTCTTGAGTAATCCGGTATTAGACACGAGTTGTCTAGTTCTAGAACACCTCAACAGAATGGACTGGTTGAGAGAAGAAACTAAACTCTCAAGGAAGCCGCAAGATCCATGATAGCCGATTCGAGCATTGCTCAAAAATTTTGGGCCAAGGCTATCAACACTTCAAATTATACTTAAAATCGATCCATGATAAATAAACGTCTTAACAAAACTCATTTTGAAGTATACCATGACAAAATTCCTAACATCCGGTATCTTAAGATCTTTGGCTGTAAGTGTTACATACACAATAATGGCAAAAATTATTTGACCACTTTCGATGCAAAATCCGATGTTGGCATCATGCTAGGCTATTTTGTAGTTAGTAAATCATATAGAGTGTACAACACTAGGTCTTTAACTGTTGAAGAATCTTCTCATGTTGTTTTTGATGAATCGGTTAAAAGTAACACTGCATCATCCTTTGATCTACACAACAGATTAGAAAAACTTAAATATCCAATTTGATAGTGAAGATGAGGTTCCGGCCTATAAAAGATTTGTATGTGACAAAATGGTTAATGTTGAGATTCAACCGTATTAAGCTGCTTCACATCAGGAAGTTGACACCTTAGTGTCTGCTGAGGAAATCGGTCGGCTTGACATTGTTCATCCTACCAATCTGTCTAACCTTGATTAGATAACCGGTCATTTGGAAGACATTTCTGGACCAAATCTCAAATGGAACAAAAATCATCCTCCTGAGTTTATTATAGGTAACCCCCACTACCCATCCAATCTAGGAATCAACTGTTGGAAGAATATGAAAACTCAGCTTTCATATCACAAATTGAGCCGAAAAAGGCGAATAAAGCATTGTTAGATCCCGATTGGATCTTAGCAATGCAAGAGGAATTAAACCAATTTGAGAGGAATAAAATCTGACACTTAATTCTAAGACCTAAGAATCAATCGGTTATCGGAACAAGATGGATGTTCAGAAATAAACTCAGTGAAAACGGTTTAGTTACGAGGAACAATTCTAGATTAGTGGCCCAAGAATATAATCAGGAAGAAGACATTGATTTTGAATAATCATTTAATTTTGTGGCTAGATTAGAGGCAATAAGAATATTTCTTGAATTTTTGCTTTCAAAATTTTTAAAGTTTTTCAAATGGATGTCAAAAGTGTATTTTTAAATGGTGAACTAAGTGAGGAGGTGTATGTTGAGCAGCCTCCAGATTTCAAAAATCCAGATTTGATTAGTCATGTGTATCGGCTAGATAAAGCCCTTTATGGTTTGAAACAAGCTCCTAGAGTTTGGTATGACACATTAACAAAAAATTTATTAAACCATGATTTCACTATATGATCGGTAGATAAGACCCTATTTAAATTTGAGAAAAAGGAACATATTTTACTTGTTCAATTTTATGTGGATGGTATCATTTTTGGATCAACCGACCATAAGTTATGTGAGAAATATTCGAAAATGACGATTGACAAGTTTGAAATGAGTATGAGGGGGGAGTTGAGTTTTTTTCTAGGTCTCCAGGTTCGACATATCAAAGGAGGAACATTTATCAATCAATCCAAGTACACAAACGAACTTCTGAAGAAGTTTGGGATGGATAAATGCTTTGTAGTCTCCACCCCAATGAGCTCATCAATCAAGCTGGATAAAGATGAATATGGTCAAGAAGTGGACATAACAGCCTATCGTGGAATCATCGATTCACTTCTTTACCTGATAGCTAGCCGACCAGACATCTTGTTTGCGGTTGGAGTGTGCGGAAGATTTCAGGCTAATCCTATCTCACTATACTGCTACTAAAAGAATTTTAAAATATTTAAAAAGAACTTAAGATGTGGAACTACGGTATTCGAAGGATTCCAGTTTCAATCTAACGAGTTACTCTGATGCAGATTATGCATGTTGTAAAATTGACCGTAAGAGTACTAGTGGGACATGCCAGTTCTTAGGTGACCAGGTTGTTTCCTGGTATAGAAAGAAACAGACTTCAGTTGCAACCTCAACAGCGGAAGTAGAGTATCTTGTAGCCGGTAGTTGCTATGCTCAGCTTCTATGGATCCAACAACAATTGAGGGACTTTGGTATTACGGTTGAGGAATCTCCAGTTTTCTATGACAACACCAGTGCAATAGCGATAACATATAATCCGATGTTGCATTCAAGAACAAGTATATTGACACTAGGCATCATTTCATCCGGGAGCATGTGCAATAAAAGCATATCCGGCTGGAATATGTCTCAACCGAACAACAAGTGGCCGACATCTTCATAAAGCCACTATAGGAAGCTAAGTTTTCTTATTTTAGAACTATTTTGGGACTTGCTGATAGTGGTCAACTCATTCCTTAGATGTATTGATTCTAGAAAAACAATGTTTTCTTATAACTTGCATTCATGAATAACCGGGCATAATCTTAGGGAGAAGCTATCGCTTCTCAAATCATGCTCTCGGCATCTTTTATAAAACTGAACAGATTTTTAAAAATATATGCATTCTCTTTAAAAACCGGTCAGACATTGACATTCCTTATGTGCACAAAAGATCGGAAGGAAAGAAAATCAAGTATATAAAACCAGACAACTGTCTTCGGTTGAAATCGGTTAAATCACTTCACTGGAATATATGTAAATAAATCAAGCGGTCTAAGTGAATCGGTTATAACAAATAGATTGTTCTCTAAATTGAATAACTGCGGCTTTGAGCAAAATCGTATTTCTTCAAAACAGAATAACCTATCTCGATGAACCGGTCACCAAAAGCCAACCGATTACTTACACTTTAATTTCGGAGATTTCATTTTCCAGTCAACATGAGACAACTGGACAATGTTTGTCATATATGCTTGAACATAATTCTGTGGAAAAAAACAGTCATATCTCAAACAACGTGAAAACCTATGTCTATCAGTATTCAAAGGAAAGACTGACATATTCACTAAAGTAATATTTCTTGAAAATATAATAAACTTGACGTTCATCATTAATTATTTTTGAATAACCATCATTAAAATTTAACTATACATAGATTGTAACCAGATATGTAAACCGATTCTTTGGCTATTTAATAGCACACTCTTCATCTTCTCAAATCACATTCTATCAAACACAAGGAAACTACTCTTCAAAATGTCTCACTCTCTCTCAAATACAATCCTTCTAGCTGACTTTGAATCAATCTCTCAAAGTGATGACATTGAGATCTGTGCTACATTCTGGTAGATTGAGTATTCCGATCTGAGACCATTCCTAGAAGATAGGTATGTCATAAACTATGATGTAGTTCTTGAATTCTTCAGCTCTACTAAGGTTATTCGGGAGGATCTTATCCTTGCCAAAATCCAACGTCAATCTTTCGTCTTCAGCGAGATAGATTTTGCATGTAGTTGCAAACTACCTATTGAATGTTTCACCGATCTTTCGTTTTCACCAGTAGTCATCAATGAGATGCGCCATCATTACTCCGGAACTTTGTCTCCGGTCGACACATATGGTGCCAAAAGTTCTCTTCAATATGAATCCAGATTTTGAGTGAGATCATTGGTAAGAGAATTCTTTCCAAGGAAAACACTCAAACATATTCTCAGAAGGTCTTCGAGATGATGGTTTCTATAACCGAAGGTACAATAGTAAATTGGTCTAGAATAATCTTCAATAATCTGAAGAAGATGATCTCCTCAAACGGAAGAGTGATGTGATACGCTCCCCAGTTGTGCGGTCTATTCTTCAACCTCGATATCTTCCTCGGTCGAGGAGCCATTCTCTATCCCAACCAACTTTTAACAAAGGAAAGAATCCATGCATTTATCAACCGGGTGAACAAAGCAAGAGCTAGAAGAACTTCGGCTAATGGACCATCACACTATTAGCCCTAGGATCTATCTTTTTTTAACTATGTATTTCACAATCATATCGATTATTTTGTTTCAATATCGATTATGTGTAATCAGCTTTATGAAATATCGGCTTAATGAAACTTCGGTCAAATTTTAAAATGATTAACTTTAAAATCTATTTTTCAACCAGGCATATTCTTAGGGTTCTCCTACCAAAATCGGTCATTTTTTAAAATATCAATCATTTTCAAAATATTCCCAAGCATGTGATTGACCCGTTACTGTGTCAGCCCTCCTTGCACCTTCCCAAGATATTCTTCTGAAAAAGTAACTCCTTCCCAAACCTCAAAAAGTAACATTTTTGGGAAATAAGACAAGACATTTCATAACGGACAGATTCCTCATTTAATGAAAATCTTAAATGCTTCTTGAAACCGTTCTCATATTTAAAAAGCAACTTCCCTTCATCCAAACCACAACATTCTTGTTTTGAGTATCTCTCTAAACTCAGATCTCCCTTCTACTTCATACCTTCATCATGTCTCAATCAGCTCTTCAAACATCCCTAGTTGTCAACTTTGATTCAGTGCTATCATCTCGAGATAGCGAAACACAGGAAGTTGTTTTTGAATCTCTCGAGCAATCCGGCTTGAGAAATTTTTTGAAAGGTTCTGATTTTCTTCTAGAAAGGAATGTTACCAATTTCTTCTCTAACGTCATCGTGGTGGATGGAACAATCGTTTCCTATATGAGAGGAAGCTTCTTCCTCCCTATCACTGAAGAATCCTTCTCTCGGTTCTTCGATCTACCATCCGAAGGTTGTTCGGATTTCCCTTCTCCTCTCACCAATGCAAATGAGGAATTTTCATACTTCTTCTCTAATTCTTTGAGTCCGGTCAACAGCCACGGACTCAAATCCAACCTTGCTCCCCACATTCAAATTCTTCACGACATCATTCACAGATCCATCATGTGTCAGATACCTAACCAGTTCTACACCAGGAAGGTCTATGAGATGATGATCTCAACCGTCTGCGGCACCTCCATCAACTGGCTTCTATCATCTTCAACAACTTAAAGATGATGATTCAGTCTCCTCGAAGGAGGTTCGACTACGCACCTAAACTTAGCCGACTAGTTCGAAGTCTCAATCCAAATCTCGGACTAGGATCTCTAGTGACCCCGACCAATATCCTCACTAAGGAATCGGTGGTAAGCTGGATTGCAAGGACATATGCCAGGTTTTAAAATTTCTTTTAGTACTTGTTTTCTTCTTACAACCGGTTGTTAAGTTTTCCTACCGGTTGTTGCATTTTTTAAGTTTGACCGCTCTATTTATGTAATGTTTTAACTTAGTCGTTTCTTTTTTAAATACACTTAGTCATTTCGGTTCTATTTTTAAACCGCTATAAAATTTTTATACCGATGTTACTTACCGCTTAAAATTACCGCCTAAAAGTTACCGCTTAAAATTACCGCCATAACTTTTGGAGGGAAATTTTGATGGTTTAACATTCCATGATAACCGTACGATGTGGTGTGATGGTTTAACATCTTAACCCTCACACTCATCATATATAAAGGCTTACGTATATTATTTTAATCACATCTCTACATCTTTCTTAAAATTTCTCTAAATTTGCATTCTCTCACTACCAATACTCCTCAGTTTTTCTAGATTCATCATGTGACGAGATAATGCACTTTTTTTTTCACATTGTTCAGGTTGATTTTGAAGAGATCAAGAACAATAGTTTGACAGATGTTCAAAATGTTATGAATTCTATCAATGAATCGGGGCTGGAGTTCTTTCTTGACGGTCCTCACGTCGTCTACCAGACTGCAGTTCTAGAGTTCTTCGAGCACGCAAAATCAAGAAGAAACTTATTCACTTAGTGGTGGGAAGAAAAAATATTGAATTATCGAAAGAGGTCTTCACCGAGGCTCTTCATCTTCCGACGGAGGGGCAAGATTTTTCGACTGATCTATCAGAAGAAACAACCGTAGAAATTCAGATGATGCGGTTTGAATATCGCCTTCTGTGCGATATTGTATCAAAGTCACTCCAGGCAAGGGGAGGTAATTTTGATAGTCTCACGCGGTCGATGTTTGAAATGATGGTCAGCATTCTTCTAGGTGACCAGATTAACTGGGCCGGCATCCTTTTTGAAATTTTGAGCGATATGATATCTCCCAAAGCCAACTGGAGTTTGGGCTACGCTATGTAGATCGGCAAGATTATGCTTCATCTCAACATACCAACTGGTCCAGGTATTCTTCTGCCTAAAAGCAAAGTCTTAAATTCGGTAAATATTGGGAAGAGCATTGTTAGAGCCTCTAAGGCTAAAGTAACGAAGGTTAAGAAACCTAAGGCTAAGAAAGCAACGGTGAAAGAAACAAAAGAGAAAATCAAGAAGGAAAACGACTAGTGCCCGCAAAATCGCTGATGAAGAAACCGACAGTGAGGAAACGGAAACCGCTCCTATTCCTTTCGGAACGGAAAATCGTCCGACCTCCCCTATTAATTCTCAGAATCAAGCCGAGTTCATTCCCGATCCGATCACTCGAGCCGAGTCCACGGCCAACGCGACCAATCGTTCCAGATCCAATGAAACTTCCATCCCTGAGGTAAATATCCCTACCTCTTCTGATATTCATGTGCCTAAGGATTCTGCTACAAAACCGGTTGAGGCTGCGGGTTTAGAGACTCAACCTGGTGTCTCAGAAAAAGAGGCTGATACGACCATTCTGGATTCTGTTGAAACACCGGATCCTCGCATGGCCGAGGCTGAAGCAGAAAATATTATTGATAATGTTCTCAAATCAGTTGAAGAGAGAGCATATGCCATATCCGAATCTTATTACTCTTGGGCAAAAACAAGGCTGGAGGATAATTTTAAAGACATGCTCCCGGAATGCCCTAAAGAGAGTAAGTGGTCGACTTTAGTATCACTAGAAGAATACATGCTCGATCTTGCCAAAACTTCACCTGTACCGGTCTCCATGACAAGAACGAACCTAGTTGAGGCAAATGCCAAGTTGAGGATGTTATCCTATTTTATTGATAAAGTAGAAGAGGATGTTGTTCGAGGTAAAGTAGCCGAAGCGGATAAAATTGTGCTCAAAACCCTGAAAAAAATTAAAGAAAACCTAGTCGTAGAAATTTCTAAGTTTGAAGAGACGACCGGACTAGATGAAGAACCGCACAAATTCACTTCGGTTGAAGAAGAAGATGCTCACCAAAAAGAAAAACAACCTGAGAAATCATGCTTTGAGGTTGGTCAATCTTCTATGAAAGAAGAGGTTTCATCTTAAAATGCTCAATCGGAATCTCCGATCAAATCTCTAAAAGTTAAAAGAGAGAACCGAGATGGAACAACTACTACTCCTTCCTCCAATAAATCGGCCAAAACTCCTTCAGGTAAGTCTTTTGACCGAAGCAAATCAAAATATAGCTTTCATAAACCGGCTATAACACAGATATTTCTTCGCATTGATTCTCTACATCCGGTGCAACCTCAATCGTTTGACTCGGTGGTTCCAATTTCGGAAGAACGCATGAGGTCTATCGTGGAGGAAATTATCCAAAAATCAATGGCTACTTGGTAGGCATCCTTGGAGGCTCGGGCTTCCTCCACCGATTCTAAGCTTGTACACGTTGAAGATGTAACTTCTCAGATTCTCTCATCGGTGCAAATTATATCTTCCCAACTATATGAACTAATAAAGAACTGGGAGGTTGCCAACGAAGAAAAAATAAGAGCGGATGAAGAGACTGCCCGATAGCTTCAAGCCGATGAAGATTCAAGAGCCAAGGCGTCTAAGCGGGTTAACGAGCAGGCGACTCGGAAACTTCAACATGAACTTATCCAAGAATAAATCGATGAAGAAAGACAGAAATCTCCTTTTCCGATTGCCAAAAAGAAAAGGGCACAAACAAATAAAGAAAGAGGGCCCATGAATCGACAACAACTCGAACTGCGCCACCAGATGAAAATCCCACCGTTGGCTCAACAAACTTAAATCTTGAAGATTAAGAGGATGATGGTGAGCCTTTGAATAAAAAAAAAATGAAAATCCAGAGCCACCGTTCAACCAATCGAAGTAGTACTTATTCAATTTATTCCTTCAAGTGTCCGATCAAACCGAGGAACCCGTAGAGATTCGGTTGACAATGTAGTTCAGATTCAAAGAAATCCGGATTTTCACATTCCTATTCAACCGAAAAGACACTCAGGGTCAGCCGACTTTCTTGGTCAACCGGAAAGGAGCTCCCAATCAAATGTCAATTCTACTGCACCGGAAAGGGGCTTCGGAATACGTTATTTCATAGATAATATTCTATATCTTTACGCTTACTTTATTATCTATGAATATTACTACTTTGGGAAATTAGGAATGTTTTTGGGAAATTATGATTATTTTGGAAATTTATATTTTTCGGTTTTAATTTCAAATTACTGGTTTTTGAATATTTAAAGTTAAATAATCAAAATGGGAGAAATTTCTAAATAAACATATAAAATTTTCCATACAAAATTTTTCTTAAAATTTTTCTCTTCAAATCAAATCACTTTTTAAACCGGCCAATTAATATAAGTTCTTTTAAACCGGCCAACAATTGTAGGGTTTTGAATATTCAACTTAATAATCAAAAAGAAGAAATTGTTAGATAAATTAGATAGTTAATTAATAAATAATTAACTATCTAAAGAACTTAATTAAATTCAACCTATAGTGCAGGAAATGTTGGGAGCGATCACATCTTCAAGATTGGTCAGTCGAACCGATATCATAGATGCGACATAAGTTTAAGTAGAAGACCGGTTCGGCTCAAATTCACGATGGGTTGAACATTCTCGTGAAGATCGGTTTCCTCTCCTAGGCGGTGAAACCAGTCAACCGGTCAAAGAAGCAAAATGATATGTTGTCTGGTCGGCTCAAAACATTGGCTCAATCTTAATGACCGTACAATTCTAATGGGAAGATTAATCAAGATCAAATATGATATGGAACTGCTGGAAGTTTCCATTTTTATGGCAACAAATTCTCTTGGGAATAGGCAGAAGGAGATTTTCAAATATGCAGACTGTGTTATTTCCTATTTGATACAAGTCTTTTGATAGACTACAGTCAACAGAAAATTGTCAAAGGATCAGATATACCTATTTTGGTATAAGCTCAAAAGTAGCTTCCAAGGAGCAGAGGATCTGTCCAACCGACCAGTTGTTAAAGTCAAGTGAAGACAAAACCTGACAGGCTACATTGTTCCTTGGGAAGCATCAACCTTATTTAATACATTGCTGCTCCTTTTGACCAACCAATCAGATTCAAGGATTACCTTGCAGATATCCGTTGAAAGAGAAATATGACTGTTGTCATATTTCCCCTATAAAAAGGAGAAACTGAAAGATCAAAAGAAAAGGGTTACAAGGTTGAACAGTTGTGAGAGTTGAGGTTACAAAAGTTACGCATACAGTTACAAAAAGATATCAAGTCTACTATTCTTACCATATGTATCAAGTGTATAATCATCTCATTGATTCTGTGTGAGTAGTGAGATTTTGTAAGTTGATAGAAGTTTTATGTTCAACAGAGTGATATTATTGAGAGGTCAAAGAACGAGTAGTAAATCAGTCTCGGGTCTTAGACGTAAGCATTGTAAAGTGTGATTGAATATTCTTAGTGAATGTCCTTCTCAAGGTTGAGAAGAAGGAGTGACGTAGAAGTTTGTCTCTGAACATGCATAAATCCTTGTGTTTTGTGTTCTTTCTCCATTCCGGTCTTTCCTATCATCCCGAACCGATTACTATCTATTCCACCGATCCTTCTTCATTTCATTCATTCTTATTGCTGACCGAATTGTGTGTGTTGTTTCAATTTGAAACAAACATTTCCGCACTTGAACCTGGTTGAAGAGTTTGTGACAGTTTGTGTAGTGTTGAGACCGGTATTAATCTCTAACCGAATTAATACAACCATTGTGTGTGTAAGCGTTCTTCTTTAGCCGGACCCCGTCTTCTATCGGCGATCCCGATACTATCAGTTTTAAAATTAATTATTTTTAGTTATGATTGCTTGATCCAAGAGTTTGGGTAGCTTCATAAAGCTCCCAGGAAATGATTGATCATCATCTCAAGGAATGGATTTACCTGGATGATGATTAATTTGTTAAAATAGTTGTGATCAAAATTTGAGTTTTTTTTTAATTGTTTTGAAGTGAAAGAAATTATGCAATAGCTTACATATATCGCATATACTTGATTAGTACCAAAACAAGAACATTGGTTGTTCAGTTTTGACCAATTCAAAAACATCAAAATTTCATTTTATTTGAAACTTTTGATTTTGAACAAACATAATCAGGATGGATCAAACATGATTGGTTGTACAATTATGTTTGGAAGCTTTTAAGTTGTGATTCGATCTAATTAGGAAAAGAACATCAAACCCGTTTTTTTAATTTAAATTGGGTTTTTTTTATTAAATTGATTCATCAATTTTATCATATCTAGATAGTTTATAAATAATCATAGATCAATATTCAACCATCAATCACATAAGCAACAAGCATAGAAGCTTCTGTAATTTGAAATATAAAAATTCAAAGTTCAATTATAAATATGAATTTAAGGATGATTGAAACCTTATTAAGGATCTAAAAACACTCATTGATCCTTATAGAAAGATTTTGAATGCACAAATCCAGAGCTTCCAAGCCTTAGACAAAAATTTCAAAAAAATCTAAAGCCTCAAGCTTTAATGGAGGATTTCGAATTTCTTCGACTTAAGAGGGCTGTGTTGGTTGGTTAGTTTCTGTATGACTTGAGGAAGGTATTATACTACTCCTAAGTCTGTTCACAAAGCCTAGTGGCTTGAAGATGCCAAAATGCATTTAGTATTTTGTTGTTTCTTAGTTAACTCATCGAAGTAGGTCGTGCGAGGCCTATGTGGCGTAGGGAGAAGATCACGATCTTAGTGTATCATTTTGGCTATTGAACGGGTCAAATCCATCAACAAATGATGAGTTCCAAAAAGCCAAATCGATTGGGGTTCTTCATGCTTATCTTCTCTATGATCACCATGTAAACGAAGAACATGGCCAAACGACATCATTTGGAGGCGTGTCTGGCGTTCTGTTGGCGTTTCTTCAGGCACTGGTGTTTTCGGTTAACCGGTTGACGTCTCGTTAGTTGATCCGTTTTCTTCGGCACGCGCTTTCTTCCACTAAAGCGGGCTATGCAGGGAGCTTTGGCGCACTTGGATGAGATCCCTCGGGCGTCCATCTAATTGATGTGGTTCATGATGCACTAATTCGGTTTGTTTTCAGCTACCCGATACAATTTTATTTTTATTTAAAACCTTAAGGGTTTGTTTTTGAATTGATTTTTCTTTCACCTTTTTGACATTTAATTTAATCTTTTCAAATATACAAAATATTAAACTAAATATGACAATATTTTACAAATTATTTTTATTATATTTTTAGGATTTAAATAAATAGTTCCTTTAGGTGAATTAGATACAAAATTCACTCTAAATTACTTATTTTTGTACTTAATTTTTCTAAAATTATTTTCAGACAAATGGGTATAACATTTACCCCAAATAATATTTTTTTTATTTTTTATATTTGCATTAACTCTTATTAATTTGATTAATTAATCATAATTATAATTTAAATAGATATTAGGTCATGGGGTTAATTATTTTGATTTTATTTATTTAAAAATATTTAAAATAATTATTTTATTAAAAATTAAGATGCTAAATTTTTAGTGTTTACAATAACTTTTAATTTCTTCAAAATCATCAATAATCATTATTTTTTTTTTTCTATTTAGGTTATTCAAATAACCCAATTCGAACAAACTATAAGTAGCAATAAGTGACACACCCCTATAAATATTGAAATATATATATATATATATCTATATATATATATATATATATATATATATAATATATATATATATATATATATATATATATATATATATATATATATATAATATATATATATATATATATAATATATATATATATAGGGTGTGTGTCACTTTATTGCTACTTATAGTTTGTTCGAATTGGGTTATTTGAATAACCTAAAGAGACAAAAAAATAAAAATTAATGATTATTGATGATTTTGAAGAAATTAAATATTATTGTAAATACTAACAATTTATCTCTTAATTTTTAAATAAAATAATTATTTTAAAACTATTTTTGAATAAATAAAATCAAAATAATTAACCCCATGATCTAATATCTATTTTAAATTATTAATTATGATTAATTAAGAGTTAATGCAAATATAAAAAATAAAAAAATATTATTTGGGATAAATGTTATACCCATTTGTCTGAAAATAATTTTAGAAAAATTAAAGTACAAAAATAAGTAATTTAGAGTGAATTTTGTATCTAATTCACCTAAAGGAACTATTTATTTAAATCTAAAAATATAATAAAATATTTGTAAAATATTTATCATATTTAGTTTAATATTTTGTATATTTGAAAAGATTAAAATTAAAGTCAAAAAAGTGAAAGAAAAATCAATTTCAAACAAACCCTTAAGGTTTTAAAATAAAATAAAAATTGTAATCGGGTAGCTGAAAACAACCGAATTCAGTGCATCATGAACCACATCAATTAGATGGACGCCCGCCAAAGCTCCCTGCATAGCCCGCTTTAGTGGAAGAAAGCGCGTGCCGAAGAAAACCGGATCAACTAACGAGACGTCAAACCTGTTAACCGAAAACACCAGCGCCTGAAGAAACGCCAACAGAACGCCAAACACGCCTCCAAATGATGTCGTTTTGGCCATGTTCTTCGTTTACATCGTGATCATAGAGAATATAAGCATGAAGAACACCAATCGATTTGGCTTTTTGGAACTCATCCATTTGTTGATGGATTTGACCCGTTCAATAGCCAAAATGATCACGCTAAGATCGTGATCATTCTCCCTACACACATAGGCCTCGTCACGACCTACTTCGATGAGTTAACTGAAAAACAACCAAAATAATATAAATGCAATTTGGCAGATTCAAGCCACTAGGCTTTGTGAACCGACTTAGGAGTAGTATAAATACCTTCCTCAAGTCATACAGAAACTAACCAACCAACACAGCCCTCTTAAGTCGAAGAAATTCGAAATCCTCCATTAAAGCTTGAAGCTTTTAGATTTTTTGAAATTTTTGTCTAAGGCTTGGAAGCTCGGATTTGTGCATTCAAAATCTTCTATAAGGATCAATGAGTGTTTTCAGATCCTTAATAAGGTTTCAATCATCCTTAAATTCATATTTATAATTTCAACTTTGAATTTTTATATTTCAAATTACAGAAGCTTCTATGCTTGTTGCTTATGTGATTTGATGGTTGAATATTGATCCTATGATTATTTATAAACTATCTGGATATGATAAAATTGATGAATCAATTTAATAAAAAAAACCCAAATTTAAATTAAAAAACGGGTTTGATGTTCTTTTGTTAATTAGATCGAATCACAACTTAAAAGCTTCCAAACATAAATGTACAACCAATCATGTTTGATCCATCCTGATCATGTTTGTTCAAAATCAAAAGTTTCAAATAAAATGAAAATTTTGATGTTTTTGAATTGGTCAAAATGAACAACCAATGTTCTTGTTTTGGTACTAATCAAGTATATGCGATATATGTAAGCTATTGCATAATTTCTTTCACTTCAAAACAAATTTTTAAAAAAACTCAATTTTTGATCACAAACTATTTTAACAAATTAATCATCATCCAGGTCAATCCATTCCTTGAGATGATGATCAATCGTTTCTTGGGAGCTTTATGAAGCTACCCAAACTCTTGGATCAAAGAATCATAACTAAAAATAATTAATTTTAAAACTGATAGTATCGGGATCGCCAATAGAAGATCGAGGTCCGGCTAAAGAAGAACGCTTACACACACACACAATGGTTGGTATTAATCCAGTTAGAGATTAATACCGGTCTCAACACTACACAAACTGTCACAAACTCTTCAACCAGGTTCAAGTGCGGAAATGTTTGTTTCATATTGAAGCAACACACACAATTCGGTCAGCAATAAGAATGAATGAAATGAAGAAGGATCGGCTGGAATAGATAGTAATCGGTTCGGATGATAGGAAAGACCGGAATGGAGAAAGAACACAAAACACAAGGATTTTATGCATGTTCAGAGATAAAACTCCTACGTCACTCCTTCTTCTCAAACCTTGAAAAGGACATTCACTAAGAATATTCAATCACACTTTACATTGCTTACGTCTAAGACCCGAGACTGATTTACTACTCGTTCTTTGACCTCTCAATAATATCACTCTGTTGAACATAAAACTTCTGTCAACTTACAAAATCTCACTACTCACACAGAATCAATGAGATGATTATACACTTTGATACATATGGTAAGAATAATAGACTTGATATCTTTTTGTAACTGTATGCGTAACTGTGTAACCTCAACTCTCACAACTGTTCAACCTTGTAACCCTTTCTTTTGATCTTCAGTTTCTCCTTTTTATAGTGGAAATATGACAACTATCATATTTCTCTTTCAACGGATGCCTGCAACGTAATCCTTGAATCTGATTGGTTGGTCAAAAGGAGCAGCAATGCATTAAATGAGGTTGATGCTTCCCAAGGAACAATGCAGCCTATCAGTTTTGTCTTTACTTGACTTTAACAGCTGGTCGGTTGGACAGATCTCTGCTCCTTGGACGCTACTTTTGAGCTTATACCAAAATAGGTATATCTGATCCTTTGACAATTTTTTGTTGACTGTAGTCTATCAACAGACTTGTATCAAATAGGAAATAGCGCAGTCTGCATATTTGAAAATCTCCTTCTGCCTATTCCCAAAGAGAATTTGTTCCATAAAAATGGAAACTTCCAGCAGTTCCATATCTTTGATTTGATCTTGATTAATCTTCCCATTGGAATTGTACCATCATTTAAGATTGAGCCAATGTTTTGAGCTGACCGGACAACATATCATTTTGCTTCTTTGACCGGTTGACTGGTTTCACCGCCTAGGAGAGGAAACCAATCTTCACGAGAATGTTCACCCATCGTGAATTTGAGCCGAACCGGTCTTCTACATAAACTTATGTCGCATCTATGATATCGGTTCGACTGACCAATCTTGAAGATGTGATCGCTCCCAACATTTCCTGCACCAAAGGTTGAATTTAATTAAGTTCTTTAGATAGTTAATTATTTATTAATTAACTATCTAATTTATTTAACAATTTCTTCTTTTTTGATTATTTAAGTTGAATATTCAAAACCCTGCAATCGTTGGCCGATTTAAAAGAACTTATATTAATTGGCCGGTTGAAAAAGTGATTTGATTTGAAGAGAAAAATTTTAAGAAAAATTTTGTATGGAAAATTTTATATGTTTATTTAGAAATTTCTCCCTTTTTGATTATTTAACTTTAAATATTCAAAAAACAGTAATTTGAAATTAAAACCGAAAAATATAAATTTCCAAATTAATCATAATTTCCCAAAGTAGTAATATTCATAGATAATAAAGTAAGCATAAAGATATAGAATATTATCTATGAAATAACGTATTCCGAAGCCCCTTTCCGGTGCAGTAGAATTGACATTTGATTGGGAGCTCCTTGCCGGTTGACCAAGAAAGTCGGCTGACCCTGAGTGTCTTTTCGGTTGAATAGGAATGTGAAAATCCGTATTTCTTTGAATCTGAACTACATTGTCAACCGAATCTCTACGGGTTCCTCGGTTTGATCGGACACTTGAAGGAATAAATTGAATAAGTACTACTTGGATTGGTTGAACGGTGGCTCTGGATTTTCATTTGCTTTGATTCAAAGGCTCACCATCCTCCTCTTAATCTTCAAGATTTAATTTTGTTGAGCCAGCGGTGGGATTTACATCCGGTGGCGCAATTCGAGTTGTTGTTGTCGATTCATGGGCCCTCTTTCTTTTATTTGTTTGTGCCCTTTTATTTTTGGCAATCGGGGAAGGATATTTATGTCTTTCTTCATCGATTTATTCTTGGATAAGTTCCTGTTGAAGTTTCCGAGTCGCCTGCTCGTTAACCCGCTCAGTCGCCTTGGCTCTTGAATCTTCATCGGCTTGAAGCTGTCGGGCAGTCTCTTCATCCGCTCTTATTTTTTCTTCGTTGGCAACCTCCTAGTTCTTTATTAGTTCATACAGTTGGGAAGATATAATTTGTACCGATGAGAGAGTCTGAGAGGTTACCTCTTCAACGTGTGCAAGCTTAGAATCGGTGGAGGAAGCCCGAGCCTCCAAGGATGCCTACCAAGTAGCCATGGATTTTTGGATCATTTCCTCCACGATAGACCTCATGCGTTCTTCCGAAATTGGAACCACCGAGTCAAACGATTGAGGTTGCATCAGATGTAGAGAATCAGTGAGAAGAAATATCTGTGTTATAGCCGGTTTATGAAAGCTATATTTTGATTTTCTTCGGTCAGAAGACTTACCCGAAGGAGTTTTGGCCGATTTATTGGAGGAAGGAGTAGCAGTTGTTCCATCTCGGTTCTCTCTTTTAACTTTTAGAGATTTGATCGGAGATTCCGGTTGAGCATTTTGAGATGGAACCTCTTCTTTCATAGAAGATTGACCAACCTCAAAGCATGATTTCTCAGGTTGTTTTTCTTTTTGGTGAGCATCTTCTTCTTCAACCGGAGTGAATTTGTGCGGTTCTTCATTTAGTTCGGTCGTCTCTTCAAACTTAGAAATTTCTACGACTAAGTTTTCTTTAATTTTTTTCAGGGTTTTGAGCACGATTTTATCCGCTTCGGCTACTTTACCTCGAACAACATCCTCTTCTACTTTATCAATAAAAGAGGATAACATCCTCAACTTGGCATTTGCCTCAACTAGGTTCGTTCTTGTCATGGAGACCGGTACGGATGAAGTTTTGGCAAGATCGAGCATGTATTCTTCTAGTGATACTAAAGTCGACCACTTACTCTCTTTAGGGCATTCCAGGAGCATGTCTTTAAAATTATCCTCCAGCCTTGTTTTCGCCCAAGAGTAATAAGAATCGGATATGGCATATGCTCTCTCTTCAACTGATTTGAGAACATTATCAATAATATTTTATGCTTCAGCCTCGGCCATGCGAGGATCTGGTGTTTCAACAGAATCCAGAATGGTCGTATCGGCCTCTTTTTCTGAGACACCAGGTTGAGTCTCTAAAACCGCAGCCTCAACCGGTTTTGTAGCAGAATCCTTAGGCACATGAATATCAGAAGAGATAGGGATATTTACCTCAGGGATAAAAGTTTCTTTGGATCTGGAACGACTGGTCGCGCTGGCCGTGGACTCGGCTCGAGTGATCGGATCGGGAATGAACTCGGCTTGATTATGAGAATTAATAGGGGAGGTCGGACGATTTTCTGGTCCGAAAGGAATGGGAGCGGTTTCCGTTTCCTCACTGTCGGTTTCTTCATCAGCGATTTTGCGGGCACTAGTCGTTTTCCTTCTTGATTTTCTCTTTTGTTTCTTTCACCGTTGCTTTCTTAGCCTTAGGTTCCTTATCCTTCGTTACTTTAGCCTTGTCGGCTCTAACAATGCTCTTCCCAATATTTACCGAATTTAAGACTTTACTTTTAGGCAGAAAAATACCTGGACTAGTTGGTATGTTGAGATGAAGCATAATCTTGCCGATCTGCATAGCGTAGCCCAAACTCCGGTTGGCTTTGGGAGATATCATATCGCACAAGATTTCAAAAAGGATGCCGGCCTAGTTAATCTGGTCACTTAGAAGAATGTCGACCATCGTTTCAAACATCGACCGCGTGAGACTATCAAAATTACCTCCCCTTGCCTGGAGTGACTTTGATACAATATCACACATAAGGCGATATTCAAACCGCATCATCTGAATTTCTACGGTTGTTTCTTCTGATAGATCGGTCGAAAAATCTCGCCCCTCCATCGGAAGATGAAGAACCTCGGTGAAGACCTCTTTCTACGGTTATTCCCACCACTGAGTGAATAACTTTCTTCTTGATTTTGCGTGCTCGAAGAACTCTAGAACTGCAGTTTGGTAGACGACATGAGGACCGTCAAGAAAGAACTCCAGCCCCGATTCATTGACAGAATCCATAACCTTTTGAACATCTGTCAAACTATTGTTCTTGATCTCTTCAAAATCGACCTGAACAATGTGAAAAAAAGTGCGTTATCTCGTCCCATGATGAATCTGGAAAAACTGAGAAGTATTGGTAGTGAGAGAATGCAAATTTAGAGAAATTTTAAGAAAGATGTAGAGATGTGATTAAAATAATGTACGTAAGCCTTTATATATGAGGAGTGTGAGGGTTAAGATGTTAAACCATCACACCACATCGTACGGTTATCATGAAATGTCGCTAAAATTTCCCTCCAAAAGTTATGGCGGTAATTTTAAGCGGTAAGTTTTAAGCGGTAAGTAACATCGGTATAAAAATTTTATAGCGGTTTAAAAATAGAACCGAAATGACTAAGTATATTTAAAAAATAAATGGCTAAGTTAAAACATTACATAAATAGAGCGGTCAAACTTAAAAAATGCAACAACCGGTAGGAAAACTTAACAACCGATTGTAAGAAGAAAACAAGTACTAAAAGAAATTTTAAAACCTGGCATATGTCCTTGCAATCCAGCTTACCACCGATTCCTTAGTGAGGATATTGGTCGGGGTCACTAAAGATCCTAGTCCGAGATTTGGATTGAGACTTCGAAGTAGTCGGCTAAGTTTAGGTGCGTAGTCAAACCTCCTTCGAGGAGACTGAATCATCAACTTTAAGTTGTTGAAGATGATAGAAGCCAGTTGATGGAGGTGCCGCAGACGGTTGAGATCATCATCTCATAGACCTTCCTGGTGTAGAACTGGTTAGGTATCTGACACATGATGGATATGTGAATGATGTCGTGAAGAATTTGAATGTGGGGAGCAAGGTTGGATTTGAGTCCGTTGCTGTTGACCGGACTCAAAGAATTAGAGAAGAAGTATGAAAATTCCTCATTTGCATTGGTGAGAGGAGAAGGGAAATCCGAACAACCTTCGGATGGTAGATCGAAGAACCGAGAGAAGGATTCTTCAGTGATAGGGAGGAAGAAGCTTCCTCTAATATAGGAAACGATTGTTCCATCCACCACGATGGCGTTAGAGAAGAAATTGGTAACATTCCTTTCTAGAAGAAAATCAGAACCTTTTAGAAATTTTCTCAAGCCGGATTGCTCGAGAGATTCAAAAACAACTTCCCGTGTTTCTCTATCTCGAGATGATAACACTAAATCAAAGTTGACAACTAGGAATGTTTGAAGAGCTGATTGAGACATGATGAAGGTATGAAGTAGAAGGGAGATCTGAGTTTAGAGAGATACTCAAAACAAGAATGTTGTGGTTTGGATGAAGGGAAGTTGCTTTTTTAAATATGAGAACAGTTTCAAGATTAAGATTTTCATTAAATGAGGAATCTGTCCGTTATGAAATGTCTTGTCTTATTTCCCAAAAATGTTACTTTTTGAGGTTTGGGAAGAAGTTACTTTTTCAGAAGAATATCTTGGGAAGGTGCAAGGAGGGCTAACACATTAACGGGTCAAACGCATGCTTGGGAATATTTTGAAAATGATTGATATTTTAAAAAATGACTGATTTTGGTAGGAGAATCCTAAGAATACGCCTGGTTGAAAAATAGATTTTAAAGTTAATCATTTTAAAATTTGACCGAAGTTTCATTAAGCCGATATTTCATAAAGCTGATTACACATAACCGATATTGAAACAAAATAATCGATATGATTGTGAAATACATAGATTAAAAACAGATAGATCCTAGGGCAAATAGTGTGATGGTCCATTATCCGAAGTTCTTCTAGCTCTTGATTTGTTCACCCGGTTGATAAATGCATGGATTCTTTCCTTTGTTAAAAGTTGGTTGGGATAGAGAATGGTTCCTCGACCGAGGAAGATATCGAGGTCGAAGAATAGACCGAACAGCTGGGGAGCGTATCACATCACTCTTCCGTTTGAGGAGATCATCTTCTTCAGATTATTGAAGATTATTCTAGACCAATTTACTATTGTACCTTCGGTTATAGAAACCATCATCTCGAAGACCTTCTGAGAATATGTTTGAGTGTTTTCCTTGGAAAGAATGCTCTTACCAATGATCTCACTCAAAATCTGAATTCATATTGAAGAGAACTTTTGGCACCATATGTGTCGACCGGAGACAAGGTTCCGGAGTAATGATGGCGCATCTCATTGATGACTATCGGTGAAAACGAAAGATCGGTAAAATCTTCAGTAGGTAGTTTGCAACTACATGCAAAATCTATCTCGCTGAAGACGAAAGATTGACCTTGGATTTTGGCAAGGATAAGATCCTCCCGAATAACCTTAGTAGAGCTGAAGAATTCAAGAACTACATCATAGTTTATGACATACCTATCTTCTAGGAATGGTCTCAGATCGGAATACTCAATCTACCAGAATGTAGCATAGATCTCAATGTCATCACTTTGAGAGATTGATTCAAAATCAGCTAGAAGGATTGTATTTGAGAGAGAGTGAGACATTTTGAAGAGTAGTTTCCTTGTGTTTGATAGAATGTGATTTGAGAAGATGAAGAGTGTGCTATTAAATAGCCAAAGAATCGGTTTACATATCTGGTTACAATCTAAGTATAGTTAGATTTTAATGATGGTTATTCAAAAATAATTAATGATGAAGGTCAAGTTTATTATATTTTCAAAAATATTACTTTAGTGAATATGTCAGTCTTTCCTTTGAATAGTGATAGACATAGGTTTTCACGTTGTTTGAGGTAAGACTGTTTTTTTTTCCACAGAATTATGTTCAAGCATATATGACAAACATTGTCCAGTTGTCTCATGTTGACTGGAAAATGAAATCTCCGAAATTAAAGTGTAAGTAATCGGTTGGCTTTTGGTGACCGGTTCATCGAGATAGGTTATTCTGTTTTGAAGAAATACGCTTTTGCTTAAAGCCGGCAGTTATTCAATTTAGAGAACAATCATTTGTTATAACCGATTCACTTAGACCACTTGATTTATTTACAGATATTCCAGTGAAGTGATTTAACCGATTTCAACCGAAGAAAGCTGTCCGGTTTTATATACTTGATTTTCTTTCCTTTCGATCTTTTGTGCACATAAGGAATGTCAATGTCTGACCGGTTTCTAAAGAGAATGCATATATTTTTAAAAATCTGTTCAGTTTTATAAAAGATGTCGAGAGCATGATTTGAGAAGCGATAGCTTCTCCCTAAGATCATGCCCGGTTATTCATGAATGCAAGTTATAAAAAAACATTGTTTTTCTAGAATGAATACATCTAAGGAATGAGTTGAACACTATCAGAAAGTCCTAAAATAGTTCTAAAATAAGAAAACTTAGCTTCCTATAGTGGCTTTATGAAGATGTCGGCCACTTGTTGTTCGGTTGAGACATATTCCAGTCGAATATGCTTTTATTGCACATGCTCCCGGATGAAATGATGCATAGTGTCAATATACTTGTTCTTGAATGCAGCATCGGATTATATGTTATCGCTATTGCACTGATGTTGTCATAGAAAATTGGAGATTCCTCAACCGTAATACCAAAGTCCCTCAATTGTTGTTGGATCCATAGAAGCTGAGCATAGAAACTACCGGCTACAAGATACTCTACTTCCGCTGTTGAGGTTGCAACTGAAGTCTTCTTCTTGCTATACCAGGAAACAACCTGGTCACCTAAGAACTGTCATGTCCCACTAGTACTCTTATGGTTAATTTTACAACCTGCATAATCTGCATCAGAGTAACTCGTTAGATTGAATCTGGAATCCTTCGAATACCATAGTCCCACATCTTAAGTTCTTTTTAAATATTTTAAAATTCTTTTAGTAACAGTATAGTGAGATAGGATTAGCCTGAAATCTTCTGCACACTCCAACCGCAAACAAGATGTCTGGTCGGCTAGCTGTCAGGTAAAGAAGTGAATCGATGATTCCACGATAGGCTGTTATGTCCACTTCTTGACCATCTTTATCTTTATCCAGCTTGATTGATGAGCTCATTGGGGTGGAGACTACAAATCATTTATCCATCCCAAACTTCTTCAGAAGTTCCTTTGTGTACTTGGATTGATTGATAAATGTTCCTCCTTTAATATGCCGAACCTGGAGACCTAGAAAAAACTCAACTCCCCCCTCATACTCATTTCAAACTTGTCAATCGTCATTTTCGAATATTTCTCATATAACTTAGGGTCGGTTGATCAAAAAATGATATCATCCACATAAAATTGAACAAGTAAAATATGTTCCTTTTTCTCAAATTTAAATAGGGTCTTATCTACCGATCATATAGTGAAATCATGGTTTAATAAAAATTCTATTAATGTGTCATACCAAACTCTAGGAGCTTGTTTCAAACCATAAAGGGCTTTATCTAGCCGGTACACATGACTAATCAAATCTAGATTTTTGAAATCTGGAGGCTGCTCAACATACACCTCCTCACTTAGTTCACCATTTAAAAATGAACTTTTGACATCCATTTGAAAAACTTTAAAAATTTTGAAAGCAAAAATTCAAGAAATATTCTAATTGCCTCTAATCTAGCCACAGAATTAATTGATTCTTCAAAATCAATGCCTTCTTCCTGATTATATCCTTGGGCCACTAATCTAGAATTGTTCCTCGTAACCAAACCGTTTTTATTGAGTTTATTTCTAAACATCCATCTTGTTCCGATAACCGATTAATTCTTTCGTCTTGGAACTAAGTGTCAGACTTTATTCCTCTCAAATTGGTTTAATTTCTTTTGCATTGCTAAGATCCAATCGGGATCTAACAATGCTTTATCCGCCTTTTTCGGTTCAATTTGTGAAATGAAAGCTGAGTTTTCATATTCTTCCAACAGTTGATTCCTAGATTGGATGGGTAGTGAGGGGTTACCTATAATAAACTCAAGAGGATGATTTTTGTTCCATTTGAGATTTGGTCCAGAAATGTCTTCCAAATGACCGGTTATCTAATCAAGGTTAGACAGATTGGTAGGATGAACAATGTCAAGCCGACCGATTTTCTCAACAGACACTAAGGTGTCAACTTCTTGATGTGAAGCAGCTTAATCCGGTTGAATCTCAACATTAACCGTTTTGTCACATACAAATCTTTTATAGGCCAGAACCTCATCTTCACTATCAGATTGGATATTTAAGTTTTCTAATCTGTTGTGTAGATCAAAGGATGATGCAGTGTTACTTTTAATCGATTCATCAAAAACAACATGAGAATATTCTTCAACAGTTAAAGACCTAGTGTTGTACACTCTATATGATTTACTCACTACAGAATATCCTAGCATGATGCCAACATCGGATTTTGCATCGAAAGTGGTCAAATAATTTTTGTCATTATTGTGTATGTAACACTTACAGCCAAAGATCTTAAAATACCGGATGTTAGGGATTTTGTCATGGTATACTTCAAAATGAGTTTTGTTAAGAAGTTTATTTAGCATGGATCGATTTTAAGTATAATATGCAGTGTTGATAGCCTTGGCCCAAAATTTTTGAGCAATGCCCGAATCGACTATCATGGATCTTGCGGTTTCCTTGAAAGTTTAGTTTCTTCTCTCAACTAGTCCATTCCGTTGAGGTGTTCTAGAACTAGACAACTCGTGTCTAATACCGGATTACTCAAGAAATGTAGTTAATGTACTATTAGTAAACTTTGTACCTCTATCACTTCTAATTTTATTTACACGTATTGATTTCTCATTGTATAATCTTCTAAGAAGTTTAATCAAATTAGGTGTAGCTTAATTTTTAGATACCAATAATATCACCCAAATGTATCTAGAATAATCATCAATAACTACCATGGTGTAATGCATGCCGCCTAAGCTGGTGACCCTAACCGGTCCAAATAAATCCATGTGAAGCAATTATAAACATCGACTTGAATGAGCATTTCCTTTACTTTTGAAAGTAGATTTTATCTGTTTACCCATTTCACATGCAGAACAAATTTTATCTTTAGCAAATTTCATGTTAGGAATTCCTTGAACTAATTCCTTGGTACAAATGTAGTTTATAGTTTTGAAGTTCAAATGATTTAACCTTTTATGCCAAAGCTAGTTTTGATCATTCTTAGCTATCATACAAACTGAGTTATCACATTTAGTTTCCAGTCTACTTTGTAAATATTTTTCCCAACCTATTTTCGGTTAGTAAAATGTTACCCTGTGGAATCTTAACTAAACATGCATGTTTATGAAATTCAATAGTGTATCCTACATCGCACATTTAACTAATACTCAGCAAATTAAAATGCAATTTTCAACAAGAAGTATATCGTTTATAGTTAAGTTACCATAGAAAATCTTACCCTTGCCCACAGCTCTACCTTTGGAGTTGTCACCGAATACTATCATTGAATCATTTTCCTGAACAATATCGGTCAATAAGTTGCTATTTTCGGTCATTTGTCTAGAGCAATCACTGTCCAGATACAATTCCAAATTTCTCAACTGCTTGTTCTTATTAACCTACAAAATATGAATATTTACACCTTTTTGGTACCCACATTCACTTGGGTCCACGGTTAATTAGTCCCTTTGGAATCTATACTTTCATTAATCGGAGGAGTTTCCCTGTGATGGTCTTAATAGTTTTACATGTACCAGGTTTGAAATTTCTATGTCTACTTATGGTTACCTCATAATGTCATGGTGATCTTTGATTGGATGAATATCTATCATACTCTGTTCTAACCGACCAGATGGCTTTCCTTCTCTCAGGATGAAGTCATCTTGAGATGTTGGGTGGTCCTACATATGTTAGTTCCTTTGCCAGTTTTAAATCGTAACTTGTTTCAATGTCATTTGATGAACTCTTGACAAAGTTTATGAAAGAAAACTTGTCTTTACTAAGATTTAACCCTTGGTTGGAAGGTTTAGGTTTACCTAAATTGCAGTGGTTATAGCCTAGACCGAATTTATAGTTATATAATCTCTGATGACTCGTCATCTGGCTCACAACATCTCCAGATCTCTTCCAATGCAGCCATTACATATTTAGTTCATTGATTTTCTTCGGTCAACAATTGAACTGTCTCCTTGAGCTTCTCGTTCTCAATGGATAGTTTAGTTGTTACAACGGTCTGAATTTCACTCGGTTCACCGATTTCAGTTTTACTCCATTCACCGGTTTGAAAGTTCAACTGGGTCGGTACAAGAGTTGATATGTGCATGTACTCAATGACCATGTCATTGAGTACAGTAACCAAATCTTATCGGGTAAACTCTTCACAGGAAAAGTCAAATACATGTTCTTCATTTTCCATGAGACAAGAGATCCCTTCATCATTGCTATTTGAATCGGTATGTGCCCACTAGCTCCCACCATCACTGGCTATCAACGCTTTTTTGAATCTCGTTGCCTTGACCGTTTTGCTGATGATCATCCCTCTGGTTGTGATTTTCTGGTTTCCGGTCATCTCTTCTCGGCTTTCTTCATTCTGACCTGTAATGACCTAAAGCATTGCAATTATAACATCGATCGTTAGATTTATCACCGTAGTTATATTTGTATGAGTTGGTCGGTTGGCTCTTCTTCATGAACTTTCTAAACTTCTTTGCTAGCATGTCCATTGCATCTTCGCTAAACTGCTCGGTGGTTTTGACCGGTACAGGAATGGCTGGCTCCATCGAAGTCACCAGGGCCCTGATAGCGGTTGAAGTTGAGGCTTCATCTTCTATTCTAGACTTTATTTCGAACTCGTATGCCTTCAAATCTTCAAAAACATCATGTAGTTTCATCTTCCCGAGATTGTTTGATTCTCTCATCACCATTGTTTTGATATCTCAGACACTTGGAAGAGATATTAATGCTTTGATGATAGTTTCTTTCTTATCATATTTCTTTCCAAGCATTGAGAGCTCATTTACCACACTTCAAAACCGATCACTGAATTCCTTCATGCTTTCACCGGGGCGCATCTTGATATTTTCGAACTTTTGAGTAGCCATCAATATCTTATTCTCTGTAGTTTTTTTATTCCGTTCATAAAGTTGAATGACCGTCTCCCTTGCTTCCTTTGCAGTTTTACATTCTCTGACTTTGGCAAATGTGTTTCTATCTAAGGATTTAAAGATAGTGCTTCTGCAGTGATTGTCCAGGTTGTTCCTTCTTTTTTCGTTGGTTGTCCATTCACTATTTTCCTTTTCGATCTTTATTGGTCCGTCAAAAAGAATGAACATCATCTCATCATCCATAGTGATCAGATACAGATGCATCTGAATCTTCCAATCGGAAAACTCTTCACTTTCTAGCATTGGCGGTTTCTCACCGTGAGTCATGCTTGCTTCGGGTTGCTTGAGTATTGTGACTAGATGCTCTGATATCAATTAATAGGATCGAGATCGCCGATAGAGGACCGGGGTCCGGCTAAAGGAGAACGCTTACACACACAACGGTTGGTACTAATCCGGTTAGAGATTAATACCGGTCTCAACACTACACAAACTGTCACAAACACTTTAACCGGGTTTAAGTGCGGATATGTTTGTTTCAACTTGAAGCAACACAAATTCGGTCAGCAATAGGAATGAATGAAATGAAGAAGGATTGACTGGAATAGATAGTAATCGGTTCGGATGATAGGAAAGACCGGAATGGAGAAAGAACACAAAACACAAGGATTTTATGGATGTTTGAAGATAAAACTCCTACGTCACCTCTTCTTCTCAAACCTTGAGAAGGATATTCACTAAGAATATTCAATTACACTTTACAATGCTTACGTTTAAGACCCGAGATTGATTTACTACTCGTTCTTTGACCTTTTAATAATATCACTCTGTTGAATAGAAAACTTCTGTCAACTTACAAAATCTCACTACTCACACAGAATCAATGAGATGATTATACACTTTGATACAGATGGTAAGAATAGTAGACTTGATAACTTTTTGTAATTGTATGCGTAACTGTGTAACCTCAACTCTCGCAACTGTTCAACCATGTAACCCTTGCTTTTGATCTTCAACTTCTCCTTTTATAGTGGAAATATGACAACGATCATATTTCTCTTTCAACGGATACGTGCAAAGTAATCTTTGAATCTATTTGGTTGGTCAAAAGGAGCAGCAATGCATTAAATGCGGTTGATGCTTCCCAAGGAACAATGCAGCCGACCAGTTTTGTCTTCACTTGACTTTAATAGTTGGTCAGTTGGACAGATCTCTACTCCTTGGAGGCTGCTTTTGGGCTTATACCAAAATAGGTATATCTGATCCTTTGACAACTTTCTGCTACCTGTAGTCTATCAATATACTTTTATCAAATAGGAAATAACAGTCTGTATATTTGAAAATCTCCTTCTGCCTATTCCCAAAGAGAACTTGTTGCATCAAAATGGAAACTTCCAGCAGTTCCATATCTTTGATTTGATCTTGATTAATCTTTCCGTTAGAATTGTACGGTCATTTAAGATTGAGGCAATGTTTTGAGCCGACCGAACAACATATCGGTTTGCTGCTTTGACTGGTTGACTGGTTCTACCGCCTAGGAGAGGAAACCGATATTCACGAGAATGTTTACCGATCGTGAATTTGAGCCGAACCGGTCTTCTACTAAAACTTATGATGTATCTATGATATCGGTTCGACCGACCAATCTTGAAGATGTGACCGCTCCAACATTTCTTGCACCAAAGGTTGAATTTAATTAAGTTCTTTAGATAGTTAATTACTTATTAATTAACTATCTAATTTATCTAACAAAAAAACCGTGTTAATGATGAACTTGAGGACCAAGGCCAGTGAGTTAGGACCGAGAATCCTTGATCCTGACCAAGACCAAGGACCGATAAAAATAAATCAGGAGCGAGACCTAGAAATGGTGTTATTGAGTTAAGACTGAGACCTAGAATGGATGTTCTTGATCCAAGACCAAAAAATATGACTGAAGATTCTCACCTAGGACCGAGAGGTCTGACCTAGGACTGATAAAAATTGAACATAAGACCGAGAAGTCTTACCTAGGTCGAGACTCTCAGGACCCACGCTTGAGAAACCCAAACCTAGAACCGAAACTCCTAAGACATAGGACCGAGAGGTCCAAATTTATGACTGATAATCTTAAACCCGGGACTGAGCATCCCGAGACCAAAGACCGAGGAACTTAGCCTAGAGCTAGCCCTGAATCGAGAGGTTTATACACCTCAACCGAGAAACCTAGCTCCGAGCTAATCTTGGACTGATAGGTTTGTACACCTAGAACGATAAGATTAGCTAAGGACTGAGAGTCTTTAGCATCTCGATTGAGAGCCTCTAATACTCAGACTAAGAGTTCCCAAGACCAGACCATGGGTCTACGGACTCCAACCGATAAAATTGAACCACACTTTAGGACTCCAGTCCTAAGGCCTATTTGTTTCACTTTTCAAATTTTTTTTTTTAATTTTGGGACATCAAATCATTTTTTAAAATCCAAAAAAATAGAAAATGCATTTTAAATATTTTGGCATATTTCCAAAAAATATTTCAAATGAAGGCTTGTTTGTGTTTATTTCTAAACAATAATGCCTTTAAAAATGACTGATACTTTTCAAGTATTTCCACCTTAGTTATCATATGCAACATGTACCAAAACTTAAATATTAATGTTTCAATATTTTTGTAACGCCAAAACCTAGAAGCATGACTAGGACCAGAAGAATAATCGGTTAAATCTAAAACGTGATATAACCGATTTTTTAAAACTCGATTTTATAAGTAAAGACTATCTTCGGATGGGTACAGAAGATGAAGCACGAAATCCTTTTTCGAGTATCACCAAACTTCGAAATAAAAACGAAACTCTGGTATAAAACATGTTTGTAAGCATATATCTTTAGTTCGTGAACCACTTCTCAAACTAAGCTCCTAATAGATGTACAAATTATGATGCTTCTAATGTTCAAAGAAATAAATCCTTCTAATTTGAGACTCTCAAGAATGATCTTAAGATATTAATATAGTGGGTAAATTGCATGCACAGTAAAGACATACTTATTTGAATGAGTAGGATGATTTCAACTTTTTTGATAAACTAAATTTCTTGTACACTTTTATAATAGGGTGAGATAAAATCTTATACCTCTTTTGAGATATTATTAATTTCGAAATAATTACTTCTTAAAATAATTTTAAACCAACAACCGTTATAATTTACTTAGTTTATGTATATTTGATGGAACATATTAGGTAACTCATATAATTTTATCTTATTCTATTCCAATAGATGAAAGATTAAAAATAACCATTATTATTAATTGCATATCAATGTATATAACTACCAATCAAATTATTTGGAAAAATCAATATTATTTGAGCTCACATAAAAGACATCCTCGCTAGCCTTCCAATAACATTGGTATTTATTGACGTCATTATTCCAACAGAATTTATCGCCAAAGTCAACATCGAACACTTTGAATGACGTATTTCTGTCGTTTGAATAAAAATGACAATGATAGGGTGTAATTCCCAAAAAGTTTAGGCGGAAAAGGCCAATTGAACTCCACTCCTTCCGTCAATGTGTGGAGACTAAGGTCATCATCACCTGATTGACATCTTACTTGAAGTAGTTCTAGATAGATGTTGCTAATGATATGTATCTCGCCGTGAATACAAAAAAAATTGTAAGTGTACTTTGAATGATAAGCATGAAGAAAATAAATGAAAACCTAAAGGGAATGACTATTTTTGATTCGTTAAACTTATTTTACTTGAAAATATTTAATACGGATAATCCAATAGAAACAATTTCTATGTTTTAAACAATATTTGACTCCATCATTACAAATATACATTCATATAAATACTTTTTTTTATTATCAATTATTTTACTTTTAATATCATTTTAAGACCTCCAAGGCTTATTTAAATATTGTACTTTTGGTATGATTTTAAAACCATGCATTACATATTAAAGTGTTATTAATGGTCATTTTGGGTAATCTTTATATATATATATATATATATATATATATATATATATATATATATATATATATATATATATATATATATTTCTTTTTAATTTATATTAATATCTATATTTACATTTACAGTTATATTTATATCTATTATATTATATTAAGGATAATAATAATGATATATTTAGACAATCTAGGTGGGTAGATTTCTTTCTTGATATATATATATATATATATATATATATATATATATATATATATATATATATATATATATATATATATATATATATATATATATATATATATATATATATATATATATATTATTATTATTATTATTATGCCCTTCATTATTAGGATTATAAAATATTGTACTTTTGGGATATTTTAAAACCATGCATTAAATATTAATGAAATTTTGGTATTATTTTAAAACAATTCATTAAATATTAAGGTGTTATTTGACTTTATATTTTTATATATATCTATAATTTATATTTGTTATTTATGTTTATAAATATATATATATATATATATATATATATATTTCAATATTTATTCTGTGTGTGGCTTTATTGCTACTTATAATTTGTTCGGATTTGGGTTATTTAAATAATCTTAAGGGAGAAATAAATTAATAATTATTAATGATTTTGAAGAAATTATGTTTATTTTTGGTTAAAAAAATTAAAAGGTATTGTAAACACTAAAAATTTACATCCTAATTTTTAAATAAAATAATTATTTTGAAATAAACAAATTCAAAATAATTAACCACATGACCAAATATCTATTTAAAACAATTAATCAAATTAATTAAGTGTTAATGCAAATATTAAAAAAATAAAAATATTATTTGGGATAAATTTTATACCCATTTGTCTAAAATTAATTTTAGAAAATTTAAAGGAAAATAATACAAAATTTAGAGTGAATTTTATATCTAAACATATAATATAAACAAATTGGTAAAATATTTTCTATATTTATTTTAATCTTTTGTATATTTGAAAAGATTAAAATTAAAGCCAAAAGGGTGAAAGAAAAATCAATTTCAAACAAACCCTTAAGGTTTTAAAATAAAAATAAAATATGTAATCGGGTGTAGCCGAAAATAGTCGAATTCAGTAATGAACCACATCCATCATATGGACGCCAGAATCTCATCCAATGCACCAAAACGCTCCGCATATCCCGTTGTAGCGGAAGGAAGCGTGTGCCGAAGGGAACTGAATAAACTAACGAGACGTCAACCTTGTTAATGGAAAACGCTAGGCAAGGAATGCCAACGGAACGTTAGACGCGCCTCCAAACGACGTCGTTTTGGACCTGTTCTTCATTTTCATCGTGATCGCCGAGCAGATAAGCATGAAGAACACCAATCGATTTTGGCTTTTTGGAACTCATCCATTTGTTGATGGTTTTGACCCGTTCAAAAGACAAAATGATCATGTTAAGATCGTGATCATTATCCCTACGCACGTAGGCCGCGTCATGACCTAGTTCGATGAGTTAATTGAAGAACAACCAAAATACAATAAATATATTTTGACTGATTTAAGCCACTAGGCTACGTGAACCAACATAGGAGTAGTATAAATACCTTCCTCAAGTCTTTCGAAGTTAACCAACAAACACAACCCTCTTAAGTCGAAGAAATTCTAAATCCGCCATTAAAGCTTAAAGCTTTTATATTTTTCAAAATTTATGTCTAACACTTGGAAGCTCAGATCTTTGCATTCAGAAAGCTTTTATAAGGATCAAAGAGTGTTCTCCAATCCTTGATAAGGTTTCAATTATCCTTAAATTCATATTTATAATTTGGAATTTTTATATTTCAAATTACAAAAGCTTATATGCTTGTTGTTTATGTGATTTGATGATTGAATATTGATCTTAGGATTATTTATAAACTATCTAGATATGATTGAGTTGATGAATCAATTTAATAAACAAAAACCCAAATTTAAATTTAAAAAAATTCGGGTTTGCTGATTCGATTGAATCACAAGTCAAAACGCTTTCCAACAAGATTGTAATGATGTTGTACAACTATTTTGATCATGTTTGATCCATCCCGATTATGTTTGATTAGAATTAAATTTTCAAATAAAATGAAATTTGTTTTTATGAACAAACAGTGTTCTTGTTTTGGTACCAATCAAATATATGCGATATATGGAAGTTATTGCATATCTCCTTTCACTTCAAAAAAACTTTAAAATAAAAAATAAAATTTATGATCACAAACTATTTTTAACAAATTAATCATCATCCAGGTCGATCCATTCCTTGAGATGATGATCAATTATCCTTAAATTCATATTTATAATTTGGAATTTTTATATTTCAAATTACAGAAGCTTGTATGCTTGTTGTTTATGTGATTTGATAATTTAATATTGATTCTAGGATTATTTAAAAACTATATAGATATAGTAGAATAGATGAATCAATTTAATAAAAAAAAACAAATTTAAATTTAAAAAAAATGGGTTTGCTGATTCGATTGAATCGCAGATCAAAAAGCTTCCCAACAGGATTGTAATGATGTTGTACAACTATTTTGATCATGTTTGATCTTCCCGATCATGTTTGATCAAAATTAAATTTCAAATAAAATGAAATTAGTTTTTATGAACATCCAGTGTTCTTGTTTTGGTAACAATCCAATATATGCGATATAGGGAAGCTATTGCATAGCTCCTTTCACTTCAAAAAACTTTAAAATAAAAAACAAAAATTATGATCACAAACTATTTTTAACAAATTAATCATCATCCAGGTCGATCCATTCCTTGAGATGAAGATAAATCATTTCCTGGGAGCTTTGTGAAGTTACCCAAACTCTTGGATCAAAGAATTAGAGATACAAATAATTAATTTTTAAAACTGTGTTCTTGATGAACTTGAGAGGCCCGTGAGTTGAGGACCGAGAGTTAGGACTGAGAATCATTGATCCAGACTAAGACCAAGGACCGATAAAAATAAATCAGAATCGAGACCTAGGAATGGTGTTCTTGAGTTAGGACCGAGACTTAGAATAGATGTTCTTGATCATGAACCGATAAATCAGACTAATGATTCTCACCTATGACCGAGAGGTCTGACCTCGAATTGATAGAATTCGAACATAGGACCGTGAAGTCTGACCTATGATTGAGACTTTCAAGAGCCACGACTGAGAAATCCAAACCTAGAATTGAGAATCCTAAGACATATGACTAAAAGGTCCAAATTTGTGACCGAGAATCCAAAACTCGGGACTAAGCAACCTGAGACCAAGGAACTTAGCCAAGAGCTAGCCAAGAATCGAGAGGTTTATACACCTCGACCGAGAAACCTAGTCCCAAGTTAGTCCAAGACTGATAGGTTTGTACACCTAGACCGGTAAGATTAGCTAAGGATCGAGAGTCCTTAGCACCTCGACTGAGAGCTTCCAATCTCATATAGAGAGTTCCTAAGACTAGACCAAGGGTCTTCGGACCCCGACCGATAAAACTGAACCACACCTTAGGACTCTGGTCCTAATGCCTCTTTGGTTCATTTTTCAAAATCTAAAATTATTTTATTAAATTTTGGAACATCAAATCATTTTCTTAAAATCCAAAAAAAAATAGAAATTTCATTTTAAAAATTTTGGGATATTTCCACAAAATATTTCAAATTAAGGCTTGTTTGTGTTTATTTCTAAACCCCAATGCATTTAAAAATGACAGATATTTTTCAAGTATTTCCACCTTAGTTATAATCTGCAATAGGTACCAACATTTAAATATTGATTTTCCAATATTTTATATATCGCAAAAATCTACAAACAAGACTAGGACCGGAAGAATAATCGGTTAAATCTAAAATGTGATATAATTAATTTTTTTAAACCCAACCTTATAAGTAAAGACCGTCTTCGAACGAGTACGGAAGATGAAGCACGAAAGCCTTTTCCGAGTATCACCAAACTTCGAACTAAAATCGAAACTCTGGTATAAAAAATGTTTATACACGTATACCTGTAGTTCGTGAACCACTTCTCAAACTAGGCTCCTATGGCTCGTCATAGATGAACAAATTAAGATGCTTCTAAAGTTCGATGAAAAAATATCTTTTGTTTTGAGACTCTCATGAATGATCTTAAGATGTGAATATAGTGGGTAAATTGCAAGCACAGTGAAGACATGCTTATTTGGATGAGTTGGATGATTTCGATTTTTTTGATAAACTAATTTTCTTGTACACTTTTATAATAGGGTGAGATACAATCGGGTGAGATACAATCTTATACCTCTTTTGAGATATTATTAATTTTGAAATAATTACTTCTTAAAAAATTTTAAACCAACAACCATTATAATTTACTTAGTTTATGTATATTTGATGGAACAAATTAGGTAGTTCATATAATTTTATATTATTCTATACCAATAGATGAAAAATTAAAAATAACCATTATTATTAATTACATATCAATGTATATAACTACCAATCAAATTGTTTCGAAAAATCAATATTATTTGAGCTCACATAAAAACCATCCTCGCTAGCCTTCCAATAACATTGGTATTCATTGACGTCATTATTCCAGCAGAATTTATCGCCAAAGTCAACATGGAACACTTTGAATGACGTATTTCTATCTTTGAATAAAAATGACAATGGTAAAGTGTACTCTCCAAAAAGTTTAGGCGAAAACGCCAATTGAACTCCATTTCTTTCGTCAATGTGTGGACACCAAGGTCATCATCACCTAATTGACATCTTAATATAAGTTGTGTGCTGGATAGAGGTCGCTAATGATATGTATCTCGCCGTGAATACCAAAAAGAGATTGTAAGTGGACTTTGAATGATAAGCATGAAGAGAATAAATGAAAAACAAGGATGACTATTTTCGATTCCATTAGACTTATTTGACGTGAAAATAATTAATACCGATAATCCAATTGAAACAATTTCTATGGTTTTAAACAATATTTGACTCCTTCATCACAAATATAAATATAGATGCATATAAATACTTTTTTTATTTTTAATTATTCTACTTTTAATATCATTGTAAGACCTGGATATTTAAATCCTGTACTTTTGGTATGATTTTAAAACCATGCATTACATATTAAAGTGTTATTAATGGTCTTTTTGGATAATCTTTATATATATATACAAATATATATTTCTTTTTAATCTATATTTACATTTATAGTTATATTTATATCTATTATATTATATTAAGGATAATAATAATGATATATTTAGGCAAACTAGGTGGGTAGCTTTCTTTCTTGATATATTATTATTATTATGCCCTTCATTATTAGGATTATAAAATATTGTACTTTTGGTATATTTTAAAACCATGCATTAAATATTAATGAAATTTTGGTATATTTTAAAACAATTCATTAAATATTAAGGTGTTATTTGACTTTATATTTTTATATATATCTATAATTTATATTTGTAATTTATGTCTATATATATATATATATATTTCAATAATATAGGGTGTGTGTGGTTTTATTACTACTTATAGTTTATAGTTTGTTCAGAGAGAGAAAAAAATTAATAATTAATAAAGATTTTGAAAAAATTATGTTTATTTTTGGTAAAAAAAAATTAAAAGGTATTCAAAACATTAAAATTTTAGGTCCTAATTTTAAAATAAAATCATTATTTTAAAATAAATAAAATCAAAATAATTAATCAAATTGCCAAATATCTATTTAAAATAATTAATTCTAATTAAGTAATGTGTTAATTTATAAAATTAATTAAGTGTTAATGCAAATATTAAAAGAATAAAAAATATTATTTGGAATAAATGTTATACCTATTTGTCTAAAAATAAGTTTAGAAAAATTAAAGAACAAAAATAAGTAATTTAGAGTGAATTTTGTAACTAATTCACCTAGAGGAATTATTTGTTTAAATCGTAAACATATAATAAAAAAAATTGGTAAAATATTTGTCATATTTTTTTTTTATATTTTATATATTCTAAAATTTTAAAATTAAATCCAAAAATGTGAAAGAAAAATCAATTTAAAATAAATCCTTAAGGTTTTAAGATAAAAATAAAATATGTAGTCGGGTGTACCCGAAAATAGCTGAATTCAGCGCAGCATGAACCACATCCATCAAATGAAAACCTGAATCTCATCCAATGCAACAAAACGCTTTGCATCGAGGGGAACCGAATCAACTAACCAGACGTCAACTTTGTTAGCCGAAAATGCTAGTGCATAAAGGAACGTCAACGAAACGCCAGACACGCCACCAAACTACGTCGTGTTGGCCATGTTCTTCGTTTTCATCGTGATCGCCGAGCAGATAAACATGAAGAACACCAATCGATTTTGGAATTTTGGAACTCATCCATTTGTTGATGGTTTTGACCCATTTAAAAGCCAAAATGATCACGCTGGGATCGTGATCATTCTCCCTATGCACGTAAGCCTCGTCACAACCTAGTTTGATGAGTTTACTGAAGAACAACCAAAATACAATAAATGTATTTTGGTTAATTCAAGCCACTAAGCTTCGTAAACCAACTTAGGAGTAGTATAAATACCTTCCTAAAGTCATTACGAAGCTAACCAACCAACACAACTCTCTTAAGTCACAGAAATTCAAAATCCGCCATTAAAGCTTGAAGATTTTAAATTTTTCAAAATTTATATATAATGTTGGGTCAAATTATTTTGACTAAGTGTTGAAATAATTTAACCACTGAGATTTTGATGTTGAAATGACTTATGAGTTTTAATGCAGGGGTATTGAAACAATATTTCATAAGACTTGGCTCTAATGAGGGTCATTAGACCGATTTTGGCAATTAGATGCATAAAATTAGACGTACAGTCTAACTCATCAGAGTTAGACGTGTAGTCTAATGAATGCATAAAATTAGACGTACAGTCTAACTCATCGGAGTTAGACGTGTAGTCTAATGAATGCATAGAATTAGACGTACAGTCTAACTCATCGGAGTTAGACATGTAGTCTTATGAATGTACAGAATTAGACGTAAGTCTAATATACACGGAATTAGACGTAAGTCTAATGTGTTCGAAATTAGACGTACAGTCTAACTCATCGGAGTTAGACGTGTAGTCTAATAGACTTGTAATTAGACGGATGATCTAATAGATATTCGGAATTAGACGTGTAGTCTAACATATTTGCAATTAGACTGATAGTCTAATTTATGCGGAATCAGACGTACAGTCTAACTCATCGGAGTTAGACGTGTAGTCTAATAGACAGTGAAAGTTAGACGTGCGTCTAACTCCTTCAGACAAGTTTGAGGTAGAACCGGAATTAGACGTGCAGTCTAACTCAGTGGAGTTAGACGTGCAGTCAAATGGTTATTGGATAATTAGACGTGAAGTCTAATTAGTGAAAGTTAGACGTGCGTCTAACTCCTTCAAACAAGTCTGAGGTAGAACCGGAATTAGACGTGCAGTCTAACTCAGTGGAGTTAGACGTGCAGTCTAATGGTTATTGGATAATTAGACGTAAAGTCTAATTAGTGAAAGTTAGACGTGCGTCTAACTCCTTCAGACAAGTCTGAGGTAGAACCGAAATTAGACGTGCAGTCTAACTCAGTGGAGTTAGACGCGCAGTCTAATGGTTATTGTAATTAGACGTAAGTCTAATTCTATTAGACCAGGTGGTCTAATAGACATTTTTATTAGAAGGAGATGTTTGATTTCATTAGACTGATTTTACAATCCGTCTAACTGAAATACGTCTAATGCTCAGCTTAAGTAGTATGCTTGAAGCTAGCATTTCACCTACCCACGTGTTATTGCTGTAACCTACTCCTGCTCCACTTTCTAGTGAAGATTAGTACAACAGATATATGCAACCAACCAAGGAATGTCACGTAAGAGAATTTTCCTCACATTACTTGTTTTGCAGGTACATCCCTGATGGAATATTCGGCGCACTACCAGTGATGTACGGCCACGATCCTTGTGCTCAGAACCTTCTGTGTACAATGAAGGCTTTCCAATGGAAGAGTGCCACGTATCATTCTAAAAGATTTGACCGTTAGCTCCTACTCAGTATTTAACAAATCTAAAGGACAACGGACAATCTGCCTTAACAAGCACAACTGCTAACCTTACGAACTTGCCAATCTTGAGAGAATTCAAGCCTTTGAATATTCATACTTTAAAGCTGCTTTCTGATTGTATTGTGTGTGAATCAAGAGAGATCTAGAATCAAAACACCTTTAGCTGAGTTATATTCTTCATCTTGTAATTGAACAGAAAGTGTTATGTTCAATAGTGAGCTAAGTGTGTGTAAACTATATTTGATTCGAATCATATTATAGTGAATCCTTCCGGTGGTTGGAAGAAGGGGTGACGTAGGAGAGTTTCTCCGAATATCCATAAACAACTGCTGTGTTCTTTCATTTTTGTCATCTTTTCATATTTCATCTTGTGCTTCAAACTCAAGTAAACAATTCCGCCTTGAATCTGTTTCAAGTGTTTACAAGTGTTTGCGTAGAATAGAAAGCGAATTAAATCCCTAACAGGATTTCTTTCAAACCGTTTTTCATAAGCCTTCATTCTTAGCCAGACCCCCGTCTCTATCGATAAAGCCGATCCTATCATCTAAAACTTGGAAGCTCGGATCTGTGCATTAGAAAAGCTATTATAAGGATCAAGAAGTGTTCTCCAATCCTTAGTAAGGTTTCAATCATCCTGAAATTCATATTTATATTTTGAATTTGGAATTTTTATATTTCAAATTACAAAAGCATGTATGTTTGTTGTTTATGAGATTTGATGATTTAATATTGATCCTAGAATTATTTATAAACTATATAGATATGATAGAATTGATAAATCAATTTAATAAACAAAAACCCAAATTTAAATTTTAAAAAAACGAGTTTCTGATTCGATTGAATAACAGCTCAAAAAGCTTCCCAACAGGATTGTAATGATGTTATACAGCTATTTTGATCATGTTTGATCCATTCCGATCATGTTTGATCAAAATTTTAAATTTTCAAATAAAATGAAATTAGTTTTTATGAACAACTAGTGTTCTTGTTTTGGTACAAATTAAATATATGCGATATAGGGAAACTATTGCAAAACTCCTTTCACTTCAAAACAACTTTAAAAAAAAATAAAAACTAAAATTTTGATGACGAATAACTTTTAACAAATTAATCATCATCCATGCCGATCCATTCCTTGAGATGATGATCAATCATTTCCTGGGAGCTTTGTGAAGCTACCCACACTCTTGGATCAAAGAATCAGAGCTAAAAATAATTAATCTTTAAAATCGTGTTCTTGATGAACTTGAGGACCGAGGCCCGTGAGTTGAGGACCGAGAGTTAGGACCGAGAATCCTCGATCCTGACCAAAACCAATGACTGATAAATATAAACCAGGACCGAGACCTAGGAATGGTGTTCTTGATTTAGGATCGAGACTTAGAATAGATGTTCTTGATCTAGGACCAATAAATCTGATAGAGGATTCTCACCTATGACCGAGAGGTCTGACCTAGGAATGAAAGAATTCGAACATAGGAGCGAGAAGTCTGACCTATGATAGAGACTTTCAGGACCCACGACTGAGAAATCCAAACCTAGAACTGAAACTCGTAAGACATAAGACTAAGAGGTCGAAATTTATGACCGGAAATTCCATACTCGGGACTAAGCAACCCGAGACTAAAGACTAAGGAACTTAGCCCAGAACTAGACCTGAATAAAGAGGTTTATACACCTCGACCGAGAAACCTAGCCCCAAGCTAGTCTAAGACTTATAAGTTTGTACACCTAGACCAGTAAGATTAGCTAAGAACCGAGAGTCCTTAGTACCTCGATTGAGAGCCTCTAATACTCAGACCGAGAGTTCCCAAGACCAGACCAAGGGTCTTCGGACCCCGACCGATAAAACTAAACCACACCTTAGGACTCCGGTCCTAAGGCCTATTTGGTTCACTTTTCAAAATCTAAATTTTTTTTAATTTTGGGACATCAAATCATTTTCTAAAAATCCAAAAAAAAAACAAGAAAATTCATTTTAAATATTTTGGGATATTTCCACAAAATATTTCAAATTAAGGCTTATTTGTGTTTATTTCTAAACCCCAATGCCTTTAAAAATAATTTATATTCTTCAAGTATTTCCACCTTAGTTATCATCTACAATAGGTACCAACATTTAAATATTGATTTTTCAATATTTTATATAACGCTTAAATCTACAAGCATGACTAGGAACGGAAGAATAATCGGTTAAATCTAAAACGTGATATAACTGATTGTTTTAAAACTCAACTTTATAACTAAAGACTGTCTTTGGACGAGTACGGAAGATGAAGCACGAAAGCCTTTCCCGAGTATCACCAAACTTCAAACTAAAATTGAATCTCTGGTATACAAAACGTTTGTACACGTATACCTTTAATTCGTGAACCACTTTTCAAACTAGGCTCCTATGGCTCGTAATAAATGAACAAATTAAGATGCTTCTAAAGTTTGATGAAAAAAGATCTTCTGATTCGAGACTCTCAAGAATCAAGAATGATCTTAAGATGTGAATATAGTGGGTAAATTGCATGCATAGTGAATACATACTGATTTGGAGATGATTTAAATTTTTTTGATAAACTAATTTTCTTGTACACTTTTATAATAGGGTGAGATACAATATTATACCTCTTTTGAGATATTATTAATTTCGATATAATTACTTCTTAAAAAAATTTAAACCAACAACCGTTATAATTTACTTAGTTTATGTATATTTGATGGAACAAATTAGGTAGCTAATATAATTTTTTCTTATTCCAATAGATGAAAGATTAAAAATAACCATTATTATTAATTGCATATCAATGTATATAACTACCAATCAAATTGTTTGGAAAAATCAATATTATTTGAGCTCACATAAAAGCCATCCTCGCTAGCCCTCCAATAACATTGGTATTCATTGACGTCATTATTCCAGCAGAATTTATCGCCAAAGTCAACATCAAACACTTTGAATGACGTATTTCTATCGTTTGAATAAAAATGACAATGGTAAAGTGTACTCTCCAAAAAGTTGAGGCGAAAACGCCAATTGAACTCCATTCCTACCATCAATGCGTGGACACCAAGGTCATCATCACCTGATTGACATCTTACTATTAGTTGTGCTGGATAGAGGTTGCTAATGATATGTATCTCGCCGTGAATACCAAAAGAGATTGTAAGTGGACTTTGAATGATAAGCATGAACAGAATAAATGAAAAACTAAAAGGGATAACTATTTTCGATTCCATTAGACTTATTTGACGTGAAAATAATTATATCGATAATCCAATTGAAACAATTTCTTTGGTTTTAAACCATATTTGACTCCTTCATCACAAATATACATGCATATAAATACTTTTTTTATTTCAATTATTCTACTTTTAATATCATTTTAAGACCTGGATTATTTAAATACTGTACTTTTGGTATGATTTTTAAAACCATGCATTACATATTAAAGTGTTATTAATGGTCATTTTGGGTAATCTTTAGATATATACAAATATATATTTCTTTTTAATCTATATTTACATTTATAGTTATATTTATATCTATTATATTATATTAGGATAATAATAATGATATATTTCGGCAATCTAGGTGGTAGCTTTCTTTCTTGATATATTATTATTATTATTATGCCTTCATTATTAGGATTATAAAATATTATACTTTTGGTATATTTTAAAACCATGCATTAAATATTAATGAAATTTTGGTATATTTTAAAACAAATCATTAAATATTAAGGTGTTATTTGACTTTATATTTTTATATGTATCTATAATTTATATTTGTTATTTATGTCTATATATATATATATATATATATATATTATATATAATATATATCAATAATATAGGGTGTGTAGTTTTATTACTACTTATAGTTTATAGTTTGTTCAAAGGGAGAAAAAAATTATAATTAATAAAGATTTTGAAAAAATTATGTTATTTTTGGTAAAAAAAATTAAAAAATATTCTAAACACTAAAATTTACGTCCTAATTTTAAAATAAAATCACTATTTTAAAATAATAAAATCAAATAATTAACCACATGGCCAAATAATTAATTCTAATTAAGTAATGTATTAATTAATAAAATTACATTAAGTGTTAATACAAATATTAAAAGAATAAAAAATATTATTTTGGATAAATGTTATACCATTTGTCTAAAAATAAGTTTAGAAAAATTAAAGGACAAAAATAAGTAATTTAGAGTGAATTTTGTAACTAATTCCCCTAAAGGAATTATTATTTAAATCGTAAACATATAATAAAACAAATTGGTAAAACATTGCCATATTTATTTTAATATTTTGTATATTTGAAAAGATTAAAATTAAACCAAAAAATGTGAAAGAAAAATCAATTTAAAACAAACCCTTAAGGTTTTAAAATAAAAATAAAATATGTAATCGGGTGTAGCTAAAAGTAGCCGAATTTAGTGCAGCATGAACCACATCCATCAGATGGAAACCTGAATCTCATCCAATGCGCCAAAATGCTCCATATAGCCCGCTGTAGCAGAAGGAAGCGCGTGACGAGGGGAACCGAATCAACTAACGAAACGTCAAACCCTGTTAGCCGGAAAATTCCAATGCGTGAAGGAACGCCAACGGAACGCCAGACGCGCCTCCAAACGACGTTGTTTTGGCCCTAGTCTTCGTTTTCATCGTGATCGCTGAGCAAATAAGCATGAAGAACACCAATCAATTTTGGATTTGTAGAACTCATCCATTTGTTGATGATTTTGACCCATTCAAAAGCCAAAATGATCACGATGAGATTGTGATCATTCTCCCTACGCACGTACGCCTCGTCACGACCTAGTTCGATGAGTTAATTGAAGAACAACCAAAATACAATAAATGTATTTTGGCTTATTCAAGCCACTAGGCTTCGTGAACTGACTTAGGATAGTATAAATACCTTCTCCAAGTCATTCTGAGCTAACCAACAACATAACTCTCTTAAGTCGAAGAAACTGGAAATCCTCCATTAAACTTGAAGGCTTTTAGGGATTTTTCACAAAATTTATGTCTAAGTCTTGGAGTTCGAATCTGTGCTTCAGAAAGCTTTTATAAGGATTAAGGAGTGTTCTCTAATCCTTGTTGTGAGCGTGGTTCAATCATCCTGAAATTTCATATTTATAATTTGAATTTGGGAATTTTTATATTTCAAATTACATATAAACTTGTATGCTTTGTTTGTTTATAGTGATTTGATGATTGGATATTAATCCTTAAAACTATGTTAGATGTTGATTAGAATTGTGACATCATTTAATAAACAAAACCCAAATTTAAATTTAAAAAACGGGTTTGTTGTTCTTCTTGGGTTAATTCGATCGAATCACCAACTCCATAAAGCTTCCCTACAGGATTGTAATGATGTTGTGAAAACTATTTTGATCATGTTTGATCCATCCTCGATCATCTGTTTGATCAAAATATATTTTCAAATAAAATGAAATTGGTTTTTTATGAACAACTGTGTTCTTATTTGGTAGCAATCAAATATATGCGATATAGGGAAGCTATTGCATCCAAGCTCCCTCCTTCACTTCAAAACAACTTTAAAATAAAAAACTTAAATTTTGATTACAAACTTTTTTGAACAAATTAATCATCATCCAGGTCGATCCATACCTTGAGATGATGATCAATCATTTCTTGGGAGCTTTATGAAGCTATGCAAGCTCTTGGATCAAAAAATCAGAGCTAAAAATAATTAATTTTTAAAACTGTGTTCTTGATCAACTTGAGGACCGAGGGCCGTGAGCTGAGGACCGATAGTTAGGACTAAGAATCCTCGATCTTGACCAAGACCAAGGACCGAAAAAAAAATTAGTACCAAAACCTAGGACTAATGTTTTTGGGTTAGAAGCGAGACCTATAATAGATGGTCTTTATCTAGGACCGATAAATCTGACCGAGGATTATCACTAGGACCGAGAGGTCTTATTTAGGACTGATAGAATTCTAACATAGGACCGAGATGTCTGACCTAGGAGCGAGACTCTTAGGACCCACGACCGAGAAATCCAAACCTAGAATCGAGACTCCTAAGACCTAAGACCGAGAATCCCAGACCAAGATACGAGCATCCCAAGACCAAGGACCGAGGAACTTAGTCCAGAGCTAGCCCCAGACCGAGAGGTTTATACACCTTGACCGAGAAACCTAGCCCCAACCTAGTCTAGGATCGATAGGTTTGTACACCTAGAACGGTAGATTAGCTAAGGACCGAGAGTTGTAGCACCTCGACTAAGTGCCTGTATTACTCAAACCGAGAGTTCCCAAGATCAGACCAAGGGTCTCTAAAACCCGACGATAAAACTGAACCACACCTTAGGACTCTGGTCCTAAGGTCTGTTTGGTTCCACGTTTCAAAATCCAATTTTTTTATTTTATTTTGGAACTTCAAATCATTTTCTAAAATCCAAAAAAAATAGAAAATGCATTTTAAATATTTTGGATATTTCCACAAAATATTTCAAATAAAGGCTTGTTTGTGTTTATTTCTAAACCCTAAATCTTTAAAAATGACTAATATATTCTTCAAGTATTTCCACTTAGTTATCATCTACAACAGGTACCACATTTAAATATTGATGTTTCAATATTTTATATAACGCTAAAACCTAGAAGAATGACTAGGAATGGAAGAATAATCGGTTAAATCTAAAACGTGATATAACCGATTTTTTAAAACCCAACTTTATAAGTAGAGACTGTCTTCGGACGGTACGGAGGATGAAGCGTGAAAGCCTTTCTCGAATATTACCAATTTCGAACTAAAAACAAAACTCTTGTATAAAATGCGTTTTATACGTACACCTTTTTATTGATTTTTCTAAAATCAATTGGCGACCTATCTTCAAATAAACAATATTTTCTTAAATTAGTTATGTTTAATTAATTTAAACTAGATTTCAAATCGTTATTTAATTATAACAAATCCCCATAATATTAAAATTTGAATAAAATTAATTATTTTTATATAATTAATTTAAAAAACTATTAGGTACTATCAAAATCTTTTAAAATAATGTTTTATTTTAAAAATATGTCTAACACGCAAATCAAGGTTGAAACCATCAAACTTCGAGTCACCCCGGGTTCCCTCGTATTGTCACATGTCGTCCAAACACGTACTAAGCTACGTCAGTGATTTCCGAGGTTATATATATATAAATAAAATAAAAATATTTTTATATTTTTTTAATGAATTGGATGATAAGATATATGAGAGAAGAGTGAAATATGTTTGATTTTATTTGAGTTATTAAATAACTCAACGAACAAAACCTTATTAATAAACCATGAAAAAAAATCACAATTTAAAAAATAAGTAATATATATAAGCTATCTATGATGCCTTCTCCATATGAATTGACATTTGTTTGTATTTAAAATCAAATTCTGAATTAATCTTATAATTAATTTGGACAGTCTATATCAAAGATTGAACTATTGTTCTTTATTATTTTTATTTTATTCATTTTTATTATATTAGTTAAGATAAATTATGTAAAAAATAACTTTGAAACAAGATAAATCCAACCGTCCCGATTGTACCAGAATGGTAATGTTACTAATTTATATATCAAAAGGGTAATAAAATAGAGTTGAATGAAAAATAATCTTTTAAGAGTACAAGGTTAACAATGAACTCTCTTAAATATAAAAATATTGTTAAAATATATATTCTTTTATATATATATATATAAACCAAATTTTGATTACTGCAAATCATCCGAATAATTAAATTTGAACTGAATTAATTATTTATTTAAGTAATTTTAAAATCGGTTAGGAATCAATTAAACAAAACCTTTTAAAATAATATTTTATTTTAAAAATATTTTTAACACGCAAATTAAGATGTACAAATCTCGAGCTTTTCCGCAGAACCGAAATAAAGGATTTTTTCGGGTTATAATGACCTTAACTTGAGTTTTTCGTATTCGGTCCGGGTCGTGTTTTTGTGTCGTGTCCAAAATTATCTGACATAATTTTTTTTATATACTTATCATTAAATTAATAAGATAATTATTGTGAATTTAATTAAATACATCGTTTATATATAATTTCTATACTCATCTCTATATAAGAAACTTAATTTATAAAGTAATTAAATAGAGACTAACGAATAATAAATATTATTACAATCTTCAATTTATATATAATATTTTATTCAAATAATTAACTTCAAATAAAACAATCCTTCAATTTGTCTAACAAGATAAGTACAACTAATTAATGCAAATGAAAATTAACTAATGAGTAATAAATATTATTATAACTTTCACGGTTTTATTATAATGTTTTTTTCTTTATTATTTAAAATTAATAATATTAAATAGAGGTGGGTCTATATATATATATATATTAAGTTATTAAGTGTCATCTTTCAAACATAGTGTTGTGTCACTCATCTTTAATGTTATAGTGTTCCTTTAATTTGGTATGTATATATTTATTTTTGTTTCCATTTGATAATAAATTTATTTTGTCACTATTTTATAAAACCTATTTGAATCCAGAAAAAAAGATGATCTCAATCGTATTTTGGTGGCTAAGTCTGATTATTTTTATTTTGCGTAACTTTTTGTGTTAGACATTCTAATTTAATGTCTATCTTAAGATATATTCTTTTAAAAATAAAGCTGTTCAACATTTTAGATGGATTTGTTTTTCTTTAATTTAATTGTATAATTTTTTTTATCTTTCACAAATTGGTAAGAATTTAAAAGTAACAAATCTTGATAAATTAAAATTTCTAATTACACGTGTCCCATGAATCTTAAAACTAGCATGAATAAGATTTTAACTTTTATTACAAGTATTATGGATAGTACTTAAAGTCCAGTAAAAACAACATTAATTTATTTTCATATATTTTGATAGTAACATAGTGTTATTAAGTAGAAATATTTAAAATTTAAGTTTTTAAATAAATAATTTAGAATGATTAATTGTATATTAAGTATTTTCCGACAAACATGTAATAATTTTCTCTAAATATTTGTTCACCCAATATCTATCTAATATAATAATAATGCTTAATTTTCAAAGTTTTCGGATTATTGGTTCAAAATCGGTGGTTAATTTGGATATCTATATGAAAGTAATGGATAGTTAGTTGGATTATGTATTGACCGCCCCATAAATAAAACGGTTGAAAATAAAATTAAAAATGTTATAAGTATGTTTTGAACACTCGACATAATAAATTATATAACTATTTAATCAACTAGGCTAATAAATTTTATATTTTAAATGTTAACATTAAATTAGATAAACGTGAAACATTCTTAACAATATAAGTTCAATTTTTTAACTAACTAATCTATATATATATATAATGCTTAAATTTCAAAGAGTCTAAATTTTCGAGTCGAGAGCTGTGGTAAATTTAGATATATATGTGAGAATAAATAGATATTTGGGTCGGATTGTGGGTTGATCCGCCATAAACTTAAAATGGTTAAAAATAAAATTAAAAATGCTATTTATATGTTTCAAATTTGCAACCTAACAAAACAAGTACAACTTTTTAACCAACTAAACTTATAATAGACTTTATATTTTAAATTCAACACCAAATTTGATGAACGCAAGACATTCTTAACAATATAAATCCAACTTTTATAATATATATATATATATATATATATATATATATAATATTATATAATATT